>NC_047103.1:65733243-66061611 GCF_902500255.1 Thalassophryne amazonica
ATCACCACGGTCCAATACAGCGACTGCATCACTGCAGACACTGCACCGATCTGTCTGTCCATCTCATGCTCCATCCGTCCCTCTCTGTGAACAGAACCTGAGATACTTAAACTCCTCCACTTGAGGCAGGTCACTCCACCGGCCTGAAGAGGGCAAAGCACCTTTTTCCAGTCGAGAACCATGGCCTCGGATTTGGAGGTGCTGATTTTCATCCTGGACGCTTCACACTCGGCTGCAAACTGCTCCAGTGCACGCTGAAGGTCCTGATTTGACGAAGCCAGAGAACCACAATCGTCCGCAAACAGCAGAGATGAGATTCTGTGGGTCCCAAACCAGACCCCCTCTACACCCTGACTGCAACTAGAATTCTGTCCATAAAGGTAATGAGCAGAACCGGTGACAAAGGGCAATCCTGGCAGAGGCCAACGTGCACTGGAAACTGGCAATGCGGATCAAGCTCCTACTGCGGTCGTACAGGGACCGGATTGTTGTGTGGGCCGCTGAAGAGGAGGTACTGCTTGGCCCACCACCACCAGATGGCGCCCTGCTTGGAGTGCGGGCTCCAAGCACGAGAGGCCGTCAGAGCCGCTGGAGGTGACAGCTGTCATCAATCAACACCAGCTGCACCCATCACCACTACTATAAAGACCGGACTGCAACTCCACCTCCTCGCCGAGAAATCGTCTACCATACAGGTATTTTCTCTGCTGACTCGAAACGTTGAGTAATAATCTGAACTTCTTTTGCAGCCGTTATCCTGTGGTGTTTGCCTTATCTGTGGATTGGCGTTTGGTGTGATCAGCGCGGCTTCGCTTCACACTCCAATCAGATAAGTGGTTAGACAGGAGCTGCACGAGTGTGTGATTGGAGGTGGAGGTTTCTCCCTCCTTGACTGAACACAGACTGTGGGATTACTGAGTGTACGGACTCACACTCATCCAGAACTGTTTCTGTTTTCTGCCAGCAGTACCGGGTCTGACTGCTGAAGACAGTGGCCACCTGGGGCGCAGGGCTTGGCGGCTCCGGTGTTCTTCAGGTCCGTTGGTGGTGAGGACTTGTGTGGGTTCCGGCTTCTCTCTCACCGGACGTCTCCTATCTTCGAGCCTGCCACACGTCACCTTTTCTTAAATTGATATAACACATTTGTATCTGTCTGTATCACGTTGTGCACCTTCACAACATTAAATTGTTACTTTTTGGCTATTCCATTGTCCCTTCATTAACGTCCCCTGTTGTGGGTCCGTGTCACGACACCTTCCCAACAGGATTTCTCGGCCGCGTCATGGATCCCGAGGGGCGTCAACTCGAGCCTGAACGGCCAATGGAAGAGCAAGGTGCACAGGCACCAGCAGGAGGCATGTTAGGGGAGCTGCAGCAAATACTGACCGCTTTCACTGCTCGG
Organism: Thalassophryne amazonica; assembly: GCF_902500255.1. Taxonomy (NCBI): domain Eukaryota; kingdom Metazoa; phylum Chordata; class Actinopteri; order Batrachoidiformes; family Batrachoididae; genus Thalassophryne; species Thalassophryne amazonica. The sequence continues at coordinate 65,734,646 of NC_047103.1, forward strand.
TTGGATCTGGTCACCAAGCAGAACGTTATCCTCAATCGGAGGATGGAGGCTTTCACCGCCAGGGTGGAGGCGCGCGATCAAGGCGCTGCTGCAGCACCTCCTCCTGCTGATCCTTTGTCAGACACAAACGTTCCACTGGTCGTTCAACGACCCCCCCCCCACCATCCCCTGAAGCATACATAAGCCCTCCGGAGCCGTACGAAGGTTGTGTTGAGACGTGCGCAGACTTCCTGATGCAGTGCTCGCTCGTCTTTGCACAGCGTCCCGTCATGTACACGTCAGACGCTAGCCGGGTGGCTTATGTCATCAATTTGCTTCGAGGAGAGGCACGCGCCTGGGCTACGGCGCTCTGGGAGCAGAACTCACGGCTCCTAACGTCATACGCTGGGTTTGTAAGGGAGTTCAAACAGGTTTTTGATCATCCCAACAGAGGCGAGACTGCTTCGAGCATGCTACTGTCAATGCGACAGGGGCGCCGGAGTGCAGCCGAGTATGCAGTCGACTTCCGCATCGCAGCTGTGAGGTCCGGCTGGAATACCGTTGCACTCCGCGCCGCCTTCATAAACGGACTGTCTCCGGTCCTGAAGGAGCACCTGCTGGCTAAGGAGGAACCGCGGGATTTGACGGGCTTGTCGACCTGGTTTACGCTTAGACAACGGTTAGAGGAACACCGTCGGGAGCAGGGCGGGGGGCGTGACCGGGCACGGGCCGTCCCTCTTCCTTCCGGGTCCGAAAGGATGCCGTCGTCCCCACGCTCCACAGCCAGAGGGCCCGTGTGGCTACAGCTCCCCCTGCTGATGAAGCTATGGACACGAGCAGGGCCAAATAAAATCAAAGGACAGACAAGGGAGGCAGGGCCCGTGGGGAGTGTTTTTTCTGTGGGTCTAACAGTCATATACAGAGGAACTGTCCCAAACGGTCAAACTACAACGCCCGTCCTTAGAAACTGGGCTAAGGGAAGGCTAAGGGCGCACGCGGGGGAACCCCGAAAATCAGCACGAATCCCAGTCACAATCCTTTGTGAGGATTTAACCCTTCACGCCCCAGCACTTATAGACACGGGGTCAGAAGGGAATCTGCTGGACAGCAGATGGGCAAAGGAAGTAGGGCTCCCTCTGGTGGCTCTGCCTTCCCCTGTGAAGGTAGGAGCACTAGATGGCACTCTTCTTCCATTAATCACACACCAGACACAGCCAGTGACTTTGGTGGTGTCTGGGAATCACAGGGAGTAGATAGTGTTTTTTGTAACACCTTCTACCTCCCGAGTGATTTTGGGTTTTCCATGGGTGTTGAAACACAATCCCCGGATTGACTGGCCGTCTGGGGTTGTGACGCAGTGGAGCGAAACCTGCCACCGGGAGTTTTTAGGATCCTCGGTTCCACCCGGTGAGATAGCTAAGGAGGAGGTCAAAGTCCCGCCCAATCTGACGGCGGTGCCATGTGAGTACCACGATCTTGCTGACGTCTTCAGCAAGATCTGGCACTCGCCCTTCCCCCCGCACCGACCGTACGATTGTGCCATCGATTTGATTCCGGACGCTGAGTACCCGTCCAGCAGGCTGTACAACCTCTCACGTCCGGAACGCGAATTAATGGAGACCTACATCCGGGGCTCGTTAGCTGCCGGGTTGATCCGGAACTCCACCTCCCCGATGGGTGCTGGTTTCTTTTTTGTGGGTAAAAAGGACAGCGGACTCCGTCCATGCATCGATTACAGAGGACTGAACGACATTACGCTTCGCAACCGATACCTGTTACCTCTGTTGGATTCGGTGTTCACGCCCCTGCATGGAGCCCAAATATTTACCAAACTTGATCTTAGGAATGCGTACCACCTGGTTCGGATCCGGAAGGGAGACGAATGGAAGACGGCATTTAACACCCCCTTAGGTCACTTTGAGTACCTGGTCATGCCGTTCGGCCTCACAAACACCCCCGCGACGTTCCAAGCTTTGGTTAATGACGTCTTGCGGGACATCCTGCACCGGTTTGTCTTCGTGTATCTAGACGACATCCTCATCTTTTCTCCGGACCCTGAGACTCATGTCAAGCATGTACGTCAGGTCCTACAGCAGTTGTTGGAGAACCGGCTGTTTGTGAAGGGCGAGAAGTGCGAGTTCCCACCGCACTTCTTTGTCCTTCCTGGTTCATATCTCCTCCCAACTCCATCGCCCCTGATCCAGCCAAGGGTTCGGCGGTGAGAGACTTGGCCCCACCCAACAGCCGTAGGAAAACTGCAACAGTTTCCTCGCTTTGCAAATTTCTACAGGAGGTTCATTAAGGACTACAGTCAGGTAGTTAGCCCCCTGACAGCCCTGACCTCCACGAAAGTCCCCTTCACCTGGTCGGATCGGTGCGAAGCCGCGTTTAGGGAGTTGAAACGCCGGTTCTCGACTGCGCCAGTTCTGGTGCAGCCCGATCCTACTCGCCAGTTCACAGTGGAAGTGGATGCCTCTGACTCAGGAATAGGAGCCGTGCTGTCCCAGAGCGGGGAGTCCGATAAGGTCCTCCACCCTTGTGCCTATTTTTCCCGCAGGTTGACCCCGGCTGAGAGGAATTATGACGTCGGCAATCGGGAACTCTTGGCGGTGATGGAGGCTCTTGAAGAGTGGAGACACCTGTTGGAGGGAGCGACGGTGCCCTTCACGGTTTTCACGGACCATCGGAACCTGGAGTACATCCGGACCGCCAAGCGGGTTGAACCCCAGGCAAGCCCGCTGGTCACTGTTCTTCGGGCGCTTTGACTTCCAGATTACGTACCGCCCCGGGACCAAGAACCAACGGTCGGATGCACTGTCCCGGGTGCATGAAGAGGAAGTCAGGGCCGAGCTGTCAGACCCCCCAGAGACCATCATCCCCGAGTCCACTGTCGTGGCCACCTTCACCTGGGACGTGGAGAAGACCGTCCGGAGGCCCTGGCACGGAACCCGGACCCGGGGACCGGCCCGAAGAACAAGCTGTACGTCCCACCAGAGGCCAGAGCTGCGGTTTTGGACTTCTGCCATGGGTCCAAACTCTCCTGTCATCCTGGAGTGCGTAGGACCATGGCAGTAGTCCAGCAGTGCTTCTGGTGGGCGTCTATGGAAGCCGACGTCCGGGACTACGTCCAGGCCTGCACCACCTGCGCCAGGGGCAAAGCAGACCACAAGAGGACCTCAGGACTCCTCCGACCCCTACCGGTGCCTCATCGCCCCTGATCCCACATCGGCCTGGACTTTGTCACGGGCCTCCCGCCGTCCCAGGGCCACACCACCATCTTGACGATAGTGGACCGGTTCTCCAAGGCGGCCCACTTCGTGGCCCTCCCGAAGCTCCCTACGGCCCAGGAGACAGCAGACCTCCTGGTCCACCACGTCATGCGTCTGCATGGGATACCAGTGGACATCGTATCAGACCGTGGCCCTCAGTTCTCCTCTCAGGTCTGGAGGAGTTTTTGCAAGGAACTGGGGGCCACCGTGAGTCTCTCATCCGGGTATCACCCCAGACGAACGGACAGGCAGAGCGGGCCAACCAGGAGTTGGAGCAGGCCCTCCGTTGCATTACCTCCGCGCACCCGACGGCCTGGAGTACCCATCTGGCCTGGATCGAGTACGCCCACAACAGCCAAGTGTCATCTGCCACCGGCCTCTCCCCGTTCGAGGTGTGTTTGGGGTATCAGCCCCCGTTGTTCCCGCTTGTGGAGGGTGAGGTCGGTGTGCCCTCAGTCCAGGCCCACCTCAGGAGGTGCCGCCGGGTGTGGCGGACCGCCCGTTCTGCCCTGTTGAGGGCCAAGGCCCATGCAGACCGCCGGCGTTCCCCGGCCCCTGCATACCAGCCTGGGCAGGAGGTATGGTTATCAACAAAGGACATCCCCCTTCAAGTGGAAACACACAAGCTGAAGGACAGATATATTAGACCCTTTCCCATCACCAAGGTCCTCAGCCCGGCCACAGTGAAGCTACGGCTGCCAGCTTCACTGCGGATCCATCCTGATTTCCACGTGTCCCGGATCAAACCATACCACATCTCACCGCTCTGCACCCCAGGACCTGCACCACCTCCTGCCCGGATCATCGACGGGGAGCCGGCGTGGACCGTGCGTCGGCTTCTGGACGTCCGTCGCAAGGGTCGGGGCTTCCAGTATCTGGTGGACTGGGAGGGGTATGGTCCCGAGGAATGCTCCTGTGTGAAAAGGAGCTTCATTCTGGACCCGGCCCTCCTGGCCGACTTCTACGCCCGGCACCCGGATAAACCTGGTCGGGCGCCAGGAGGTGCCCGTTGAGGGGGGGGTCCTGTTGTGTGGGCCGCTGAAGAGGAGGTACTGCTGGCCAACCACCACCAGATGGCGCCCTGCTTGGAGTGCGGGCTCCAAGCACGAGAGGGCGTCAGAGCCGCTGGAGGTGACAGCTGTCATCAATCAACACCAGCTGTCACCCATCACCACTACTATAAAGACCGGACTGCACCTCCTCGCCGAGAAATCGTCTACCATACAGGTATTTTCTCTGCTGACTCGAAACGTTGAGTAATAATCTGAACTTCTTTTGCAGCCGTTATCTTGTGGTGTTTGCCTTATCTGTGGGATTGGCGTTTGGTGTGATCAGCGACAGCTTCGCTTCACACTCCAATCAGATAAGTGGTTAGACAGGAGCTGCACGAGTGTGTGATTGGAGGTGGAGGTTCTCCCTCCTTGACTGAACACAGACTGTGGGATTACTGAGTGTACGGACTCACACTCATCCAGAACTGTTTCTGTTTTCTGCCAGCAGTACCGGGTCTGACTGCTGAAGACAATGGCCACCTGGGGCGCAGGGCTTGGCGGCTCCGGTGTTCTTCAGGTCCGTTGGTGGTGAGGCTTGTGTGGGTTCCGGCTTCTCTCTCACCGGACGTCTCCTATCTTTGAGCCTGCCACACGTCACCTTTTGTTAAATTGATATAACACATTTGCATCTGTCTGTATCACGTTGTGCACCTTCACAACATTAAATTGTTACTTTTTGGCTATTCCATTGTCCCTTCATTAACGCCCCCTGTTGTGGGTCCGTGTCACGACACCTTCCCAACACGGATAGCCCTTAGCAAAGGACCCCGTACTCCAAGGAGCACCCCCCCCCCACACACACACACACACAGGGCACCTCGAGGGACACGGTCGAACGCCTTCTCCAGATTCACAAAACACATGTGGACTGGTTGGGCAAGCTCCCATGAACCCTCGAGCATCGAATGGAGGATGTAGAGCTGGTCCAGTGTGCCGCGAGCAGGACGAAACCACACTGCTCCTCCTGAATCTGAGGTTTGACTATCGGTTGAATTCTCCTCTCCAGTGCTCTGGAATAGATCTTACCATGGAGGCTGAGGAGTGTGATCCCCCTGTAGGTGGAACACACCCTCCGGTCCCCCTTCTTAAACAGAGGGACCACCAACCCAGTCTGCCAATCCAGAGGCACTGTCCTTGACCGCCACATGATGTTGCAGAGATGTGTCAACCAAGACAGTCCCACGGCATCCAGAGAGTTAAGGTCCTCCGGACAGACTTCATCCACCTCAGGAGCCTTGCCACCAAGGAGCTTTCTGACCACCTTGGTGACTTCAGCCTGGGTAATGGATGAGCCCGCCTCTGAGTCCTCATTTCTGCTTCCTCTTCGGAAGATGTGAGGATGGGATTGAGGTGATCCTCGAAGTATTCCTTCCACCACCTGACAACATCCCCAGTCAGAGTCAACAGCTCCCCACCTGCACCGTAAACAGTGTTGGTGGGGAGCTGCTTCCGCCTCCAGAGGTGTCGGACGGTTTGCCAGAATTTCTTTGATGCCAACCGATAGTCCTCCTCCATGGCCTGCCCGAACTCCTCCCAGACCCGAGTTTTTGCCTCTGCGACTGCACAGGCTGCAGCATGCTTGGCCTGCCAGTACCTGTCAGCTGCCTCCGGAGTCCCACCTGCCAACAAAGACAAGTAGGACTCCTTCTTCAGCTTGACGGCATCCCTTGCTTCTGGCGTCCACCACCGGGTTCGGGGATTGCCGCTGCGACAGGCACCAGAGACCCTGTGACCACAGCTGCGAGCGGCCGCATCGACAATGGAGGTGGAGAACATGGTCTACTCGGACTCCATGTCTCCAACCTCTCCCGGGAACTGGGAGAAGCTCTCCTGGAGGTGGGAGTTGAAGACCTCACTGACAGAGGGTTCCGCCAGTCATTCCCAGCAGACCCTCACGATACGTTTGGGCCTGCCAGGTCTGACTGGGTTGCTGCCCTCCGAGTGGATCCAACTCACCACCAGGTGGTGATTGGTCAACAGGTCAGCTCCTCTCTTCACCCAAGTATCCGAGACACGTGGCCAAAGGTCAGATGATACGACTACAAAGTCGATCATCGACCTCTGTCTCAGGGTGTCCTGGTGCCATGTGCACTTATGGACACCCATGTGGTTGAACATGATGTTCGTGATGGACAAACTGGCTAGCACAGAAGTCCAACAACTGAACACCACTCGGGTTCAGATCGGGGAGGCCGTGCTTCCCGATCACCTCCCTCCAGGTCTCACTGTCACCACCCACGTGGGCGTTGAAGTCCCCCAAGAGAACAATGGATCCCCAGTTGGAGCACTATCTAGTACCCCTCCCAGGGACTCCAAGAAGGTCGGGTACTCTGTACTGCCGCTCAGCCCGTAGGCCGAGACAACAGTGACAGTGACCTGTCCCTGACCCGAAGGCATAGGGATGTGACCCTCTCGTTCATTGGAGTGAACTCCAACACATGGCGACTGAGCTGGGGAGCAATAAGCAGTGCTACCCCAGCCTGCCACCTCTCCCCGTGGGCAATGCCAGAAAAGTGGAGCACCCAGCCCCTCTCCAGGAGTTGGGTACCAGAGCCCAAGCTGTGTGTGGAGGTAAGCCCGACTATCTCTAATTGGTACCTCTCAACCTCCCTCACAAGCTCAGGCTCCTTCCCCCCCAGTGAGGTGACATTCCACAACCCGACAGCCAGAGGCTGTGAGCGCGAACTGGGCCACCCGCCCTCAACTGCCACCCAGTCCTCTCTGCAGCCGACCACCATGGCCCCGTCTGCAGGTAGTGAACCCACGGGAGGATGGACCCACATCGCTCTTTCAGCCTGATGGTCAGGCCATAGCCCTGTGGGCTAAGGCCCAACCACCAGTCGCTCGCGCGCGAGCCCCAACCCCAGGCCTGGCTCCAGGGTGGGGCCCCAGCTCCGCCATACCAGGCGACGTCTCGGTCCTTGATTTCATACTGCTCATGGGAGCTTCTGAACTGCCCTTAGTCTGACCCGTCCCCTAGGACCTGTTTGCCATGGGAGACCCTACCAGGGGCACGAAGCTCCTGACAACACAGCTTCTAGGATCATCCGGGTACGCAAACTCCCACACCATGATAAGGTGGCAGTTCGAGGGGGATATTTTCTAAGATATTGGAAAAGCTTTATAATAGCAGATTGGATAATTTTATAGAATGACATAACTTGCTGGATGAAAGTCAATATGGTTTTAGAGCAGGTCCACTGCACTGGCTCTGCTCAATTCAGTGGAAGAGATCAGTAGTCATGTGGACAAAAGGGAAATAGTAATAGGTTTATTTATTGATCTGAGAAAGGCATTTGATATAATATATCACAACATATTTCAAAGATAGAACTTTATGGGATCAGAGGGGTGGCTTTGAACTGGATTAAAAATTACTTACAAAACCGGAAACAGTTTGTTAAACTCGGGGATTGCTGCTCTTTGTATCTGGACATTGTTTGTGTGCTTGCTCAGGGTTCTGTGTTGGGACCAAAATGATTTATTCTGTACATTAATGATTTATGTAAAGTTTTGGATCTGTTTAATCCAGTTCTGTTTGCAGATGATACAAATCTGTTTTGTTTAGGAGAAAATCTGGAATGATAAAGTTAGAGATGGTTTGATATTAATAAATTATCATTAAATTTGTCTAAAACTAAAATAATGTTATTTGGGAATTACAATAAAGACATACAAATTCAGTTAAATATACAAGGGGTAATCATAGAGCGTGTCAAAGAAAATAAGTGCTTAGGTGTTATCATCAATGAAAGAATCAATTGGAAAGCTCATATTCAACATATTCAAAAGAAAGTGTCAAAAAGTATTACAGTACTAAATAAGGTAAGGCATGTTCTTGATTGCAAAGCACTTCATACTCTATTGTTCATTGGTTGCTCCCTACTTGGCTTACTGTGCTGAAGTATGGGGCAACAATCATAAAACCACACTGCAATCATTATTCATTCTTCAAAAAGAGCTTTAAGAGCGATTCACAATGTAGGTTATCGAGATCACACCAATTCATTGTTTATTAAATCGAAAATATTAAAACTTCACAATATGATTACGTTTAAAGACTGTGCAATTAATGTATAAAGTGAAAAATAAGCAAGTGCCCCTCAAGAAGTTTTTAAGGAGAGAGGGAAAATATAATTTAAGGGGCTTGTATCATTTTAAAATTGCTGGCACTTGGATGACCAGAAAAGGTTTCTGTGTTTCTACTTGTGGCCCTAAAATATGGAATAATCTGGCGAAGGAACTCAAGCAATGTCCAAATGTCAATCAGTTTAAATGCCAATATAAGGAACTGATGTTTTCTGAATATGTGAAAATTGTCTAAATTCTCTGAAAATTAATTTCATGTTTGAAGGACTATATCACTGTTGGTTAAAGTTTGGACAATTAAGTTATTGATTTTGTATTATTATTTTTGGATTGTGCTATGTGTGCTGTTATTGGTGTGGATATGATGAGGAATTTGAGTTTATTGATTATTTTAAGATGTCTGTGTTTTGCTGTTCTGCTCACTTTGTTTTGTTTTGGTTTTGCTGTGATACATAAAAGTTGCTGAGGTAAAAAGGGTAGGTGTATATAAGCTTTGTATCTACCTACACCCTTTCAGTTGCATGGGCTGACTGGCTGAGAAATCAGTTTTGTTTTATTTTGTGTTGCAAAGTTCTTTCCTTGAACTGAATACACTTGAACTTGAACTTTCTGTGTTTGTGTGGGTTTCCTGTCAGTGCTCCGGCTTCCTCCCAATTCCAAAGACATGCAAGTGAGATGAACTGGACATTTTAAATTGAGAGTCGGCACATGTAGTTGTCTCTCTACATGTGGCCCTGCAACAACAGCCCGTCCAGTACTCGGCTTCTTGGGCAATGACTGCTGGGATAGGCTCCAGCCTCCCCCCAGAGCTCTCAACTGGAATAGACAGTTGTAGAAAATTGAATGAATGGTTAGAACCTTTTTTTTTTTTTAATTAGCAAGACATTTTTGTTGGCACTACCTGTTGTTGAACTGATGCATTTTGTGTGTGTGTGTGTGTTTTATTTTTATATATATTTTAGTGTATTTTATACACTTGCTATTATAGGCTTAAATGGAAGTGTTATACTTCTTTTTTCTTTTTTGGCAGCATACAGCGAGTCATACAGTTGTCAGTTTTTATTTGTTTTGTTAAATAAGATACATTCATTAGTTTATGAAATGTTTAGAAATTTCTGAAAAATACTTTGGCACCTTTGGTGCAGTTTTGCTTTATTGTGGGGTCAGAAAACCAGTCAGGTCTTTTGTGCATATAGAAAATGTTTTAAATTTTTGAGTTCAGCTCATGAAAAATGGGAACAAAAACAAAAGTGCTGCATTTTGGTTCAGTGTATATCCTGTATCAACACCAACTTTAATATTTTCTTTCTTGACCTGTGTTGTACCCACAGCATAAATGTAGGCCAACAGGTTTTTGAGCAACTTGATGACAAAACTATCAAACAAGGGTTGAAGCAAAACCTTCAAAATAAACTTGATGAACCTGCATAAAAAAAACAAACAAAAACAAAGAAAAGCTTGTGTTTTGCTGATCTGAGTCACAAAATCCTGGAAACAGTCACTACTGTTTTTTGGCAGCACCGATTACATTTTAACATAAAAACACTTTTGTAGATCAAATCCTCAGAGTGCTGACTCTTTCACAGACTCCTCTGAAGTGACTTTTACACAAGATGATGTAAACTGTATCCAGCAAAAGTGTGAAATGGGTCAGTGGACGTTTGGGACAAGCTCACATTCAGACAGTGATGATGGCAGGATTCTGAGGGATCTGTAAAGTCTGGTTTTATTGAAGGAGGGGATTATGGTGCTGTGCTTGCATTTATTTTTCATCACTACTTCCACCATGACAGTGTGTGAATACTTCGCATTGTGAGGCCCAAAGGACAAAATGCAAGAGATTTCTTTGAGATTGCTCACTTACTGAGGGCTATTTCCAGTCCATAAAGGTCCTCCCTGGTTGTGTTTGCAGACAGTGTTGGTACCGTTGAAGCGTGCACTGTCTACAATGTGCACAAAACTAAAAATCCTGCTGTTGTACAAACATATTGTGCAAATATGTAAAAAGTTATATTCAGTTAATTTTGCACAGTCCTCATGCATTTTTTTTCTTTTGAGTTTTGCTCTTCATCATCAACATCAACATCATTTTCTGATGCTTATCTGAATTCGTGATGCTAGGAAACCAAGCAGCTCATCCCACAGTTCCCTATCCTCAGCCAAGTCTTCTTGTAAGTATAAACCCTCCAGCCTGTCCTGGGTCTTACCTATAGCTTCCTCACAGTTGGGGGTGCATAGAAGTCTTCCCTAGGGAGATGACCAGGGCACATCTTCACCAGATGAAAAAACGGCCTCAGCTGGGTCCTTTTGAAGCAAAGAAACAGTGGCTCTACTCTGAGTCCCTCACAGATATTCTAGCTTCTCATCCTGTCCAGGAGCCCAGATTCCCAAAGGAGATCTTATTTCTGCTTTTTTAAAAGATGTTGCTCTTTATTGTTGTTAAATCCTTTCATGTGTCATGAGTTATTTCAAGATGACAATAACACTGACAATTAATTTAACACTGGTGATTTTACTGTGTAGGAACCAGGAAGCACTTAAAGGGTACCTTCAAGATTTTCACCATTCGCCCTATTGAGGTTTCAACAGTCTTGTTGATCCACCACTGATTTTTACCCAAGGCCAAAATATGGCCATCGGGTATTATGAAGACCTTGCGTCCATCTTTCTGTTTGTCCAATCCGGTCTCACAGCAAGCTGTGATTCAGCAGCATGAAATATACATTAATCTACTGGTTCGTGATATTGTGACAAAAAGCGCCTCTCTTTCATCACTGCAGCACAAATTCATTCTAATTAATTCCGTGATTTTGTGATGAAATTAAAAGTGAAGCGGGGGGTCGGGGTGTTTATGGTTAGGGTGGGGGAAAGGAGTAGGATTAGGTTATGGTTAAGGTTAAGGTTGGGGTAGGAGTAGGGTTAATAATAGTGAGTTAAAAAAAAAGCCCTTCATGAACATTTGACTCATTTCGTCACAGGAGCACAAAAAAAACAACCAAAAAAAAACAACAAAAAAAAACGTGAGACTAGGCTGGTTTGTCCGTCCATCTGACTTTGTTCAGCATTGGTCCAGTCATATTACTGCCAGGGTCTTCAAATTCTCAGGGAACATTCTTGGGACACAGACCTTGAACAACTTCAAAGATGGTTAACCTTGACCTATTTCAAGAGGTCAAAATGTAACTTTTTTTTTTCGTATTTGTATCGTCATACGGCCGACAGCATCAATCATGCAAATCTGCTTTTTTGGGGTGGGCTGCGGGGAGGGGGGGTCGGGATTCTGGGAAGGACACGGTGACAGCCAGTCAGAGTAGAGAGGCAGTGTGATGTCACTGACTGTTCTCTTTCTGGTTGCTAATCCCACGTGACAGAATTCGCTGCGTTTCTTTGTAAATATAACATTTCTCATATATGATCTAAAAGCTAGCGAGTTGCTTACTTCACTAACTTGCTCAGGGGGGAGGCACACACATGGGCTACAGCTCTTTGGAGCAATGATTGTCCTCTTTTTCATTCATTGTCCAATTTTTCCTGTGGATTCGAATTGATTTTTGATCACATAATGAAGAAGCATTCCACCTTCCAGCGCATCCAGGTGCTGCAACAGGTGCATCGGAGCACCGCTGAGTATTCCGTCGACTTCAGCATTCTTGCAACGGAGGCCGACTGGAACTCCGTGGTGTTATGATCCATTAACATGAACAGGCTTAACGAGGCACTCAAGGACGAACTGGCAGTCCGGGATGAGCCAGCAGACCTCGACAAATTAATTTCCATGGTAATTCGTTTAGACAACTGGTTGAGGGAGTGCCGGCAGGAGAAAGGCTGCAGGGCTGATCAGTTTGGCTCCACTCGGGCTTCACCACGAAATGGCTCAGGGCCGTCTTTTCCAAGTTCCACTGGGCCCCACCTCTCCATCTCACCAGCTCCTCCTGCTGACGAACCTATGCTGCTTGGTGGGGCCAAATTGTTCCCAGAAGAGCATCAGCAGAGACTGGAGGCCATAGAGTGTTTGTATTGTGGCATTAAAGGACATGTATGCTTTAATTGCCCCGTTCGGCCAAAATCCAATGCTCACCCATAGAGTCCAGGCTGCAGGTGAGCCATGCCAAATTCACAGGCGGGTCATCTGGGCGTACTCAAATCCTGACTACAATTCTACTCAAAGACTCGTCCTGCACTAATTGACAGTGGACCAGAGGGGAATTTCCTGGATCAGAAGTTTGTGTTTGAGGCACGTCTTCTGGTCCAGCACCTCCCGTCCCCTCTTGCTGTTCACGCCTTAGAGGGCATACCCCTTCTGGCTGTCACCCATCAGACTGAGCCAGTCACAATAGTGGTGTCGGGAAATCATCAGGAGACAATTCAGTTTTTTGTGATGCCTTCTTCCTCGCACCTGGTTTTAGGCCACCCCTGGGTTGTTAAGCAGAATCCCTGGATTGACTGACCATCTGGGGTTATTACTCAGTGGAGCGAAACCTGTCACCAGGGTTGGCTTTGATCCTTGGTTCCACCCAGTATTTCTGCCAGGGAGAGGGTTGATTCACCCCTGATCTGTCATTAATTCCATCAGAGTACCACAACCTTGCTGAGGTATTCAGCAAAGACCATACCCAATCACTTCCATCTCACCGGCCTTATGATTGTGCCATTGACCTACTTCCGGGTGCGACGTTACCATCGAGTTGTCTGTACAACCTCTCGCATCTGGTACGAGAGTCAATGAACATCTGTATCTGGGAGTCCCTGGTGGCTGGGTTGATCGGACCCTCATCTTCCCCGTGGAGGCAGGTTTCTTCTTTGTCAGCAAGAAGGACGGGACCCGGCGCCCCTGCATAGATTTCCAGGAACTGAACGCATTCACGGTTCATAATGGATACCCATTGCCCCTGTTGGATTCTACGTTTAGCCATCTGCATGGGGCAACCAGATTGACCAAATTGGATTTGAGGAATGCTTATCACCTGGTCCGGATCCGGGAGGGGGACGAGTGGAAGATGGCCTTAAACATCCCTCTGGGTCATTTTGAATACCTGGCCATGCCCTTTGGACTCACCAATGCTCCCGCCACCTTTCAGGGTTTGATGAATGATGTGCTGCGCGACATCCTCAACCGGTTTATGTTCGTATATCTGGACGACATTCTGATCTTTTCCCTGGATTCCATGACTCACACCAAACACGTCCGGTTGGTTCTCGCCGTTTGCTGGAGAATTGTCTGTTTGTTAAGGCTGAGAAATGTGAGTTCAACCGTGACACTGTCTCGTTCCTCAGATTCATCATTTCTACCAATCACACTGAGCCAGAATTCACCAAGATTAAGGCAGTCAGAGAGAAGCCTCTGATCAACCTCAATTTTGAGCTTCGTGGCAAAGGCTGTGAATACTTATGTTTATGTGACTTCTTAGTTTTTACTTTTAATAAATGTGCAAAAAATGGGGTATTGTGTGTAGAATTTTTTTTTTTTGAACAAGAAGAAGAAGAATTTCATCCATTTTGGAGGCTATATCATAACAAAATGTGGAAAAAGTGAAGCACTGTGAATACTTTCCGGATGCACAATACATACACCCCCACTAATATTTGGTTAAATGTTCCTTTGTAAGTTTTACCCCATTCAGACACTTCTGGTTGCCATCAACAACCTTCTGGTAAAATTCTCTATGGATATTTGCCCACTCTTCTTAGAATTGGTGGCGTTTATTTAAAATGGTTGGTTTCCTGGCACAGACCCATCTTTTAAGCATAGTCCACAAATTTTTAATCGGGCTGAGGTCAGAGCTTTGAGAAGGCCATTCCAGTTTTGATGTCTGTTTGATGTCTTGATTGTAAAGTGCTTTGAGCACCTGTTCCAGAAAAAAAAAAGGACAAATCCTTTTTAATGATTGGTTAATACTTCTGTTAGTTTTTCAGTCGAACTGCTGTGAATTTTAAGTAATTATTTTACTCCTGTGTAAATCTTAGGAGCGGCTAGCATTTTCGCTAGTGGTTAGCTTGCAATAGCGTCTTCGGACCCTCGTTTTCATTTTTTCATTTCGTTTTTTTATATACTTCTGTTAGTTAACTGTTAGTGTAACTGTTGTGGTTTTTTTGCTTAGTACTTTACTCTTGTGTTAATCTTAGGAGTGGTATATATATATTTACGTTCCTACATTTCTAATACTTCTCCTACTCTTTCAGTGTAACTGCTGTGAACTTTAATTCATTTATTTGCGTCTGTGTGAGCCTTAGGAGTGGTTAGCTTATCCATTATTGGTTAGCTTGTGCTTGCATGGCTATACTCTTGAATTTCCGAGTGCACAAAGTACACTACTTTACCTACTTTACACCCTCCATAAATCCTACGTGATGTTGGAAAATGGGGTGGCTCTCTTAGAGAGCGGTGTCCGTAAATTAGAGCAGCTTCTTAGCACAGTGGAGTTAGATGTTATGGGCACTCCAGATGAGGTTAGTGCTAGGCCGGCAAGCGAGCCCATTAGCATCAGCCTAGAAACGCCGGCTGTAGAGGATGGTTTTCAGACTGTGGTGAGGCGGAGGAAGCCCGGTAGGGCTTGGTGCCCCTTTGTGGCACCCCGATCAAACTCGCCACTGCGAACTGTGAATCGGTTCTCCCCCTTGGATTTACCTGATGTGAATTCTCTGAGCACACAAGTGACTTCCACTCCTATCTCCAGGCCGAAACACCGGACTTTAGTGATAGGGGATTCTATCACCCGCAAAGTCAGGTTACAGACACCGGCTGACGTTAAATGTATTCCTGGGGCCAGAGCTCCCGACACTGCATCCCATCTTAGGGTGCTGCTGCTGCAGAGGGGAAGACAGATGAAGGAACATGACATGAGATATAGTCACATCGTTATTCACGTCAGCACCAGTGATATAAGGATGAAGCACTCAGAGGTCACAAAAATGGACATAGAGAGGACTTGTGACCTTGCCAGAAAGATGTGTCGGCATTGATTAATAGTCTCTGGTCCCCTCCCCTCCCGGGGTACTGATGAGGTGTTTAGCAGGCTGACATCATTAAATAGGTGGCTGGCGCAGTTTTGTCAACAGCAAGGCTTTAGCTTTATTGATAACTGGCCTTTGTTCTGGGGCCGCCGTGGCCTGCTGATGCCGGACAGCCTCCACCCTACTGGGGAAGGTGCCGCCATCTTGTCTGCGAACATAGATAGAGCTCTACAGGGAGGGTAACATTAGGAATCTACAGCAGGCCACGGAGCAGGTGATTAGAGACCCTGCAAGGCTTATGACAAATGTGGGTGTGGAATCCATTAGCTTAGTGGGGAAATTAGTGCAGAAAAATCCACTATGGTGATAGTGCAGTTTATCTGGGAGGGAAATTCAACAAGTTGAGACTGTGGCCTGCTCCCGTAGACGTGCTCCCGTAGACGTGTCCATAAAAATCATAGAGGGATATGCTTTGCAAACTTAATACCTATTACTATATTGGATCATGTTGAAATTGAGGACGTCTCAGTGGTTGTTCCAGTAATAGCAAAGATTTTGTGTCTGCTACCTACAACGCGTGTGGAATGTCTCAAAACTAAACCTACTTCTAGGAATCTTATATATGCTACTCTGGAACCACCCCTAAACCCAAACAGTTCAACTGTCAACCCCACTGAGGTCCTTAGACTGGGTCTCATTAACATAAGATCACTGTCCTCAAAATCATTGTTGATTAATGATTTAATTATTGATCATAACTTAGATATGAAACCTGGCTTAAACCTACAGCTGTCCTCCCCTTAAATGAAGCCTGCCCACCAGCATATACATTTAGTCACGTCCCTCATGATGCGAAGCAAGCCGGGGTTGCTCTTGTTTATAAATCTAGGTTTAGCTTATCAGCTGTTGGGTATCACAAATATAACTCGTTTGAGCATCCGATTCTCCACTCCGTTCAGGATATTATGCATTGCCAAGGTCGCAAGAATACAATTCAGCTGTATTACTGTATATAGGCCTCCTGGCCCATATTCTGATTTCTTAGATGAATTTGGTGCGTTCATCTCTAACTTGTCAACTAGTGCAGATAACATTCTGATCATTGGTGACTTTAACGTTCATATAAATAAGCCTCCCCTCTGCAAATCATTTATGGAAATTGTGGATGCATTAGGATTTTGGCAATGCATTCGGGATTCAACGCACATTAGTGTTGGGAAAGTGTAAGTACACGGACCCACAACAGGGGGCGCAAATGAACGGACAATGGAATAGGTCAAATAACAACACTTTACTGTTGCGAACGTGCACAACAAATACAACAGATTACAATAATGGACAAAGTCAATTCACAAGGGTGTCGTGTGGGCAGGCTCGAAGATAGGAGACGCCTCTCCAAAGTAGAACCGGAACCACACGGTTTCCTCCGCCACAGGACCTCGGGAATACTGGAGCCGCCAAGTCCCGAACTCCCAGGTGGCCACTGCCTCCGCGTGTCAGACCTGGTACTGCTGGCGAGGAACAAAGAACAGTTAACGGAGGGCGCGTTTGCACCCAGCAATCTGCACGTCAGGAAAACTACCTCCACCTCTCGTTGGAAAAGGAGTCTGTTTATACAACGCACAAAATCACAAAAGATGACTGTTACACAGTGAGCTGAGGATATTACCTTCCAGGTAGAACGATATCTCGGCCAAGAGGTGGAGACGTCGTCCTGCTGATATACTCCTGCCGATCAGATGATTGGTAACAGCTGTTGCAGATGATGCGTGACAGCTGTCACCCTGGCTGCTCCAGACAGGGCGCCCTCTGGTGGTGGGCCAGCAGTACCTCCTCTTCTGGCGGCCCACACAACAGGACCCCCCCCTCAACGGGCGCCTCCTGGCGCCCGACCAGGCTTGTCCGGGTGGCGGCGGTAGAAATCGGCCAGGAGGGCCGGGTCCAGGATGAAGCTCTTCTTCACCCAGGAGCGTTCTTCAGGTCCGTACCCCTCCCAGTCCACCAAATACTGGAAGCCCCGGCCCATCCTACGGACATCCAAAAGCCGGCGTACAGCCCAAGCCGGCTCGCCATCGATGATCCGGGCAGGAGGCGGTGCCGGGCCCGGAGTACAGAGGGGTGAGGTGTGATGTGGTTTAATCCGGGACACGTGAAATACAGGATGGATCCGCAGTGAGGCCGGCAGCTGAAGCCTCACTGCGGCTGGACTGATGACCTTCTGGATCTTGAAGGGGCCGATGTAATGGTCCTGTAACTTGGGGGAGTCCACTTTGAGGGGGATGTCTCTGGTGGATAACCACACCTCCTGCCCTGGCCGATACGCAGGGGCCGGGGTCCGCCGACGGTCTGCATGGGCCTTTGCCCTCATCCGGGCCCTCAGCAAGGCAGAACGGGCGGCACGCCACACCCGACGGCACTTCCGTAGGTGGGCCTGGACCGAGGGCACACCGACCTCTCCCTCAACCACCGGAAACAAAGGAGGTTGGTACCCCAGACATACCTCGAAAGGGGAGAGGCCGGTGGCTGACGACACCTGGCTGTTATGGGCATACTCGATCCAGGCCAGATGGGTACTCCAGGCCGCCGGGGGCGCGGCTGTCACTCAACGCAGGGCCTGCTCCATCTCCTGATTGGCCCGTTCTGCTTGCCCGTTGGTCTGGGGATGATACCCGGATGAGAGACTCACCGTGGCCCCCAGTTCCCGACAGAAGCTCCTCCAGACGTGCGAGGAGAACTGGGGACCGCGATCGGAGACGAGGTCTGTTGGGATCCCATGCAGCCGGACGACGTGGTGAACCAGGAGGTTCGCTGTCTCCTGGGCCGTCGGGAGCTTCAGGAGGGCCACGAAGTGGGCCGCCTTGGAGAATCAGTCCACTATCGTGAGGATGGTGGTGTTGCCCTGGGACGGCGGGAGGCCCGTGACAAAATCCAGGCCGATGTGGGACCAGGGGCGATGGGGCACGGGCAGCGGCTGGAGCAGACCCGAAGCCCTGCGATTGTCAGCCTTGCCCCTGGCGCAGGTGGTACAGGCCTGGATATAATCCTGGACGTCGGCCTCTAGGGACGCCCACCAGAAGTGCTGCCGGACAACTGCCACGGTTCTTCGCACCCCTGGATGACAGGAGAGCTTAGAGCCATGACAGAAGTCCAGGACTGCAGCCCTAGCTTCTGATGGGACGTAAAGTCTGTTCTTCGGCCCAGATCCGGGGTCCAGGCTTCGTGCCAGGGCCTCACGGACGGTTCTCTCTACGTCCCAGGTGAGGGTGGCCACGATAGTGGACTCCGGGATGATGGGTTCCGGTGGATCCGACAACTCCGTTTTGACTTCATCTTCATGTACCCGGGACAAGGGATCCGATCTCTGGTTCTTGGTCCCGGGACGGTAGGTGATCCGGAAGTCAAAACGGGCGAAGAACAGTGACCAGCGGGCTTGCCTGGGATTCAGCCGCTTGGCGGTCCTGATATGCTCCAGGTTCCGGTGGTCAGTGAAAACCGTGAATGGCACGGACATTCCCTCCAACAGATGTCTCCACTCTTCAAGAGCCTCTTTCACCGCAAGGAGTTCTCGATTGCCGACGTCATAATTCCGTTCGGCCGGGGTCAACCTGCGGGAAAAATAGGCACACGGATGAAGGACCTTATCGGTCTTCCCGCTCTGGGAAAGCACAGCTCCTATCCCTGAGTCCGAGGCGTCCACTTCAACCACTAACTGGCGACTAGGATCGGGCTGCACCAGAACGGGTGCAGACGAGAAGCGCCGTTTCAACTCCTTGAACGCGGCATCGCAACAATCCGACCAGGTGAAGGGGACTTTTGGTGAGGTCAGGGCTGTCAGGGGGCTAACTACCTGACTGTAGCCCTTAATGAACCTCCTGTAGAAATTAGCAAAGCCGAGGAACTGTTGCAGCTTCCTACGGCTAGTGAGTTGGGGCCAGTCTCTCACCGCCGCAACCTTGGCCGGATCAGGAGCGACGGAGTTGGGGGAGATGATAAACCCCAGGAAGGACAAAGAAGTGCGGTGGAACTCACACTTCTCGCCCTTCACAAACAGCCGGTTCTCCAACAACCGCTGCAGGACCTGACGTACATGCCGGACATGAGTCTCAGGATCCGGAGAAAAGATGAGTATATCGTCTAGATATACGAAGACGAATCGGTGCAGGAAATCCCGCAAGACATCATTAACCAAAGCTTGGAACGTCGCGGGGGCGTTTGTGAGGCCGAACGGCATGACCAGGTACTCAAAGTGACCTAAGGGGGTGTTAAATGCCGTCTTCCACTCGTCTCCCTTCCAGATCCGAACCAGGTGATACGCATTTCTAAGATCCAATTTAGTGAATATTCGGGCTCCATGCAGGGGCGTGAACACTGAATCCAACAGGGGCAACGGGTATCGATTGCGAACCGTGATTTCGTTCAGTCCCCTGTAATCAATGCATGGACGAAGTCCGCCGTCTTTTTTACCCACAAAAAAGAAACCTGCACCCATCGGGGAGGTGGAATTTCGGATCAACCCGGCGGCTAAAGAGTCCCGGATGTAGGTCTCCATTGATTCGCGCTCAGGGCGGGAGAGGTTGTACAGCCTGCTGGACGGGAACTCACCGCCTGGAACCAAATCAATGGCACAATCGTACGGACGGTGGGGGGGAAGGGTGAGCGCCAGATCCTTACTGAACACATCTACAAGGTCGTGGTACTCCACCGGCACCGTCCCTAGATTGGGCGGGACTCTGACCTCCTCCTTAGCCTGGGAACCGGGAGGAACCGAGGAACCACTACCCCGGACGGCCAATCGATCCGGGGATTGTGTTTCAACATCCAGGGGAACCCTAAAATCACACGGGAGGTAGCAGGTGTCACAAAAAACTCGATCACCTCCCGGTGATTTCCTGACACCACCAGAGTTACAGGTGGTGTCTTATGCGTGATTGGAGGGAGTAGGGAGCCATCTAGTGCCCGCACCTGCACAGGCGAGGTAAGCGCCACCAGAGGGAACCCAATCTCCCTGGCCCATCTGCTGTCTAACAGATTCCCTTCAGAGCCCGTGTCCACCAGTGCTGGGGCCTTCAGGGTTAAATCCTCATAAAGGATTGTAACTGGGAGTCGTGTGGCAATGTGGGTGTGTCCCACGTGAATGTCTCGGCCCACCCCTAGCCCAGTTTCTAGGGGCGGGCGTTGGCGTTTAACCGCTCGGGGCAGTCTCTTACCTGATGCTCTATCGAGCCACAAACAAAACACGCTCCGCGGGCCAGCCTCCTCTGTCTATCTGGTGCCCTAAATGTGGCCCTGCTTGTGTCCATAGCTTCGTCAGCAGGGGGAGCTGTAACCACACGGAGCGCAGGGGCCGTGGAGCGTGGGGAGGGCGGAACGCGGTTGGAACCGGAAGGGAGAGGGACGGCGCGTGCCCGGCCATGCCCTTCGTCTCGTTCCCGACGGCGTTCTTCTAACCGAATGTCTAATCGTATGACGAGATCAATAAGCCCATCTAAATCCCGCGGTTCGTCCTTAGCCACCAGGTGCTCCTTTAGAACCAACGACAGTCCGTTTACAAAGGCGGCGCGGAGGGCAGTGCTATTCCAGCCGGACCTCGCAGCCGCGATGCGGAACTCGACTGCATAGGCAGCTGTGCTCCGGCGCCCCTGTCTCATTGACAGCAGCACAGCTGAAGCAGTCTCTCCTCTATTTGGGTGATCGAACACTGTTCTGAACTCCCTCACAAACCCATCATATGTCTGAAGGAGCCGTGAATTCTGCTCCCAGAGCGCTGTAGCCCAAGCGCGTGCCTCACCGCGAAGCAGGTTTATTACATAAGCTATCTTGCTTGAATCAGTCGCATACATGACAGGACGTTGTGCGAAGACGAGCGAACACTGCATAAGGAAGCCCGCGCACGTCTCCACACAACCTCCGTACGGCTCTGGAGGGCTTATGTATGCTTCCGGGGAAGGTGGGAGGGGTCGTTGAACGACCAGTGGAACGTCACTGTTACGCACAGGGTCGACAGGAGGGAGAGCCGCAGCAGCGCCCTGAGGGCGCGCCTCCACCTGCGCGGCGAGAGCCTCCACCCTGCGGTTAAGGAGGACGTTCTGCTCGGTCATTAAATCCAACCGAGCCGTGAAAACGGTGAGGATCCGCTGCAACTCACCGATCATTCCTCCTGCGGGCGCCTGTGCGCCCTGTTCTTCCATTGGCCGTTCAACAGCCGGTTGACGCCCCTCGGGATCCATGACGTTGGCCGAGATATCCTGTTGGGAAAGTGTAAGTACACGGACCCACAACAGGGGGCGCAAATGAACGGACAATGGAATAGGTCAAATAACAACACTTTACTGTTGCGAACGTGCACAACAAATACAACAGATTACAATAATGGACAAAGTCAATTCACAAGGGTGTCGTGTGGGCAGGCTCGAAGATAGGAGACGCCTCTCCAAAGTAGAACCGGAACCACACGGTTTCCTCCGCCACAGGACCCCGGGAATACTGGAGCCGCCAAGTCCCGAACTCCCAGGTGGCCACTGCCTCCGCGTGTCGGACCTGGTACTGCTGGCGAGGAACAAAGAACAGTTAACGGAGGGCGCGTTTGCACCCAGCAATCCGCACGGCAGGAAAACTACCTCCACCTCTCGTTGGAAAAGGAGTCTGTTTATACAACGCACAAAATCACAAAAGATGACTGTTACACAGTGAGCTGAGGATATTACCTTCCAGGTAGAACGATATCTCGGCCAAGAGGTGGAGACGTCGTCCTGCTGATATACTCCTGCCGATCAGATGATTGGTAACAGCTGTTGCAGATGATGCGTGACAGCTGTCACCCTGGCTGCTCCTGTGAGGCGGCTGCGCCCTCTGGTGCCTGGAGCCCGCACTCCAGACAGGGCGCCCTCTGGTGGTGGGCCAGCAGTACCTCCTCTTCTGGCGGCCCACACAACAATTAGTGGAAATACCCTGGATCTGGTTCTCGCACGTGGCATTGCTGTCACAGATATTGACATCATGCCTCTTACATCAGTGGTGTCTGATCACTCACTTATTAAGTTTACAGGTTCGCTGCCGTGTTTAGTTAAACAACAACCTTATTTATCACTGCAGCGATGCATCAACTCCTCAACTAAGACTGAACTCGAAGCTAGACTGCCTGATGTCTTAGCCTCACTTTTGACAAATACCCAGTCAGTAGACAGACTTGTGGATAGTTTAAACTCAGTGCTCAAAATGACACTCAACATGATTGCACCACCTGTGTTGAAACCGCGCTCCACCAAATGGCAGTCACCTTGGTTCAATGATTACCTGCGTGACCTCAAGCATAAAGCAAGAGGTCTAGAACGGAAATGGCATTGTTCAAAATTAGAATTATTCCACCTTGCGTGGCGTGATGCTATCTTAGACTATAAACATGCATTATTGGCTACAAAGCGGACCTATTACTCTGATTTGATCAACAAAAACAAGCATAACTCAAAGTTCTTGTTCAACATGGTGGCAACACTTATTCATGGACAACCACCTGTAGCTCGCTCTCCTTTTACAGCACAAGATTTCCTAGATTACTAGGAAAGATAGATTAGATTAGATTCTGCTTTTTCTCGGTTTAAGGTGCAGCTCCATCCAGAGATGGGAGTGTTTGTGTTGGCGACCCTCCTGTCCTGTGCCCCAACAGCAATTCTTGTATATTCGTCCGTGAATTGTTCTGTGAATTATTTCTGTAATTTATGTTTGTAGCATGGCCCAAGCAGAGGGTCACCCCTTTGAGTCTGGCCTGCTTGAGGTTTCTTCCTCAGAGGGAGTTTTTCCTTACCACTGTTGCTCTGGGGGTTGGTAAGGTTAGACCTTACCTGTGTCAAGCGCCTTGAGGCAACTCTGCTGTGATTTGGTGCTATATAAAGGAAAATAAATTGAAAATTGAAATTGAATGATTAGTTGCAATTAACAAATTTCAGCACTTTCTACTCTACACAATTAATTATAAAAAGAGCTTTAATAAGTGCATGCTGCATAGGATTATGGTTATGGTATTTTTCAATGAATTTTTCAGATGATCTATTTAGGGCATTATCCTATATTATTAAAACTCAAGTTGAAATGCATCATTTATACCATTATTTACCAACCTAGAAAACTAAAAATACTGAGCTAAATATAAAATGCAAGCTGCTGCCTCAGAAATAGAGCAGTTTTTTGACAAATAGCCTCATTCAGATATGACCTGCAAAGCTCAGGATATAGTTAACATAGTGGAATTGGTGGAAGGATTACAGCTGGTTACGTCCCCAAAACTACATACTGTTGGGACATATACTTGATGGAGTGAGACACACTTCACAGACATGTGCACTACTTTACTGGAAGTGAGGTAAAAAAGATAAACAAATCTAAGTCTGCCACAAACATCACCAGCTCTCTAGGTATGTGTTTGTGATTGCTTTCCCAGTGCTCTTCCAAAAACAACTCAGTTCTACGTGTAGAAACATACTCACAGCTCCTTATGATCCCAAGTTGTCTCCCAGCCAAGTATTAATCAGGACCTACTCAACTTCACTTCTGAGATATGTTGAGCTGTAGCACATCCTATTACAGGTACTGTGTTTTCTAGAGAGACGGACAGATAAACAAACAATGGCCAACATATTGAATGTCAACTGATGCAATTTGAATGACAGAAAATTTCAGATGGACAGTGAACAGTGAATTTTTGCAAGGACCACTGAGCTTCTGATGTGCAACATATGGACTTTTATATTCTTGTTTGATGCAGGGTGAACAACAGAAAACATCACATGGATATGTGCACATCTAACAGGAAACTGGAAACACCTCAATAAAAACAAGTGTTCATCAGATGTGTATAAATCAGCTTTTTAAATTAAGATTTTTGTACATTGTTATTTATTATTGGGGTTTCTTTTGTTTTGTTTGCTGTTTCCTGGGAAAGCATTATTATTATTATTATTATTATTATTATTATTATTATTTACAACACATGTATGATTTTTCAGTGTATACAGTAGGGTTGAGCTGGATACTCGTTTTAGACAAGAATCCGGTACGGATAAAGTATTTTTGACAAGTACGAGCAAGATACGAATACAACTCATCAATATCTGTGCTTGTGCTGAAGGAAAATTCTCATTGGCTAACTGACTGTCTTCGCACTCTGTGATTGGCCAGTCACACACAGTGCCCACCCCTCCCTACACAGACACGTCTCACTGCAGCTTCTGGCACACACACACACACAGACAGGATCTCTCTCTTTCTTTCTGTGCTTGGCTTGATTCTACCTAAGTTTTCTTCAGTTCGCCTCTTTTTCGGTTTGTATGATATTTAAAGTTACCTGGTGAACTTGTTTCGCATCATACACGCTGCATTTGACAAGACAGAGCTGAAAATGGCTCATGTCACATCTGTCACTGCCTCCACTCCAGTCGGGTTTTTTTTAACCGTTTGTTTGTTCTTCATTTGGTTGGTGATATAAAGTCAGTTGGAAAACTTTGCTCCTACTGAATGCAGTGCTTTTGAGAAGAATACAGTGAACAAGGCTGACATATTTCCCTGTTTGCCAACATTAGATGTTTGCATGAATCACCAAGTTCACACAGATAATTAAAAAATAAACAGTCTTACAGACCACAGATCACACACAGCAGAGAAGTGAACAGCGCTTCAAGGCAACTCGTCGCTCAGCCGGTACTGCATCACAGCTGAGGCCAAGGCTGGAGAAGTTTTTACGTTTCTTAAAATTTTTGGAACCGCTAAGTGCACTGGTGGTGCTTTAGTGTGAGGAATCACCAAACCTTTATTTCGGGAGCAAGTCAGAGTAGAATTGGCTTTTTTTTAGCCGGCACCCACAGCTACATCATTGACCGTCTTATGGGCTCGCGGCTACCACCACCACCAGGCCTGTGGCATTGGTGGGGGCCGCCTCCAGGCCCGCGGCCTCGTAGGAAGCCACCACCAAGTTTGCGGCATCGTTGGAGGCTGCCACCAGGCTCGCGGCATCGTCGGAGGCCACCACCAGGCTCGTGGAGTCATCGGAGGCTGCCACCACGCTCACAGGCATCGTCTGAGGCAGCCACCAGGCTTGCGGCATCGTCGGAGGCTGCCACCAGGCTTGCGGCGGGGGCCGTCACCAGGCCCGCGGTGTCGGTGGGGAATGCCACCAGGCCCGCGGCGTCGTAGGAAGCCACTGCCAGGTTCGGGCCACCAGGCCTGCAGCAACAGCTAGCTCTTACTAGCCCCGCAGCTACTGGCTAGCCGACAGAGCTAGCCACTGACAAAATGCCACCCAAACAGAGAAATACTGAGGAGGAGTATGTATCATTTACTCAGGTAAATGAATTGCTGCGTCAACAGAAGGACATGTTTACTGCTCTGTTACAGCAGCAGCAAATTTTTAACAAATTTGTTAAAGTTATCATGGAATCAACCAACACTGGAGATGATGCATTAACTAAAGAAATTCAAGATTTAAAGCCAGCATCCAATACACTCAGAAGGATGTAGATGATCTTAAAATCAATCAAGCCAAACAGTCTGAACATCTCAAGATCACTGAAAATGAAATGGTTAAAATGAGTGAGAGTCAACAGGTCATTCTTGACAAGCTGGATTAGCTAGAAGGTCAATCTAGGTGAAATAACATTGTCACTGAAGCCATCCCTGAATCGCCGGGTGACTCCTGGATGGATTCAGAGGTAAAAGTAAGAGGCATTCTTGAGCAGAAACTGCAGTTGCAGAGGGAGATGGAGGTGGAGCGTGTACATCGTA
This sequence comes from Thalassophryne amazonica, assembly GCF_902500255.1. Taxonomy (NCBI): domain Eukaryota; kingdom Metazoa; phylum Chordata; class Actinopteri; order Batrachoidiformes; family Batrachoididae; genus Thalassophryne; species Thalassophryne amazonica. The sequence continues at coordinate 65,760,756 of NC_047103.1, forward strand.
CAGGTAAAACAGGAGTCTCTGGAGACAGACTGTGACCTATTGTCGTCAAATTCTTGCATTTTTAAGGACAAAGCTGCAGTTTTACAGAGTGCAAAAAATCTCAAAAGTACAAAGATATTTATTAATGAAGATTATACTGACACTGTACATTTAAAAAGAAAAGAATTAATCCCCAAACTGACAGCTGCGCGTGAAAGAGGCAATATTGCTTATCTCAGACATGATAAGCTTATCATCCATCTTCGTTCCAGCACTTCAAAGTAATCTCTGAACTTCAAGGTTATGATGTCATAAAAAGGCGTTTGTTATTTTTATATGACTGATACAATCACATCACAACATGGATTACTGAAGAGGGGGTTTAGAATTGCGCATATTAATATTAATAGTCTGAGGAACAAAATTGGTGAGGTAACTAATCTGCCTCGTAAATTCAAACTACACATGCTTGCTATTTCAGAAACTCATCTGGATTCTTCTTTTGATGACACTGAGTTATATATTGATGGCCCCAGTATTTACAGAAATGACAGAAATAGATTTGGTGGCGGAGTTGCTTTTTATATTCAAATCACTTACCAACGCAAATCAGAAATGATATGATGAAATTTAATGTTGAAGTGTTATGGCTGCAAGTTTACCTCACCGTTGTTGTTACCAACCACCAAATGCTAATTGTGAATATTTAGATACAATTTGTGAAATGTTGGACACCTATACTGCTGTGGGTCATGATATGTACCTTATGGGTGATTTCAGCATTGACCGGTTTGACAAAAATTGCCATTTAATAAATAAGTTGTTTACTGTCACTGCTGCATGTGGATTTACTTAGGTCATTAATAAACCCACAAGAATACATGTTAAGAATGATAGAATATCAACATGTATTGATCATATTTTTACCAATTCTCCTGAGCGGTGCAGTAAAGCATTTTCTGTTCCCATTGGCTGTAGTGATCATAACCTGGTCATAATTGTATTAGCCACAATGGTAGGTGGACCTGGACCCACAGTAGCATTTAAGAGGTCATATAAAATGTTTAATGATGCAAAATTTGTTGATGATGTGAAAGCTATCCATTGGTCTGAGGTGCTATCTATTCATAATCCTGAAATTGCACTTGCAAGATTTAATAGTGTATTCCTACCTTTAGTGGAAATTCATGCTCCTTTGAGGATGTTTACTGTCAGGAACATCGTCACACCCTGGTTGGATGATGAAATTTAAGAGTCTATTAAAATGAGAGTTCAGAAGAAAAAACGGCATTTATAACAGGAAACAAATCTGACTGGGATCTTTATCGTAAAATGAGGAACTCTGTCACTAAACTTAATAGAAAGAAAAAGAAAATGTTTTTTGAGGATTGAGTTTTGAAAGTAGTCCAGGACTGCAGCCCTAGCTTCTGATGGGACGTAAAGTCTGTTCTTCGGCCCAGATCCGGGGTCCAGGCTTCGTGCCAGGGCCTCACGGACGGTTCTCTCTACGTCCCAGGTGAGGGTGGCCACGATAGTGGACTCCGGGATGATGGGTTCCGGTGGATCCGACAACTCCGTTTTGACTTCATCTTCATGTACCCGGGACAAGGGATCCGATCTCTGGTTCTTGGTCCCGGGACGGTAGGTGATCCGGAAGTCAAAACGGGAGAAGAACAGTGACCAGCGGGCTTGCCTGGGATTCAGCCGCTTGGCGGTCCTGATATGCTCCAGGTTCCGGTGGTCAGTGAAAACCGTGAATGGCACGGACATTCCCTCCAACAGATGTCTCCACTCTTCAAGAGCCTCTTTCACCGCAAGGAGTTCTCGATTGCCGACGTCATAATTCCGTTCGGCCGGGGTCAACCTGCGGGAAAAATAGGCACACGGATGAAGGACCTTATCGGTCTTCCCGCTCTGGGAAAGCACAGCTCCTATCCCTGAGTCCGAGGCGTCCACTTCAACCACTAACTGGCGACTAGGATCGGGCTGCACCAGAACGGGTGCAGACGAGAAGCGCCGTTTCAACTCCTTGAACGCGGCATCGCAACAATCCGACCAGGTGAAGGGGACTTTTGGTGAGGTCAGGGCTGTCAGGGGGCTAACTACCTGACTGTAGCCCTTAATGAACCTCCTGTAGAAATTAGCAAAGCCGAGGAACTGTTGCAGCTTCCTACGGCTAGTGAGTTGGGGCCAGTCTCTCACCGCCGCAACCTTGGCCGGATCAGGAGCGACGGAGTTGGGGGAGATGATAAACCCCAGGAAGGACAAAGAAGTGCGGTGGAACTCACACTTCTCGCCCTTCACAAACAGCCGGTTCTCCAACAACCGCTGCAGGACCTGACGTACATGCCGGACATGAGTCTCAGGATCCGGAGAAAAGATGAGTATATCGTCTAGATATACGAAGACGAATCGGTGCAGGAAATCCCGCAAGACATCATTAACCAAAGCTTGGAACGTCGCGGGGGCGTTTGTGAGGCCGAACGGCATGACCAGGTACTCAAAGTGACCTAAGGGGGTGTTAAATGCCGTCTTCCACTCATCTCCCTTCCAGATCCGAACCAGGTGATACGCATTTCTAAGATCCAATTTAGTGAACCCTAAAATCACACGGGAGGTAGCAGGTGTCACAAAAAACTCGATCACCTCCCGGTGATTTCCTGACACCACCAGAGTTACAGGTGGTGTCTTATGCGTGATTGGAGGGAGTAGGGAGCCATCTAGTGCCCGCACCTGCACAGGCGAGGTAAGCGCCACCAGAGGGAACCCAATCTCCCTGGCCCATCTGCTGTCTAACAGATTCCCTTCAGAGCCCGTGTCCACCAGTGCTGGGGCCTTCAGGGTTAAATCCTCATAAAGGATTGTAACTGGGAGTCGTGTGGCAATGTGGGTGTGTCCCACGTGAATGTCTCGGCCCACCCCTAGCCCAGTTTCTAGGGGCGGGCGTTGGCGTTTAACCGCTCGGGGCAGTCTCTTACCTGATGCTCTATCGAGCCACAAACAAAACACGCTCCGCGGGCCAGCCTCCTCTGTCTATCTGGTGCCCTAAATGTGGCCCTGCTCGTGTCCATAGCTTCGTCAGCAGGGGGAGCTGTAACCACACGGAGCGCAGGGGCCGTGGAGCGTGGGGAGGGCGGAACGCGGTTGGAACCGGAAGGGAGAGGGACGGCGCGTGCCCGGCCATGCCCTTCGTCTCGTTCCCGACGGCGTTCTTCTAACCGAATGTCTAATCGTATGACGAGATCAATAAGCCCATCTAAATCCCGCGGTTCGTCCTTAACCACCAGGTGCTCCTTTAGAACCAACGACAGTCCGTTTACAAAGGCGGCGCGGAGGGCAGTGCTATTCCAGCCGGACCTCGCAGCCACGATGCAGAAGTCGACTGCATAGGCAGCTGTGCTCCGGCGCCCCTGTCTCATTGACAGCAGCACAGCTGAAGCAGTCTCTCCTCTATTTGGGTGATCGAACACTGTTCTGAACTCCCTCACAAACCCATCATATGTCTGAAGGAGCCGTGAATTCTGCTCCCAGAGCGCTGTAGCCCAAGCGCGTGCCTCACCGCGAAGCAGGTTTATTACATAAGCTATCTTGCTTGAATCAGTCGCATACATGACAGGACGTTGTGCGAAGACGAGCGAACACTGCATAAGGAAGCCCGCGCACGTCTCCACACAACCTCCGTACGGCTCTGGAGGGCTTATGTATGCTTCCGGGGAAGGTGGGAGGGGTCGTTGAACGACCAGTGGAACGTCACTGTTACGCACAGGGTCGACAGGAGGGGGAGCGGCAGCAGCGCCCTGAGGGCGCGCCTCCACCTGCGCGGCGAGAGCCTCCACCCTGCGGTTAAGGAGGACGTTCTGCTCGGTCATTAAATCCAACCGAGCCGTGAAAACGGTGAGGATCCGCTGCAACTCACCGATCATTCCTCCTGCGGGCGCCTGTGCGCCCTGTTCTTCCATTGGCCGTTCAACAGCCGGTTGACGCCCCTCGGGATCCATGACGTTGGCCGAGATATCCTGTTGGGAAAGTGTAAGTACACGGACCCACAACAGGGGGCGCAAATGAACGGACAATGGAATAGGTCAAATAACAACACTTTACTGTTGCGAACGTGCACAACAAATACAACAGATTACAATAATGGACAAAGTCAATTCACAAGGGTGTCGTGTGGGCAGGCTCGAAGATAGGAGACGCCTCTCCAAAGTAGAACCGGAACCACACGGTTTCCTCCGCCACAGGACCCCGGGAATACTGGAGCCGCCAAGTCCCGAACTCCCAGGTGGCCACTGCCTCCGCGTGTCGGACCTGGTACTGCTGGCGAGGAACAAAGAACAGTTAACGGAGGGCGCGTTTGCACCCAGCAATCCGCACGTCAGGAAAACTACCTCCACCTCTCGTTGGAAAGGAGTCTGTTTATACAACGCACAAAATCACAAAAGATGACTGTTACACAGTGAGCTGAGGATATTACCTTCCAGGTAGAACGATATCTCGGCCAAGAGGTGGAGACGTCGTCCTGCTGATATACTCCTGCCGATCAGATGATTGGTAACAGCTGTTGCAGATGATGCGTGACAGCTGTCACCCTGGCTGCTCCTGTGAGGCGGCTGCGCCCTCTGGTGCCTGGAGCCCGCACTCCAGACAGGGCGCCCTCTGGTGGTGGGCCAGCAGTACCTCCTCTTCTGGCGGCCCACACAACAATTAGTGGAAATACCCTGGATCTGGTTCTCGCACGTGGCATTGCTGTCACAGATATTGACATCATGCCTCTTACATCAGTGGTGTCTGATCACTCACTTATTAAGTTTACAGGTTCGCTGCCGTGTTTAGTTAACAACAACCTTATTTATCACTGCAGCGATGCATCAACTCCTCAACTAAGACTGAACTCGAAGCTAGACTGCCTGATGTCTTAGCCTCACTTTTGACAAATACCCAGTCAGTAGACAGACTTGTGGATAGTTTAAACTCAGTGCTCAAAATGACACTCAACATGATTGCACCACCTGTGTTGAAACCGCGCTCCACCAAATGGCAGTCACCTTGGTTCAATGATTACCTGCGTGACCTCAAGCATAAAGCAAGAGGTCTAGAACGGAAATGGCATTGTTCAAAATTAGAATTATTCCACCTTGCGTGGCGTGATGCTATCTTAGACTATAAACATGCATTATTGGCTACAAAGCGGACCTATTACTCTGATTTGATCAACAAAAACAAGCATAACTCAAAGTTCTTGTTCAACATGGTGGCAACACTTATTCATGGACAACCACCTGTAGCTCGCTCTCCTTTTACAGCACAAGATTTCCTAGATTACTAGGAAAGATAGATTAGATTAGATTCTGCTTTTTCTCGGTTTAAGGTGCAGCTCCATCCAGAGATGGGAGTGTTTGTGTTGGCGACCCTCCTGTCCTGTGCCCCAACAGCAATTCTTGTATATTCGTCCGTGAATTGTTCTGTGAATTATTTCTGTAATTTATGTTTGTAGCATGGCCCAAGCAGAGGGTCACCCCTTTGAGTCTGGCCTGCTTGAGGTTTCTTCCTCAGAGGGAGTTTTTCCTTACCACTGTTGCTCTGGGGGTTGGTAAGGTTAGACCTTACCTGTGTCAAGCGCCTTGAGGCAACTCTGCTGTGATTTGGTGCTATATAAAGGAAAATAAATTGAAAATTGAAATTGAATGATTAGTTGCAATTAACAAATTTCAGCACTTTCTACTCTACACAATTAATTATAAAAAGAGCTTTAATAAGTGCATGCTGCATAGGATTATGGTTATGGTATTTTTCAATGAATTTTTCAGATGATCTATTTAGGGCATTATCCTATATTATTAAAACTCAAGTTGAAATGCATCATTTATACCATTATTTACCAACCTAGAAAACTAAAAATACTGAGCTAAATATAAAATGCAAGCTGCTGCCTCAGAAATAGAGCAGTTTTTTGACAAATAGCCTCATTCAGATATGACCTGCAAAGCTCAGGATATAGTTAACATAGTGGAATTGGTGGAAGGATTACAGCTGGTTACGTCCCCAAAACTACATACTGTTGGGACATATACTTGATGGAGTGAGACACACTTCACAGACATGTGCACTACTTTACTGGAAGTGAGGTAAAAAAGATAAACAAATCTAAGTCTGCCACAAACATCACCAGCTCTCTAGGTATGTGTTTGTGATTGCTTTCCCAGTGCTCTTCCAAAAACAACTCAGTTCTACGTGTAGAAACATACTCACAGCTCCTTATGATCCCAAGTTGTCTCCCAGCCAAGTATTAATCAGGACCTACTCAACTTCACTTCTGAGATATGTTGAGCTGTAGCACATCCTATTACAGGTACTGTGTTTTCTAGAGAGACGGACAGATAAACAAACAATGGCCAACATATTGAATGTCAACTGATGCAATTTGAATGACAGAAAATTTCAGATGGACAGTGAACAGTGAATTTTTGCAAGGACCACTGAGCTTCTGATGTGCAACATATGGACTTTTATATTCTTGTTTGATGCAGGGTGAACAACAGAAAACATCACATGGATATGTGCACATCTAACAGGAAACTGGAAACACCTCAATAAAAACAAGTGTTCATCAGATGTGTATAAATCAGCTTTTTAAATTAAGATTTTTGTACATTGTTATTTATTATTGGGGTTTCTTTTGTTTTGTTTGCTGTTTCCTGGGAAAGCATTATTATTATTATTATTATTATTATTATTATTATTATTATTTACAACACATGTATGATTTTTCAGTGTATACAGTAGGGTTGAGCCGGATACTCGTTTTAGACAAGAATCCGGTACGGATAAAGTATTTTTGACAAGTACGAGCAAGATACGAATACAACTCATCAATATCTGTGCTTGTGCTGAAGGAAAATTCTCACTGGCTAACTGACTGTCTTCGCACTCTGTGATTGGCCAGTCACACACAGTGCCCACCCCTCCCTACACAGACACGTCTCACTGCAGCTTCTGGCACACACACACACACAGACAGGATCTCTCTCTTTCTTTCTGTGCTTGGCTTGATTCTACCTAAGTTTTCTTCAGTTCGCCTCTTTTTCGGTTTGTATGATATTTAAAGTTACCTGGTGAACTTGTTTCGCATCATACACGCTGCATTTGACAAGACAGAGCTGAAAATGGCTCATGTCACATCTGTCACTGCCTCCACTCCAGTCGGGTTTTTTTTAACCGTTTGTTTGTTCTTCATTTGGTTGGTGATATAAAGTCAGTTGGAAAACTTTGCTCCTACTGAATGCAGTGCTTTTGAGAAGAATACAGTGAACAAGGCTGACATATTTCCCTGTTTGCCAACATTAGATGTTTGCATGAATCACCAAGTTCACACAGATAATTAAAAAATAAACAGTCTTACAGACCACAGATCACACACAGCAGAGAAGTGAACAGCGCTTCAAGGCAACTCGTCGCTCAGCCGGTACTGCATCACAGCTGAGGCCAAGGCTGGAGAAGTTTTTACGTTTCTTAAAATTTTTGGAACCGCTAAGTGCACTGGTGGTGCTTTAGTGTGAGGAATCACCAAACCTTTATTTCGGGAGCAAGTCAGAGTAGAATTGGCTTTTTTTTAGCCGGCACCCACAGCTACATCATTGACCGTCTTATGGGCTCGCGGCTACCACCACCACCAGGCCTGTGGCATTGGTGGGGGCCGCCTCCAGGCCCGCGGCCTCGTAGGAAGCCACCACCAAGTTTGCGGCATCGTTGGAGGCTGCCACCAGGCTCGCGGCATCGTCGGAGGCCACCACCAGGCTCGTGGAGTCATCGGAGGCTGCCACCACGCTCACGGCATCGTCTGAGGCAGCCACCAGGCTTGCGGCATCGTCGGAGGCTGCCACCAGGCTTGCGGCGGGGGCCGTCACCAGGCCCGCGGTGTCGGTGGGGAATGCCACCAGGCCCGCGGCGTCGTAGGAAGCCACTGCCAGGTTCGGGCCACCAGGCCTGCAGCAACAGCTAGCTCTTACTAGCCCCGCAGCTACTGGCTAGCCGACAGAGCTAGCCACTGACAAAATGCCACCCAAACAGAGAAATACTGAGGAGGAGTATGTATCATTTACTCAGGTAAATGAATTGCTGCGTCAACAGAAGGACATGTTTACTGCTCTGTTACAGCAGCAGCAAATTTTTAACAAATTTGTTAAAGTTATCATGGAATCAACTAACACTGGAGATGATGCATTAACTAAAGAAATTCAAGATTTAAAGCCAGCATCCAATACACTCAGAAGGATGTAGATGATCTTAAAATCAATCAAGCCAAACAGTCTGAACATCTCAAGATCACTGAAAATGAAATGGTTAAAATGAGTGAGAGTCAACAGGTCATTCTTGACAAGCTGGATTAGCTAGAAGGTCAATCTAGGTGAAATAACATTGTCACTGAAGCCATCCCTGAATCGCCGGGTGACTCCTGGATGGATTCAGAGGTAAAAGTAAGAGGCATTCTTGAGCAGAAACTGCAGTTGCAGAGGGAGATGGAGGTGGAGCGTGTACATCGTACAGGTAAAACAGGAGTCTCTGGAGACAGACTGTGACCTATTGTCGTCAAATTCTTGCATTTTTAAGGACAAAGCTGCAGTTTTACAGAGTGCAAAAAATCTCAAAAGTACAAAGATATTTATTAATGAAGATTATACTGACACTGTACGTTTAAAAAGAAAAGAATTAATCCCCAAACTGACAGCTGCGCGTGAAAGAGACAATATTGCTTATCTCAGACATGATAAGCTTATCATCCATCTTCGTTCCAGCACTTCAAAGTAATCTCTGAACTTCAAGGTTATGATGTCATAAAAAGGCGTTTGTTATTTTTATATGACTGATACAATCACATCACAACATGGATTACTGAAGAGGGGGTTTAGAATTGCGCATATTAATATTAATAGTCTGAGGAACAAAATTGGTGAGGTAACTAATCTGCTGCGTAAATTCAAACTACACATGCTTGCTATTTCAGAAACTCATCTGGATTCTTCTTTTGATGACACTGAGTTATATATTGATGGCCCCAGTATTTACAGAAATGACAAATAGATTTGGTGGCGGAGTTGCTTTTTATATTCAAATCACTTACCAACGCAAATCAGAAATGATATGATGAAATTTAATGTTGAAGTGTTATGGCTGCAAGTTTACCTCACCGTTGTTGTTACCAACCACCAAATGCTAATTGTGAATATTTAGATACAATTTGTGAAATGTTGGACACCTATACTGCTGTGGGTCATGATATGTACCTTATGGGTGATTTCAGCATTGACCGGTTTGACAAAAATTGCCATTTAATAAATAAGTTGTTTACTGTCACTGCTGCATGTGGATTTACTTAGGTCATTAATAAACCCACAAGAATACATGTTAAGAATGATAGAATATCAACATGTATTGATCATATTTTTACCAATTCTCCTGAGCGGTGCAGTAAAGCATTTTCTGTTCCCATTGGCTGTAGTGATCATAACCTGGTCATAATTGTATTAGCCACAATGGTAGGTGGACCTGGACCCACAGTAGCATTTAAGAGGTCATATAAAATGTTTAATGATGCAAAATTTGTTGATGATGTGAAAGCTATCCATTGGTCTGAGGTGCTATCTATTCATAATCCTGAAATTGCACTTGCAAGATTTAATAGTGTATTCCTACCTTTAGTGGAAATTCATGCTCCTTGAGGATGTTTACTGTCAGGAACATCGTCACACCCTGGTTGGATGATGAAATTTAAGAGTCTATTAAAATGAGAGTTCAGAAGAAAAAACGGCATTTATAACAGGAAACAAATCTGACTGGGATCTTTATCGTAAAATGAGGAACTCTGTCACTAAACTTAATAGAAAGAAAAAGAAAATGTTTTTTGAGGATTGAGTTTTGAAAGTAGGAACTGATAGCAAAAAGATATGGAATGTTTTAAATCAACTGACTGTAAGAAAAATAGAATTAAGTCATCCTTTCTTGAGGTAAATAATAAATTCATAACAAAGCCAGTAAATATTGCTAATCATATTAATGATTACTTATAAGCAAACTAGATAAATTGAGAGAAAATATGCCTAATCTGAGTAATGTTAAATCCTATCTATTGATAAGAAATAAAATTCTGAACAATAAAAACATCAGGTTTAAATTTGAAGAAGTAAGTATAAATAAGGTAAAGGAATATTTGAAATCCTGTAAAGACAAACTCTCAGGTGTTGACGGTCTTAACAGTAGGCTTCTCAGACTAACAGCTGATTGGATCGCTCCTGTTCTTGCTCATATAATAAACCTCTGTTTAGCTTATAATACGTATCTGCATACATGGAAACAGGCTAAAATTATTCCACTACTGAAAAATAAGTAAATTCCATTCTCAATTTAAACAGTTGACCAATCAGCGTTCTACCTGTGTTAGAAAAAAACATGGACTCTATTGTATATGAGCAAATCAGTAACTACTTTTTGTCGAATAATTTAATCACGGACTTCCAGTGTGCATATAAAAAGAGTCACTCCACTGCCACGGCGTTGACTCAGATGTCTGATGATTGGCTCCTAGAGGTTGTTAAGAAGAATATAGTTGGCACTATGTTTCTCGATTTCTCTGCTGCTTTTGATATCATTGACCATGAGTTGTTATTGGAAAAACCTGATGGTTATGGTTTAGTATGGTAAAATGCAAAGCTTGCACTGTGCACAATTTCTCCAGTCACAGCCACATAAGCCTATAACTTATTCTGGGTTGTCTTGGGGACTTTCCTCACTCTTCTCCTTCTTGCACAGTCACTCAGTTTTTGAGAACTGTCTACTCCATGCAAATTTACCATAAAGTGCCATATTGTTTGTATTTCTTTGTAATTAATGCAAATAAAGACCAAGACATATTCAGTGGCAGCTTTACCATCAGAAAGCCTCGTCCACAACCACCACAAAAGACTCCAAGCTGTCAGTGATGTTAAAGGGGGCAGTACACTGTATTAAGAACAGGGGTATGTAAACTTTTGATCAGGTTCATTTGGGTAGTTTCTGCTGTCATTATGATTTAAAAAGAATAAACACAGTTGTTTGACAATAAATGGCTTCACCCAACCACTAACCATGAGTGAAAAACATGTTTTTGTGTTATTATTCATATTCTCTGAAAAATGGCCAAAAAAAAAAAAAATCTGCCAGGGTATGTAAACCTTTGAGCACAACTGTACACACATACACACATGTAGCTGAACACACAAAGTAGCCTATATATATATATATATATATATTTGTACATGGCTGCATGGCATACACTGACACTTTCTCACTGCAATTCATAAAAATAAATTGGTCAGTCAAACAACCTCTCTCTCTCCCTCTCACACAGTCACTCAGTCACACACACATGCACACAGACACACATGTACACACAGGCAGACAGTCATGCACACACAGAAACAGACAGACACACCTTAATCAATACTGTTTAACTTTGTGTGGGGAAAAAATCCCAAGAACATTAGGTAGTAAAAATAAATAAATAATTGAAAAAAATCACAGTTTGATCATAAAATTAAAAAAGGAAGTTGTGTTGAGAATGACACCTCTTCATGCATACTTAGTAGTTCCTACTACATTGAACGTCAATTCTGAGACTGTTCTGTTATTTCTTCATACACTTAAGAATATTCATGTTCTGAGTTTATAAAAAAAAACATGTTCTGTAAAATAGTTCCTTTACTATTGTGATCAAAAACATATTCATGTTCTGAGTTTATAAAAAAAACTTGTTCTGTAAATAGTTCCTTCACTACTGTGATCAAAAACATTGAATCTCAATTCTGAGGCTGTTCTGTAAATAGTTTTCAAATAAACAATAAATATAGCAACTTCTGATCAATCCATATCAATTTCAGCCTAAAAATAATGTTCTGATTTAAGCCCTGTTGTCATTATGGGGTGTTGTGAGGAGAATTTTGAGAAAGATAATCCAAAAACCAGGCAGAGTTCAGTTATCAGAAAATCTCATACCAGCAAAGTCCAACACGGGCAGGTGAAAAACAGGAATCTGGAATGACAACAAAAGGTCTGCAACATGGAAACACTGTGACAACAAATGCTAGGGAGCAAGGCAGAACCTAATACAATCTGGTGATGAAGAGACATTCTATGGTGACTCACAAGTTCGGAAGTCATGTCTTTGTTTGTGTCCTATGATACTATTTTTGTCATCATTCGTCACTGTCACTGTGATCTATCAGTATACCTGGGTCCCAAATGAATGCAAGGGCTATGTTTATTTTTCCTAAATATATTTTCTGAACTTTTTTACTTATTCAGCTGAAATTTTATGTGATTGTCACCAATAGAGTTATCATCAACATTTCTCATTTTGATCCAGTTTGATTAAGTACTATGGGCTGCAAAGTATTTTTTTTTTTTTGGGGGGGGGGGGGGGGGATAATCTTCTTGGACCCTACTTTGATATAATGGTATTTGGCCACTGGCCAGGCTTCACAGCAAAATTTTGAGGTTTCTGTCAATTTTTCATCATTACTGAACTGTCAGAGCGGTTTCTATTCAGATTATTTACATCAGAGCAACTGCAGGGAGTAGGGGTAGGTATTACATTTCTCAAAATACAACCGTAATTCCAATGAAGTTGGGACGTTGTGAAAAATATAAATAAAAACAGAATACAATGATTTGCAAATCCTCTTCAACCTATATTCAATTGAATACACTACAAAGACAAGATATTTAATGTTCAAACTGATAAACTTTATTTTTTGTGCAAATATTTGCTCATTTTGAAATGGATGCCTGCAACACGTTTCAAAAAAGTTGGGACAGTGGTATGTTTACCACTGTGTTACATCACCTTTCCTTCCAACAACACTCAATAAGCGTTTGGGAACTGAGGACACTAATTGTTGAAGCTTTGTAGGTGGAATTCTTTCCCATTCTTGCTTGATGTGCGACTTCAGTTGTTCAACAGTCCAGGGTCTCCGTTGTCGTATTTTGCGCTTCATAATGCGCCGTACATTTTCAATGGGCAACAGGTCTGGACTGCAGGCAGGCCAGTTTAGTACCCGCACTCTTTTACTACGAAGCCACGCTGTTGTAACATGTGCAGAATGTGGCTTGGCATTGTCTTGCTGAAATGAGCAGGGACATCCCTGAAAAAGATGTTGCTTGGATGGCTGCATGTGTTGCTCCAAAACCTGGATGTACTTTTCAGAATTGTTGGTGCCATCACAGATGTGTAAGTTGCCCATGCCATGGGCACTAACACTCCCCATACCATCACAGATGCTGGCTTTTGAACTTTGCACTGGTAAAAATCTGGATGGTCTTTTTCCTCTTTTGTCCGGAGGATATGATGTCCATGATTTCCACAAACAATATGAAATGTGGCCTCATCAGACCACAGCACACTTTTCCACTTTGCACATGTCCATTTCAAATGAGCTAGGCGGCGACATTTCTAGATGTTGTTGATGTATGGCTTTCGCTTTGCATGGTAGAGTTTTAACTTGCACTTGTAGATGTAACGACAAACTGTGTTAACTGACAACGATTTTCTGAAGTGTTCCTGAGAACACTTATGGACTGTAGATGATGGAATCCCTAAATTCCATGCAATTGAAAGTTGAGAAACATTGTTCTGTAGAAGAGGATTTGCAAATCATTGTATTCTGTTTTTATTTACATTTTTCACAACGTCCCAACTTTATTGGAATTGGGGTTGTAGTTACAATGTGACCCTATCTAGTTATATTACAGATACCTGCAAGAATGGCATAAAAACAGGATAATTGTGTTTTAAAAGTTCTGGTGGGTTCTGCATGGATCCTAGGTGTAAAGACTAGTAGGTTCCATGACATGGACTGATGAGGGTTATTAAAGTCACTGTCACAGTTTGTTTGTGTGCTATCCACTTAATTAATGGCAAAAAGGTGTGGTAGCAAACTGCATTGTTGTTGCATTGTTAAAATTGTATAAACAGTAAAACTTGCATATAATGGATTCAGTTGGACCTGTTATACATGTATAAAACTGACAAAATTCACTATATATATATATATATATATATATATATATATATATATATATATATATATATATATATATATATATATATATATATATATATATATATATATATATAGGACAAAATCCATTATATGTATATAAGGGATAAAAATCCATCCAGCCCACTGCAGAGTGGTGGTACCTTGAAACCCAATCTGATTTATGCTTCGCCAGCTATGTGGCCATGCAATGATGGGCATGACCCTTTAAAGTTCTCTGTCGCGTCTTTATGCAATTTACAGCAGAAACAGTGGCTTTTTTCTGGATTAATTTGTCCCTCAATGAGCACCACTTCTTTGTATAATCATCAACTTCCAAACCAATGAATGGTATGGTACATACAATTTTCCTCCATGAATTGCAGGTCATTTGAGCATCTTTTTCTGACTCCTTGTTGTAAAGTTGGTCATATTTGCAAACTTTTCTGCCAAACGTATTTGATCCATGATCGAAATGTAATCTGCAGGCACACTCCAAAAAGAATTAAAATAATATGAAGGGAGAGGAAGGAGTGAAAACACAAAAGTGACAAATCACAGCCCTTGCTGTCTCAGTTGTTTAGCAGGTGCATGTCAGTGTCTGGGGAGGGTTCACAGCTACAGCTGTGTTCTACAGAGGATTGGTGTGTCACTCCCAGGGATATGTGTGAAACGTAGCACCATACTGCAATGCAGGCAGCAAGCAGAATTTTGTTCATAATCACTGGACTTGAATTGTGCCCTGTCTCATTTAGGTTGTGTGTCTGAGCACAGTTTGAAAAAAATAAATGGCCGGGCTTTTAAATCAAGGAAATAGGGTACCCACTTTCCTCAAATCAGTGCATGTCATTGCTGAACTTCATTTCGTACCTCTGTTACTGGGCACATCCAGACTGCTCTGTCTGGTAATATGTGAGGGGTTTTTAATGAAAATTCATTGCAATCAGACAGGACGTTTTGTCCAATGTCAGCGAAAATTCGTTATACAAAATGTTGTGTGGGCCGCTGAAGAGGAGGTACTGCTGGCCCACCACCACCAGATGGCGCCCTGCTTGAAGTGCGGGCTTCAAGCACGAGAGGGCGTCATAGCAACCGGGAGTGACAGCTGTCACTCGTCATCAGCACCAGCTGTCACTCATCCACATCACCACCACCATAAAGGCCGGACTGCAACTCCACCTCCCCGCCGAGAAATCAGCTACCTCGGAGGTAATTTTCTCTGCTGAACTAAACCCTGACTTATAGTCTGAACTTCTTTTGCAGCCGTTTTCCTGTGGTGATTGCCTTATCTGTGGGATTGCCGTTTGGTGTGATCAGCGACGGCTTCGCTTCACACCCCAACCAGATAAGTGGTTAGACAGGAGCTGCATGAGTGTGTGATTGGAGGTGGAGGTGCTCCCTCCTTACAGAACACAGACTGTGGGATTACTGAGTGTGCATACTCACACTCACCTGTGCTGTTTCTGTTCTCTGCCAGCAGTACCAGGTCTGACAGCTGGAGACGGTGACCACCTGGGGACCCAGGACTTGGCGGCTCCGGTGTTCTTCAGATCCGTTGGCGGAGAGGGCCGTGTGGGATCCGGCTCGGTCTGGACGGGCGTCTCCTATCCTCACGCCTGCCCACACGTCACCCAGCGTGTAATTGACTATAGTCAAAAACTGATTGTTGTCTGTATTCCGTTGTGCACAATTTACAACATTAAATTGTTACTGTTTGGCTTATCCATTGCCCGTTCATTTAACGCCCCCTGTTGTGGGTCCGTGTTCCTACACTTTCACAACACAAAATCCATTATATATGTGGTTATTGCATGGAAAACCACACAAAAGAATTGGGACTTTTGCTTTTGTCCTGTGAGTGCAAATATCCTGTTTATACGATGACTATTTAAATAAGTGATGTGTTATTGAGTATATTAGGTACACAATGATGAGGAGTCTCAGAGATAAAGTTGCCATTGTTTTAACTCAGGTACTGACTGACGTAGAACACAGAACATGCAGTGTTATTACACGGGCCCTGTTACAGTATAGATTACTCCACGTAAGTGTAATATAGTCCCATAACAACATATCACAACATCCCCCTTGTTTAGCTTGAGAGACAATCCTAGAAAATAAGATCTGATGCATAGCTGTGTAGCAAACATTGCCATGAACTGCATTAATTTAATTTTACAAAATTCAGCTCGGGTTACTATTAAATGTTTCATTTAAACTCACATCAGCACTGTATTATTTAGTTATGGTTACTTGTTCTTATATAGACTGAACATTTCAATTCACATGTCATTTAAGACTTACTATATCTCTCACAATACTGGTGTAAACATATTAATGCAAAGTTGTGAACCGTGTAATTCAAGGTTGTAAACAGATTAAGTCAAGGCTGTAAACATCTGGCAATCACTGTCAAATGACAAGAGGAACATATTTTTAAACAATTTAGAAAACATATATTAACATTTAGTCTCTGAAAGTGAGCAAGAGTACATTGTACTTGTTACTGGACATAGTCCTTGAAGTGCGCTGGCTTGACCACAGCCCTTCCGAAGGGTGTACAGACTGGCTGAGGGGTGTTGGGGTCTGGTGGTTTGCTTACAGGTTCACAGGATGGTGCAGTCTCTGTCTGTTCACTGTGACCCTCTTGACGTTCACCCAGCATTTGTGGCACTGCCGGGTGTGTTCTGCTCACTGCATGTTGTTGTGCCTGTGTGGTGTGTGTGTTGTAGGGTCCATGCAGGTGGCTCCTGCAGCGCCTCAGCATGTGTCCATTGGGTGTCCGGATGATGTAGCTCCTTGGCTCCTTACACTTCTGCTGGACGACTGCTGGGTGCCATGTCCTTCTCTCCTTGCTCCACACCGTCACGTGCTGTCCAGGCTGGAGTGGTGGTAGTTCTCTGCGGCAGCTGCGGTCGTGGTGTTCTTTCATCACAGCTGCTCTGTGGGCTAGGTGTTGACGGTGTTGCTCTTTACCTGGTTCTGCTCGGCTTGGCAGTAGGGTGGTGACAGCCCTCCCAAAGAGCAGTTCTGCAGGTGAAGGCAGCTTGCTGTCGATGGGTGTTGCTCTGACTTGCAGCAAGGCAATGTGGAGGTCACTTTTGTTCTGCTGTGTCCTCTTGATGATGTTTTTGATGTGTCTGACATGCCTTTCGATGAACCCATTGCTTTTGGGGTAGTGGGGGGAGCTGGTTACATGTGTGATTCCCCACCTTTTCACAAATGCTTGGAAAGTCTGTCCCATGTACTGTGGTCCGTTGTCTGTAAGGATTTCGCCTGGTCGTCCGAACAGAGACATGTAAGACTGCATCTTTTGTGTGACTGCATGGCTGGATACTGGAGTGGGAATTTCGTCAACAAGTGGGTATTTTGAGTATCTGTCTACAGTCAATAGGTAGTGGCGTCCGCTGGTTTCGAACAGGTCAGAGGCTATAAACTGCCATGGTCTGAATGGTGTCTCGTGTGGCTTAAGAGGTTGTTTTGGGTTGGCGTCTTGGTGTTCAGCACATACGCTGCATGACCTGCAAACTCTTTCGATGTCGTCATTCATTTTAATCCAATAGACACTTTCTCTTGCCTGTCTACGTGTTTTCTCTATACCTTGGTGTGCTATGTGTAATTGTGTGAGAATGTCTGCAGTCATGGTGTCGGGGATGAGTACCTGTCTACCCTTGAAGATGACTCCTGACTCCGTGGCAAGCTCGTCTCTGAAAGACCAGTATGGACGTAGATCTTTGGGTAAGTCTTTGATGTTTTCAGGCCATCCCTGCTGAATGAGTTCTGTCAGCGCACGGAGCTTTGGATCATCAGCAGTTTGGTTGCGTAGAGTGTCTTGCTTTTCAGGTGAAAAGTTGACAGTGGCGATGGTGTGCCTCTCTGGATCTTCAAACTCTGTGTCAATGCCGTCTATCCGTTCATCCAGCTCGATGTCGCCGTCGTTCTCGGGGTTTGGGAGTCGACTGAGGGTGTCTGCCAGGACCATTTCCATGCCAGGTCGGTACTTCACCTCGTACAACCCCTGGCAAAAATTATGGAATCACCGGCCTCAGAGGATGTTCATTCAGTTGTTTAATTTTGTAGAAAAAAAGCAGATCACAGACATGACACAAAACTAAAGTTATTTCAAATGGCAACTTTCTGGCTTTAAGAAACACTATAAGAAATCAGGAAAAAAGATTGTGGCAGTCAGTAACGGTTACTTTTTAGACCAAGCAGAGGAAAAAAATATGGAATCACTCAATTCTGAGGAAAAAATTATGGAATCACCCTGTAAATTTTCATCCCCCAAATTAACACCTGCATCAAATCAGATCTGCTCATTGACATTGACCCTATGCCATGACATTGACCCTATGTGTCTTTTTGCAAGGAATGTTTTTGCAGTTTTTGCTCTATGGCAAGATGCATTATCATCTTGAAAAATGATTTCATCATCCCCAAACATCCTTTCAATTGTCCAAAATATCAACATAAACTTGTGCATTTATTGATGATGTAATGACAGCCATCTCCCCAGTGCCTTTACCTGACATGCAGCCCCATATCATCAATGACTGTGGAAATTTACATGTTCTCTTCAGGCAGTCATCTTTATAAATCTCATTGGAACGGCACCAAACAAAAGTTCCAGCATCATCACCTTGCCCAATGCAGATTCGAGATTCATCACTGAATATGACTTTCATCCAGTCATCCACAGTCCACAATTGCTTTTCCTTAGCCCATTGTAACCTTGTTTTTTTCTGTTTAGGTGTTAATGATGCCTTTCGTTTAGCTTTTCTGTATGTAAATCCCATTTCCTTTAGGCGGTTTCTTACAGTTCGGTCACAGACGTTGACTCCAGTTTCCTCCCATTCGTTCCTCATTTGTTTTGTTGTACATTTTTCGATTTTTGAGACATATTGCTTTAAGTTTTCTGTCTTGACGCTTTGTCTTCCTTGGTCTACCAGTATGTTTGCCTTTAACAACCTTCCCATGTTGTTTGTATTTGGTCCAGAGTTTAGACACAGCTGACTGTGAACAACCAACATCTTTTGCAACATTGCGTGATGATTTACTCTCTTTTAAGAGTTTGATAATCCTCTCCTTTGTTTCAATTGACATCTCTCGTGTTAGAGTCATGATTCATGTCAGTCCACTTGGTGCAACAGCTCTCCAAGGTGTGATCACTCCTTTTTAGATGCAGACTAACGAGCAGATGTGATATGATGCAGGTGTTAGTTTTGGGGATGAAAATTTACAGGGTGATTCCATAATTTGTTCCTCAGAATTGAGTGATTCCATATTTTTTTCCTCTGCTTGGTCTAAAAAAGTAACCGTTACTGACTGCCACAATCTTTTTTTCTTGATTTCTTATAGTGTTTCTTAAAGCCAGAAAGTTGCCATTTGAAATGCCTTTAGTTTTGTGTCATGTCTGTGATCTGCTTTTTTTCTACAAAATTAAACAACTGAATGAACATCCTCCGAGGCCAGTGATTCCATAATTTTTGCCAGGGGTTGTAGTTGTAGCCTTGAGTCTTGAGCAGCATACGCTGGAGTCGGGGTGGTGCAGCATGCAGTGGTTTTGAGCAGATGATGACAAGTGGCTTGTGGTCTGTAATCACAGTGAATGACTTCCCATACAGGTAGGTATGGTATCTCTGCATTCCATAAACAATTGCAAGCATTTCACGTTCAATGTTGCTGTACCTGGATTGGCAGTTGGTCATGGTCTTTGATCCGAATGCGATGGGTCTGTTGTTCTGCACCAGTGCTATGCCAAGGCCTTTCTGTGATGCGTCTACTTCCAGTGTCAGAGATGTGCTGGCGTCGTAGTATTTCAGACATGCGTCCTCTGTGATGGCAGATTTTAAGTCGTCGAAGCATTTCTGGTGGTCGGCTTCCCATATCCACATAGCATCATTTTTCGACAGTCCTCTGAGTGCGTGCGCTTTCTCTGCAAACTTTGGTATGTATGTGGCAAGATAGGTTAACATTCCCAAGAATCTGTGCAGTTCATCTTTGCTTCGTGGTGTTGGCATTTTCTGAATGTCTCTGATCTTTGCAGGGTCTGGTTTTATGCCACTGTCTGTGTACAGGTTGCCAAAGAATGAAATGTTGTTTTGCTTGATGACACACTTATCACTGTTGAACACCATACCTGCCTCTGCAGCACGCTCCCTCAGTGCAGTCAAGTTTCTGTCGTGCTCCTCTTCATCTTTCCCATAGATGACAATGTCGTCTGCGATGCTGGCCACGCCCTGAAGTCCTTCCAGGGTTTGGTCCATCTTGGCCTGGAAGAGATCCTGAGACACACTCAGTCCAAATGGCAAACGTTTCCAGCAGTATCTGCCAAAGGGGGTGCAGAACGTTGTCAGGATTTGTGACTCTTCATCCAGATGTATGGACCAGTACCCTGCTTTTGCATCCAGCTTACTGAAGACCTTTGCGTTTGCGAATCTGGGATTCAGTTCCTCCACGGTAGGTATTTTGTGTGGGCATCTCTTCAGGCTGGCATTGAGCTTTTGTGGATCAAGGCATATGCGCAGGGATCCGTCTTTCTTTGTGCTGTATGCAAGGCTGGAGCACCAGTCTGTGTGGTGTTCTACTTTCCTCAGGACATCTTGTGCAACTAGCTTGTTCAGTTCCCCTTGGAGCTTGTCTTTGATGTGGATGCTGCATTTCCGTGGTGGGTCAATAAATGGTTCAGCATCAGGCTTCAGGATGAGTTTTGCAGTTCCTTTGAAGTTGCCGATTTGGTCGAATTGGTTGGGGTATGCTCTCGTGAGATCAGTACAAGTGCTTACTTTCAAGTTTTTTGGCTTTTCTCTGTCTTCCTTAATGTTATCAGTCTTCCTCTTTACAGTGTCCACATGCAGGGTAACAAGGTTAAGCAGTTCACTCGTGGGTAGTTCAATGACAGCAGGCCCTGGTACATTCACAACATAAAACTTGGCGTTTACCCATCTGGAGTCCTTGTACTGACATGGGATGTTGTTGGTTCCATAGCACGGTATTTCATGTCCACTGTATGCTGATAGCTTCATGTTGTTCTTCTTCAGGCGTTGGTATGCACCTGTGTCCTTGCCGTACATCTGCATGAATGTGCGCAGAGGAAGAGTGTTCCCAGATGCCCCTGTGTCGATCTTCAGCCTAAGTGTGTGTTCTTGGCCAGGTACGTCGGGTGGTCTCACGTTGAGTGTTGTGTAGGCTTCATCTCTAGGTGGTTTGCTGCTGATGCTGTGCATGCATTTTTCGCTTATGGTGATGGAATGGAACTGTTGTTGGTAGATGTTTTCATCCTCTGGGTCCTCACAGTCAACTCCATCAACTGTGGCTCTATGGTGTGGCTTGTCTCTTCTCCTGGCTGCCCGGTGCTGGTTGTAATGTTTGTTTGGTGGTGGTGGTGGACAGGGCTTACTTTTTCTCTGTGGAATGGAGCCTGGCTTCTGTTGATGTCGGTTCTTCCTGCAGCACCTCGCCCAGTGTCCCTTCACGCCACACGCAGAGCATTCATCGTTATAGGCAGGACACTGATGCGGTTGATGGCTTCTATCGCAGTTCTGACATGCCCGTCCTCGGTGTATGGCATGAACCTTTTCTGCAGTAGTCAGGCCCAGCTGGTTTAACTGCTCGTTGCCTGCTGACAGCGCTTCGTATTTTCTTCCTTCATTTAGCACTTCAGCCAAGGAGTAGCCTTTGGGTTTACTGTACAGATCGTTTCTCAGTGCGTCGTGTGGGGTACTGGCTATTATGAGCTCAATCAGACGTTCACTCAGTTCCTCGTCTGTGAACTGACATTTCAGCGCTAGCGTCCTAGCTCTGGTAACAAAGTCGTCAATCGTTTCATTGGACCTCTGTCTGTACTGCATCAAATGAAGTCTGTGTATTCTGAAATTCACGTTTAGTTTTAACTGACCTTCGAAAAACTTCCACAACTCCTCTGGTTTCTTTTTATTCTCTTCACTGAGTCCACTCGCGTTAAGTCTCTTTAGGCCTTCATCTCCAATCCCTCGGCATATCTTCCTAGCTTTCTTAGCTGCGTCCTCTATCTCCTCATCCTCCAGATATAGACACATTTTCTGTTTGAAAAGTGAAATAACCTCTCTCAAATTCGGGTCGGGCCAGTTCATTGTTGGCAGATGTGAAGTCATTTTTTTTCTCTGGTCTCGAGCTTGAACTGTTGCAACCAACCACTTAGCATTAGCTTGATCCCACTAGCCGTTGAAGTGCTCTCACCCGTCAGGCGGAGAAATAAATTATCCTCGGACAATTTTACTGGTGACTTCTGTCGGCGCCAGGTAGTGCTGAATGGCGTTGTTGGCGATCTTTTTCCACTGACACCATGATGTGTTATTGAGTATATTAGGTACACAATGATGAGGAGTCTCGGAGATAAAGTTGCCGTTGTTTTAACTCAGGTACTGACTGACGTAGAACACAGAACATGCAGTGTTATTACACGGGCCCTGTTACAGTATAGATTACTCCGCGTAAGTGTAATATAGTCCCATAACAACATATCACAACAATAGGTTTTACTGTATTCTTAATGGCATGAGTTAGATGTGATTCATACTAAAGTGATATATCATGGCAAATGGACAATTTTCAAGTTGCGCCACCAACTTGAAACCGAGGATTCTGGTTAGGGAGCCTCCCTTGCATGTTTGGCGTCATTAGAAACAATAGTTTGCTGTGATGCCTCACAGAGTGGCTGACCGATTGATTGTTATGACGCTTCACAGAGCAGCTGACTGATCGGTTGTTATGACGCCTCGCGGAGCGGCTAACCGATCAAATGTTATGACGCCTCACTGAGTGGCTAACCAATTGGATGTTATGACGCCTCATGGAGCGGCTAACCGATCGGATGTTGTGACACCTCACGGAGTGCCTAACCAATTGGATGTTATGACGCCTCATGGAGCGGCTAACTGATCGGTGTTGTGACGCCTCACGGAGCAGCTAACTGATCGGTTGTTATGACGCCTCATGGAGCGACTAACCGATCGGATGTTATGACGCCTCATGGAGCGGCTAACTGATCGGATGTTATGATGCCTCACTGAGCGACTAACCGATCGGATGTTATGACGCTTCATGGAACGGCTAACTGATCGGATGTTATGACGCCTCATGGAGCAGCTGACTGATTGAAGCTGGATGTCTCCGAAAGCCAGCGTAAGTCCAGATTTCTTGTTTTGTTTTGGCTTCAGTGTCCTTCGTTAGTGCCGTGTTATTTGATTTCTTTGTGCAACTGACATCATTATTCAAGTGTTCAAAAGGCTATTCCTACCTCCAAACACACATGAGAAGGTCTCTTGACAGTTCTTGTTGTTGTACGAAACCGCGTCTCCCTAACTGGACAGAGTTGTGACATCATCACGCATGCGCGTAGGCGCTGCTCTATCAAAACTTGAAAATCATTCATTCTCAGTGGTGAGAAGATTGTCTCTTGGTGGATTGCTGGATGGGATGCTAGAATTCTACCATTGATCCAGAGATAGCTGTGCATGCGCTTGTTTAATGTGGAAATGTCGTTGCACGCCGACAAACACATGGTCTTTGGCAGATCAATCAATCAATCAATCAATCAATTTTTTTATATAGCGCCAAATCACAACAAACAGTTGCCCCAAGGCGCTTTATATTGTAAGGCAAGGCCATACAATAATTATGTAAAACCCCAACGGTCAAAACGACCCCCTGTGAGCAAGCACTTGGCTACAGTGGGAAGGAAAAACTCCCTTTTAACAGGAAGAAACCTCCAGCAGAACCAGGCTCAGGGAGGGGCAGTCTTCTGCTGGGACTGGTTGGGGCTGAGGGAGAGAACCAGGAAAAAGACATGCTGTGGAGGGGAGCAGAGATCGATCACTAATGATTAAATGCAGAGTGGTGCATACAGAGCAAAAAGAGAAAGAAACAGTGCATCATGGGAACCCCCCAGCAGTCTACGTCTATAGCAGCATAACTAAGGGATGGTTCAGGGTCACCTGATCCAGCCCTAACTATAAGCTTTAGCAAAAAGGAAAGTTTTAAGCCTAATCTTAAAAGTAGAGAGGGTGTCTGTCTCCCTGATCTGAATTGGGAGCTGGTTCCACAGGAGAGGAGCCTGAAAGCTGAAGGCTCTGCCTCCCATTCTACTCTTACAAACCCTAGGAACTAAGATGCTTAGCCTGACCCAATGGCTGGGAAATCTCAGATGATCAGGGTCTGAGGACCTGCTGCAGCCTTCATCTGCCTTCACAGGCATTGGGTTACAAGTCATCACCTCCACTGCTTGATCTGGCCTTGAGGAGTTCTTGTTTAAGCAGAGCCCTGTTAGCCACCTGGTGTTCAGGGTTCCTGATGGGCCTTCATAGCCACAGCAGTGGCAATGGGCACACAAGGTCCCCACCGTATTTCACCCCAACAGGCAATGCCCCACTTCACTTGATCCATTACCCAGTTGTCACGATGCGGATTTGGATTTTGACACCCTGAGTGATATATATATATATATATATATATATATATATATATATATATATATATATATATATATATATATATATAGACAAGGGGAAATGAAAGATTACTGGATCGGCTACTGAAGAGATGGAGCAGTTCTGTCAGTTGCGCAGATGGTGGATATTTGCTGTTAATCTGAACTGACCTTCTGTGTCTGGCTTTTTTTTAAACATTCTGTTTAAAGTACATAAATTCTCGTGCTTCACACACTCGCTGAGTACTTCCCTCAGTAGCTTTAAGTGCCGAAACCATCACAGATGTGTCCTCATTGACTTATTTCTGTGCCTGTATAAAGGTCAGGCAGTGACACCCGCTGTAATGCTGAGGGGCCGTGCAGACGTTCATCCTCCCACCACATGACCCAGATGAACTTCACATATCTCACGTACACTGCAGGTGTGCGTGCACAAACCTACGAGCATGTGGGTACTAGCACAAAACACATAAGCAGCCTTGCGCTGACATACACAAACACATCTATGGGTCACTGTTGGCGTCTGCTCAAACGTGCACGCACGCACACAGAGCAAAGAGGCCAGATGGAATCACAGCATGAGCTGTTGGCCTTTCACACTCTGGAGACTTGATTTCTCACTGTTTCTTCTCCTTCACCAGCCCTTTTCTTCCCTTTCCTCAGCTCACTTTGCCTTTTCTTCTACATTCTCTTCTTCACTTTTTTTGTCTGTCCATCCTTTCTGCTGCTTCAGCGCTTCTTTTCTTCACCTTTATACTTGTTCTCTTGATTGCAGGGCTTTTCATTTTACAGCAATTCATGACAAAGACGTTCAATCCGCAATGAAGGAAGCATTTTCTCTTTGACTCCAAAGGGGAGGAAGGTCAGAGGTTATCTAACTCGGATGTCACCAAAGGAACAAACATTTGTCAGGAGCCAAAACCAGGAAGCCAACTTTGGGCTGTGGCTGCAGTCTTTCTTAATCAAATCAAAGGCAGAGGATAACAGGGAGAACTGCTTAGTCTTCAGACTCTTTGGGTTGTGTGTGCTGTAAATATTGAATACAGGTTAAAGGCAATTAGAATAATGGAGCAAAAATGTTGCAGCATCTGCCAAAATGCTCTTGGCTTTGGGGTGAAGTTTATAGAATAAAGACTGTAGCAAAGGCATTCAAATGGGCTGCTCCTGATTTAAAGAGCTGGAGTGTCTTACCGAAATAAGCCTCTAATACATCTTACAGAGGGTAATACACATTATACTGCAACCATCAACTTCCTGAGCAAGGCAAATCTCTTGCCAATGGCCAACAGCTGAACTTTAAATGAAAACAAAAATTAGACAAGGAAGCATTTAAGAAAAGTGATTGCCCCAAAACACTGAAGATTTAATTAGCGAAGGTGTTTAAGAGATGCTAAACTCTATGCAAAAGGAAGTAGGTTGGTATATGTACTGTATGTAGTATAGAAATAAGTATGCACATCATAGGACACAACTAATCCTTAATTTCAGTAAGTAAAAATATCTATCACAATATTATTGACCAAATTAGGGGTGTAACAATTCATCAATATGAAATCTATTCTAAAGTAGAAGATGAACTGGTCTCAGTTGTATTTCCCAGTTGTGAGATTCATAAAGTAATATCTTTTAAAGATAAATTAATCATATCAAGCTATGCAAATTACATCCTAATATTACTACAATTAATATTGTAGAGTTAAACAGGGCAGCAAATTAAATGTAAAATCATGTATGACGTAATTTAAGTAGCATTTTGGAACTAAAACTGCTTAAAAGTAATAAAATACACATTTACCCAAAACTGCTTTCAATTGCAGCAGAGCATTTGTGTATATTTCTCTGTGTTGTGGTTTAACCCCCCCTCAGTGCACCTTTAAAGCCCTGTCACACTTAGCATGAATGAGGCTGAATCAGGGTGAATGGGGAAAAAGTCAAACACCAAGATGCATTCAGAAGGGACAGACATTCTGACAGCAGTGTTGGAATGCCATTTGAATACCCAGAATGTGTGATGAAACTGCCTTGAATAAATCGCACACATTCGGTATGCAGCATCTCCTGAATCCAGATAGAATGCAGCCGATGACAGAGGGCTGAACGCTGTGTGAATACCACCCGAGGGCCGGTTGGAAGGCACCCTGAATGCTGTACGAATGGACCTCAAAGGTGTCCAGAAAGTCCCCGGAATGTGCGCAGAGTGTGTGTCAAACATATAACGACCCAAAGGGAATGCAACCCAAATAACAGGAATCTACTCAGAATGTGTCCCGACTGTACTACAAATAGTGGCCGAAAAGTCCCCACCAGGGTATAAAAGGCCACCCATCGCAACCGTGTCATCATTCCAAGACTACAGAGTATGGACCCGGTGGAGGATGCAGCACTGCTGCAGCTGGCTGTCCTCCAGCAACAGCTGCTGGAGTAACTGGTGGAGGGCAGCAGCAGAAGGTCAAGGAGGAGGACGAGACAAAGATGCTTCCACACCAGCCCATGGCTGGCAGAGGAGAGGAGGAGGCTCTACGGCCACTACACACACATGACAGAGGAGCTCCGTGTGGAGGACCCACAGGTATTCCACAGTTACTTGCAGATGGAGCCTGCCATGTTCGACAAGGTATGGCAGAGGGTGGGGGCATGGATCCAGCAGCAGGACACCCATATGAGGCAGGTGCTGCTTGTGTGACTGAGGTGGCCATCACACCCATGTTCCTGGCGACAGGTGGCAAATATCCAAGTCTGATGAAGAGCTTTTGTGTGGCAATCAACACCATCAGCCTTCTCATGCCCGAGGTCTGCCAGGCCATCATAGATGAGTACAAGTATGAGGTGATCACCTGCCTCACCGCACCGGAGAAATGGGCACCCATCGAGGAGGTCTTCTGGAGCATGTGGCAGCTCCCCCATGCCATGGGTGCCCTGGATAGAAAGCATGTGGCCATCAGGAAACTACCTAGGAGCAGCTCCTTATACCACAATTACAAGGGGTTCTTTTCGGTAGTCTTGATGGCCCTTGTAGATGGGGACTACAACTTACACTGACTGAAGGTCGGGGCATGTGGCTGTATGTCAGATACCCAGATCTTCAATGAGTCAGAGCTGAAGCAATGCCTGGATGGGTGCATGGGCTACCCTGAGCCATCTCCCCCTTCCCCACAATGATGTGGCAATGCCACACTTCATCCTGGGTATCAGGACCTTCCAGATGAAGCCGTATGGCCACAGGCACCTCCAGAGGTATGAGCGCATCTATAATTACCACATCTCCAGGGGGCGATGTGTGGTGGACAATGCCTTTGGGATCCTTGCCCAGAGATGACAGGCACTCCTCACCACCTTGCAGCCACGTCCCTCCATCATCCAGGATATCGTTGAGTGTTGTATGTTCCTGCACAACCTCATGGACCAGCGGTACCCTACACTCCACAATGGCATGCTGGACGAGGAGGATGCGAACCACATCATCACGCCAGTGGCCTGCAGAGACCACACCCTGCTTGTCAACATCCAGCACTTGGCCGGTGTTTGTCAGGACATCAGAGCCTGGAGAAGCCAGCATGAGGTCCTTAAGGCATACTTCAACAACCCAGCCGGACCGAGTGGTGGACGCCTAACCCACCACATGCCACAGCCATGTGACCCCAGCACCACATGCACTGTTGCCAAACAGATGTGCAGAAGCAGCCAAACACCCTCCCCCCCAACCCCTACCTATTACCATGGCCACCACTTGTCTGCCTCCCCTTCACCGCGTCCACCCATCACCCTCTACACCCACCCCAAACCCACATGCTGTGGCCCCCACATGGGGTGACATCATGGCCAGACGCCTCCACCACCCCATCGAAAGTGGCCCTGGCACCCACCAATAGCTGGATGCACATCACATACTACCAACACCTACTGCGGTGGGTGTGGGTTGAATGACACATGACACATGTACACTGCATATGGGGTTGCATATGATGTCAGGTCCACCAATAAATGCCAGTATTGCCCTGTGTGCCCTATCATGTGATGACACAGTGGCTTACCAGTGTCACCATGTTGCACCCAGCATGTCAGCTACAGCGCATACACTGAAAGAGATAGGAACAATGGTCACACACACACGCCTGTGGAAACAGGGTGACACAAACAAAACATGTCACAGCGCCACCAGGTGTTACAAGCCAGTTTAAATAAATAAGTCTTGAGCTGTGATTTAGAAAGTGCTGGGTCACTGCCTAATTTTTTAAAGAATTATTGCACACTTTCTGTAACTCCTATAAACTTCATTTCACTTCTCAAATATCATTGTGTTTGTCTGCTATATGATATATTTAACTGAAATTGCTGATCCAAACAATCAATGATTTATAAAGGAAAAGCCTAGAAAACATCAGGGGTGCCCAAACGTTTGCATACAACTGTAAATCAAAACCACACCTGACATCCTCAAAGGCTGTGTGTAGGGGGTGTGACGATACACTCAGCTCATGAGAACAAGAGGATATTTTAACATTTTGAAAGGTTTTACCACAAATTCAGCTGGCTGGCTTCTGGTTGTTTCATTACAACTGATTTTTACGAGTTGACAAGTAGTCAACTAATCATTATTTATTGTGCTGACAGGTTATGTGCAAGCCCCAAACTCTGCCCTTCTATCAAATCTTGCAGTGGCACACAAAGCTAAAATCCCTATTATCTGACATTTGTGCACAATACAGCACATACTGCTTTCAATGCCAGCCCCGCGCGCGCGCACACACACTCAAAACAAACAGTGCCTTTTCTGTTCTGTCCTCTCACAGTGACTCTTCCTTTCTCTCTCTCTCTCTTTCTCGGCGCACACACACACACACGTTCCAGTTACAAACCGCTACAAACTGACCACTGTGTGGAATAAAGTTGAACAGATTGTGCTCTGCTTCAGACCTGCAGTGAGTGACGGCTTGTGAACAATTCAGAGATTTTCAAAATAAAGTGGCCACCAAAAAAACAAAAACAGCATGGCAGCTTTTCACTAATAATGCAAGCCCTTGGGGCCTGAGATCTCATCACACTCCTAGTTGTATGCCTTAGAGGAAAGGTCAGTCTTAGGTTTGGCCTTAATTATCTCAACCGAAGTCATTTCACTTCATCTGGCAAACTCTCCCACAAAGCTGGAGTGTAATATGAGAAGGCTCTACCACCCGCCTTCATCTTCATAACCATTGGAACCCACAACAAACCGGCTCCCTGTAAATGTAGGAAGTATGATGGCGCATCAATATATTAATAGCCAAGTGGCCTCTGTGTGTGTGTGTGTGTGTGTGTGTGTGTGTGTGTGTGTGTGTGTGTGTGTGTGTGTGTGTGTGTGTGTGTGTGTGTGTGTGTGTGTGTGTGTGTGTGTGTGTGTGCGCATGTGTGCGTGTGTGTGCGCGCTTGCATGGGTATGGTTTCAATCACAGAGAAATTGGGGAGAGCTCACATTTTCCATTTGGTATGCTTATGTATTTTGGGTTAAGGATGAACACCGTGAAAATGGAAAGTTGACAGGGCCAATATTTTTGGAGAAATTAATAATATTAGCTGACAACAGTGAACAATGGAAATTGATAATTCAATTCTGGACTCACATGCCATTCCAGCAGGGGGCAGTAAATCTTCAGGGTCTTGTACAGGGGTGCATAACTTTGGTAACCTTGGGAATAAAGCAGTGATAAAAGTTCACCATTCTCAAAAACTCCTGCAGGGCCCGTACCATGACAAGTCACGGAAAGGTTATGACTGTGTCCACCTTAGCCAAGAGTGGCACAGCCCCATTCTTGGTGACTCTGTGTCCCAGGAAGTCAATAGTGGTCAAACCAAACTAGCACATAGCTGGGTTGATGATCAGCCCATGCAGGCTGAGGCGTTCAAACAGTAGCCACAGGTGGGACAGTTGTTCTGTTTGGGAGGAACTGGCCACAAGGATGTCATTCAGGTATACAAACAGGAAGGGCAGGTTACGTAGCACAGAGTCCATGAGGTGCTGGAAGGATTGGGCGGCATTCTTAAGGTCAAATGGCATTCTCAGGAACTCAAAGAATCCGAAAGGGGTGATCAACACTGTTTTGGAGACGTCTAGCGGGTGAACAGGCACTTGGTGTTAACCACGGACAAGATCCACCATTGAGAAGACGACCATACCCGCGAGGTGCGCTGAAAAATCCTGGATGTGGGGTACAGGGTAGCGATCTGGTGTCGTGGCATTGTTAAGTCAGCGGTAATCACGGCAAGGGCGCCATCCACAGCCAGGCTTGGGAACCATGTGAAGGATGATGCCGATGGGCTGTTGGAGGGATGGATAATGCCAAGGCATTCCATGTTGTCAAACTCAGCTTTGGCCATGCCGAGCTTGTCCAGGTCAAGACGCCTCACCTTGGAGTGCACAGGCAAGCTGGAGACTGTGTCTTGAGTGAACAGTAGCCCGTCAGTACGGCCAATGCTCATGGCCATTACTGAGTGCCGACCCCAATGTTGTCCTTTCCACTGAAAGCACAGGATGGTTCATAACACTTGGCTCTGGATCCAAATATAGCAATTAGAAATGCAAGCCGGATTCAGGATGATGCCAAGATGAAACAGGTGCTGTTGCCATGAGTGTTGCACCACCTGGGAGCAGCGCAAGTGTGTGAAAGGTGTGGGCTGGAGCAGTCATGCCAATATGGACAGGGATGAGTGCCACAGCAGCCATGCCGTGGTATTGACCAGCCAGAAAAAAACTTGTCCACTTCATTTGCACAGCAGTCTGTGATCATGGTGTTAGCCAAAGCTGCATGCACCTGAAGGAGGAGGTGTTGCAAGAAGTGGGGGTTGAGGAGGAAATTGGGCCTGTGCTCTCCCAGGAGCTGTAACATTCTGTCCATAAGCTCAGAGGGTTTGCTGTCCCCTAAGCCATGCAGAGAAAAAAGCCTGCTGGCCCCCTCAGTATCAAAAAGTTCAAATGTCTTTAAAAGGTGACCCTTGAGAGCTGCATATTTATTCACTGCAGGAGGAGTTTGCAGGAGACTATCCAGCTTTGTCACAGTGGAACTGCTGAGGGCCAACACAACATAATAGTACTTCGTGTCATTCGTGGTGATCACCCGCAATGCAAACTGTGCCTCTGTTTGGGCAATCCAAGCTGAAGCTGACGACTCCCAAAACTGGGTGAGCTTCAAAGCCATAGTGTTCACTGTCATGTTTGTATCGGAATGTCCTTCAAAAACATTCAAAAGACAGACGTCGGGGTCACCAGTGTAGAAATTGCAACGGATGAAAAAGGGGAGCAACAATTCCCAATTTCGACAATGCAATGGTTTGTCACTTTATTTCTCTCTTTTCACACAATTCATAGACTTTTGATAAGAGCTTGACCCCGCCCATTGACCTCACAGAAGTCCTGACAGGAAAGGCACCACAGGGGCCTAGACAGCTTGTCAAATCCACAGCAGGAATAAACACTGGCAGTCACCCACGCAGGGGCCGAGACAAAAAACATCAATATCTGAGACAAGCTGTCATATGCATAGCAGGAATAAACACTGCCAATTACCCACGCAGGGGCCAAAACAGGAAACATCAATATGCACACTTTGGCGTGTTAACACAGGCAGAACAGGAGACACACTCTAACCACAAGTGGTGACACTTTGGTATGCTTTGCTCTTCTGGGCGTGATACCACATCCCAAACAGGGATCATGCCTCTTATGGTGAATTATGTCCATTATGTGTTGAATGTCCACCACAATATTCATTCAGATGAGATATTGTGAGATCATTATATAATTGTACAAGTGGCCTGGCAGGTCCAGCAGACATCATCTCTTATCAGAGTTCAAAAGCAGAAAGATAGACGACATATAGCTCTGCAATGTAACTAGGTAAGACTCCAACTTAGCAATATTAGACACATTTTCGTCAGGAAGAGGCATATATAACTGCCAGTCACCAGCATAACAATGAAAATCAATTCCAGAGTTACTTATATTTTGTCCCCCATGTACAAAGATAACTGACCAAAGAGCTGACCAAGAATGGATCCCTGTAGGACCCCATGTCTAACCACAGAAGATTCTGATGATGAGCCATTGAACAAAACATACTGTAACTGACCCAACAAGTACGAACTCAGCAACAAAAGCATAACTACAAACACCAAATAAATTCTCCAGTCTATCCAATAAGATGCCATGATCAACTGTAAAGCTGCGTTCACACCGGGCGCAACGCGACGCCACAAATTTGCATCCATCGCACCATCGCCCGGTGTATCGCTCTGCTTTTGCTGCAAAAATTCATCCCAGTGCATCATCAAATAGAAGGAGCTTCCATTCCGCTCGCCAGCTCCGGTTGTCAGTCAAGTCAACATGGCGGACCTTGATCGCACGGAGCGAGTTGCTGTGCTCTTAATTGTTGTGGAAAGCTGACAAACGTCGCCAGCGTCGCCGTCCCTGGGTTCACAACATCCTCATGAGACGTTCCCAATTCAGGGAGTATCTGCTGCTCGCTCTCTGTCATAATTGTGTTTATAAACCAGTCACCATTTGTTTTATTATACATCTGTGTAGTTAATGAATAAAATAATCTTCACGGATGATTCACTCGCGCACGCACGTGAAAGAAAAAAAACTGTCGGCTGCTGCGGGGCTGCTGCTTGCTCTTCCCCCAAACTCTGTCATAATTGTGAAATAAAGTACAAAAGGAACATAAGTCCTGCTCACAGGCTGGCTACCAGAGACAGGACATGTTCACATCCAACTCAATCAAACTTCAGACATCTCCACGTCACTACATATCCAGTCTCTGATTGGTCATTGCAGCGTGACAAGACGTAAAAGTTCAGATTTTTCAACTTGGGGAGGAAGGCAATGCGACGCGATATCGCGCCACAAACGCACAAATCGCTCAAAATCGCTTCATTTGCGTTGCTTCATTTGCGTCCATCGCGTTGCGTTGCATGGCTTGGCGCCATAACGCGTCCTTCCATAGGGATTACATGCCAAGCTGTCGCCACTGTCGCTCGCGTCGCACCCAGTGTGAACGCGGCTTAACAAAAACAACACTCAAATACAACATCAATACATAGTAAGCATACATACGTAGTAAGCAGCAGGTCATTCAGAATCTTTGTGAGCAGTCTCTTGTTTACAGAGCTCTGAGGTGATTTACAACATATATTATGATTTGATGATGCCAAAATAAATTGAAAATATTGCTGGTTTTATTATATCCACAGAAATAAGGCATCTATTTCTACTGAGAAGGAAATCCTATTTCCTCAAGCGTAACACACAAACTGCAGAGTTATACCTCTGGTGTCACTGTAGTTACATCAACCACTCTCTTCAAGTTTCATGATTTGACAATTTGGTGATGAAATCAGGCTGCATGCTTGGTTTAAGACTTTATGTGTGCTACTAAACTAGCTTCAACAGGACAGTGACCATATCCCTGATGGCATATCATGACATAGTCTGTACGGGGGCCTCTTGATGCCAGGCTGCAAATGGCAAGCACCCCAGGATCATGATTCAAAGCATGTATGGCCAACAGTCCCATTCTGTCTTACAGAGAGTGCCATTCAGCTCTGGGCAAAGTCAGCCTCACTCTCGTTCTCAACAAAGGCCGTGTGTCAACATGTCACATAAATATTTAAAGTCTGATCAAGGGACATTCAGACAGGCGCAGACAGAGGTTCCCACAGGGTCAGAACTCCCATTTCCAGCTTTCTATGCAATCCATTTTCTGGTCAGACAGCCCACATTCCTACAGATCAGAGTGTGATTGACTCCACTGCACGCGCGTGTGCACAAGCACTCACTTTCTTTATCAATATAACCATTCAACCAGCGGCACAGCAGGGGTGCTCTGTGGAATATCCTTCAAAAATCTGCACATAGATAAAGCTAAGGTCTATAGTTTTTCCAGAATAGCATCCATTCCATGCTATGGCCTCAAAAATAAATAAATAAATAAATAAAAATACATTGATGAGACCAGAATGAATTTGACTTTGCAGCATATACAGACGGGGTAATAACTTGCTGCAAGCTGGCACATATCCACCTCTAGTAAAAATCCAGTGACTCACACAGTGTTGACTAAATAATTCGACAGTATATCCATATTCTACATCCATAAAATTCTGCACTGCTCCTTGGAAATAAATCAGTCTATGGAATTTGTCCATTCAGTCTCAACACATGCAGGAATGTAAATTGGTGGATGGTTTCATCCTAAATAAACACAGACACTCTGTGGCCCCTCAAATGCCCCTGTCCAAGCCTGAAAGGCTCTTTTTAAGGATAGCTTCGTACATGGCTCCTCTCACATGGATGAGGCCTGTGGGTGTGCACATAGATGCTTCCATTAGTGTACATGCATGTGTCAGTTTGTAAATGCACCCCTTATTGGATAGATGTGCACATGTCTATATGGAGATTAGTATTTTGTGCTTCTGCTGTAGGTCCCACTGGAGATGGATCAACTCATGCACACATGCAAAACCAGTAGCCACACTCATGACATCATTATTCCCCTATGCACAGAGGGAAGGCCTATACGCTTACATTAATTGAGTTAATAGCATTTCACAGAAATCAATAGAACAAAATTGCATGAAATATTCCAGGTGATTGTCTCTCTGTACTAATTTACAGCTGCTTGAGGATTGCTACATTATGACATTACCACATACGAGGTCTATTAGAAAAGTATCCAACCTTATTATTTTTTCAAAAACCATATGGATTTGAATCACGTGTGATTACATCAGACATGCTTGAACCCTCGTGGGCATGCGAGAGTTTTTTCACGCCTGTAGGTTACGTCATTCGCCTGTGGGCAGGCTTTGAGTGAGGAGTCGTCCACCCGCTCGTCGATTTTTTTCATTGTTTAGGAATGGCTCAGAGACTGTTGCTTTGTTTGATAAAAATTTTTTCAAAACTGTAAGGCACAACTGAGTGGACACCATTCAATAAATTCAGCTGGTTTTCGGTAAAAATTTTAACGGCTGATGAGAGATTTTGGTCTGGTAGTGTCGCTTTAAGGACGGTCCACGGCGCCTGACGGCGATCTGCGCTTCGAGGCGGCAGCGTCTCGCCGTTTCAAGTTGAAAACTTCCACATTTCAGGCTCTGTTGACGCAGTAAGTCGTCAGAGAACAGAGAACTTTCAGAAGAAGTCGGCATGAGGAGTTTATTCGGACATTCCATTGTTAACGGTCATTTTGTAATGAAAGAACGTGCGGGCAGAGTCGCATGTCGGGCCGGACCCGACCGCGGGGGGTCGCGGCAGGAAAAACACCTCCGTTGGAAATCTTAACGGGCAAGTTGGAACATGCCCAAGCTGTTAAACAATTTCTCAGTTACTCACTTGTTGAAAGCCATTAAAAGCCGCCTGAATTCTACAAATGGTTTTCAACACGGAGGTGTTTTTCCTGTCGCGGCGCACACAGATTTGCCGAGTCGTCACGGAAACGACTCGGCGAATTTGCGCGTACGTCTTTCATTAAAAAAATGTCCTTAAACAGTGGAATGTCCGCATAAATTCCTCATGCCGGCCTCTTCTGAATCTTCTCTGTTCTCTCACGATGTCCTGGGTGAATTAAGCCTTAAATTAGGATGTTTTCAGCTCGAAACAGGCCGACGACAGCGCCTGGAAGCGCTGCAGGATGTCCCGCTCCGTGGGAAGTCCTTACACCGACAGAAACACCCCATAATCTCTCATCAGCCGTTAAACTTTTCACAGAAAACCATCTTAATTTCTCGAATAGTGTCCACTCGGATATTCCTCACAGGTCCAGAAAAAATTTTGATAAAGCAACGCGCGCCGTCTCGAGCAGCATGTGAAACAAAGGAATTCAGCCGAGAGGGCGGGACCACATCTCACTCAAGGCCTGCCCACAGGGAAATGACGTCACCGACACGCGTGAAAAAACTCACGCATGCGCACGAGGGTTCAAGCATGATTGGTGTAATCGCATGTCATTCAAATCCATATAGTTAAAAAAAAAAATAAAAGGGTCGGTTTATTATCTAAGAGACCTCGTATACTGGCAGTGTAAACATGAATGGTGGTGTCTGGCACACATGGCCATGGTGGCTAACACTTCTCAAGATATTTTACACTGTAACAAATCTTTTTTAATTTACAATAAACTACTGGCAGCTACAGATGCCAGCATACACTGTTAATCTGCAGTGTGCCTATTGTAACATACAGTAGCTCATTACTGTAAAAAATGACAGTACTGTCCGACTGTTAAATTACAGTAAGCAGCCGTGGTTGCCAGAATAATTATGAGAAAAATGAAAACAAAACAGTAAAACAATTCAATGAGATTTCATTGAGCTTCTTCCATTTTGCTCAGGGTCACTATATGACATACGTGGAAGGTCGGGATGCTGAGAGTGCTGAAACGTAGCTGTCACAGCACCCTCTGCCAGATAACAAAAATATAATAATTAAAATAAATTAATAAACATATTAAAACATTTAGAATTGTTTCCTGCACAAAAAATAATGTTTGATGAAGTCTTTGAGAATAATAAGCAATTATGAACTACAGCATCACACTCGTAGAGCGCAAACCTCCTCCAACACTAGTTTCCAATTCCACAAATTATTACGTTGGAAAGTTTTCAAGGTCAAAGTCCTGTTAGAAGTGGAGTTAAGTTAAAATATAATGCAAAATATATCTCAAAGGAGTTTTCAATGTTAAAGTCAAATATGTGCTAAATGGGCAATACGAATCAGATGTGAATCAAACTTAGTCTGTTCATTCAGAGTGTCAGTGTGCACCTCATTGTCACAAATGAGAGTGATCGAGCTACTTTGGGTTGCAAAATATACAACAAATGAGCTTTTCAATGTTAAATTTAAATGTCCACAAAATCCACAATCCGATTCAGATCTGAATCAAACTTTGTCAGGCCATAGTGGGTGCCAGTCTGCACGCCACTTTCAAATATGAGAGTCATTAAGGCACATTTGTTTGAGATATAATGTAAAATATACATTACATGGGGTTTTCAATGTTAAATTTAAATGGCCCCAAAATCTGTAAAGCAGATCAGATCTGGATCAACTTTTGTCGGTCGATACAACATACCATCCTGCATAACACTCTCAAATATGAGAAAATTCAATCTTTTTGGACAGAATTATGAATTTTTGAAAATTCATTCAATATTAAAGGATAGGATTTTTCCCATTTTCCAAGATTTTTCCTGACTTTGACCTATGACCTTAAAAACTCAATCAGTTCTCACCTATCAGGATGTGAATCCTCTGTTAAAAAAAAAAAAAAAAAAAAAAATCATAGCGATATATGAAAAATTGTGGATTAGAGGCTGTTCACAAACAAACAAACAGGGATGAAAACATAACATCCACCCAACTTAGTATGGACTATATATAGGTTTTGTTCCTAACTTAAAAAAATATTAATGGACTAGTACCTCCCTACCTAGTCAACCTAATTAAACCCTATGTACTGGCCTGTGCTCTGCAGTCTAAGAATGCAGGACTCTTTTGTGTCCCTAATGTTATAAAAAAGCCAGCAGGGCACAGAGCCTTATCTTTTATCGTGCACGTGCCTTTTGGAATAACCTCCCTGCAGAAACAAAACAATCAGATACAGTGGAGTCATTCAAGTCCAGACTAAAGACTCATCTGTTCTCCCTCTTGTATGGCTAGCATACTGGTGTAGTATGGAATTGGGCTTCCTCTCCTTTTAGATCATATTATTAGCAATGCAACAGTTCTCAACCTCACTACATCTAAATTCTGGGTCTGTTAGTGAAGCACAGGGCTAGTTGCCGGCAACTCCTTTAGTAATCTCTTTGCTTTCCTATTGATTTACTGCTGGTTACAAAATGCCTTAGGTGCTGGTATTTCTGACTGACTGATTCTGCTAGTTTTCTTCTCTGTCCGAGTCACTGACAAATACTTTAACTATGCTAGCCCTGTGTCCAGAGGACCGAATAAACCTGTTATTGGCTTTGAATTCTGCTACAAAAAAATATTCAAGACCTGGAAACAGAGATGAAGCACCAGGATGGACCATTTGTATCTCAATAACTGACTGTTTTTGTTGTTCTTCTGTTTTTTCTGTTTCTTCTGGGCTTTTCTCCCATCTTTTGTAAAATAAAAAATAAAAAAACTTTTAACTGTTAGAAAGGCCCAAGCAGTGGGTCACCCCTCTGAGACTGGTCTGCTTGAGGTTTCTTCTTCAAAAACACCAGAGTAAAGTTTTTCCTTGCTACTGTCACGCGTGTGCTTCCTCAGGGGGGTTGTTTGGTAAGTTTGGACTTTACCCATGTGAAGTGCCTTGAGGCAGTGTTGTTGTGATTTGGTGCTATAAAATAAATACAACTATATTGAAAATAAATACAGTGAAGTATTGCACTTTGAAATTTGCTTTTTGATTTAAAGTGCTTTATAAATAAAATTTATTATTATTATTATTATTATTATTATTATTACTACTACTACTACTACTATTACTACTACTACTACTACTACTACTACTACTACTACTGTATGGTTGTGAGGCCTGGACACTAACCAGTGGCCTTAGGGAACAAATGGATGTCTTTGGTACAAGGTCAATTCAGAGGAATCTTGGGTATCACTGGAATGCTTTGTATGAAACAAGAGGTTACTTAGGGAGACTTAAGATGATGAGTATCATTTGCAATATGAAGGAGTGTCAACTTCAACATGTTGGCCATGTGGCATGTTTCTCTGCGCATGACCCAGGACAAAGGTGCCTGAGTGTTGCAGACCTTAGTGGTTGGAAAAGGCCAAGGGGATGCCCGCGCGTCACCTTGCTGCGGCAGATAGATTATTTTTGAGAGGTCGGGATGATCCTGTTGTCTGCCTGTATGGTTGCCATCCATGACCCATGGCGGTTCCTTGGTGTTGTAGATGCAGTGATGAACAACACCACTTCATGATACCAGCCTTGCTTGACTTGACACTTTATAGACAGAATGTTTTCACAATTAACTGCACATTCAGCCATATTATCTCAGATATTTGTACTAAAATGCTCAGAATGGACAAACACAATAGAGTTGACAGCAGTTTGCAACAAATGCTGGCAGGAACTTTGACCCGGAACACTAGCAATCACTCAAAGCAGCCATGCCCCTAATGATTCATAACTTCATGGCTTAAAATATCTTAAAGTGATGAGTTATGGTCCCCAGGTCTCCACCATGAATGGGGAGACTAGCTACAGATACAAAAACCATATTTTTAATTTTTTAACCAGGCTCTAATCATGTTTATTTCTGCTGTAAAGTTGGAGATATTACAGGGGCTTCAATGGGGATTGACTCACTTTTTGAGCTGTCTCAAGTGCCATTCAAAGAATTACAGATTGTGATGCTTCAGATGTTGCTCCATGGTCTGAACCAAGTTTTCTGAAAGTGTGATCTGTAAACCGCTGGTGGTCTGTGAGTATGTTGGTAAAAAATCACATTTCAAATTTATATATTCTAACTTAAAAGTGTTTTTAAAAACTGTTTAAAAAGCACTCCAAAGTCTAATAAATAGTGATAAGCAGACTTATTTATTTATTTGGGGAGTTAGGTGGTCTGTGACATGTTTTTCATTGGTTACGTGATCCTTGGTTGGAAAATGTTTGAGAGGGACTGGCCTGAACTAATCTTTGAAGCTCTACATCACATAAAAAACAACAAACAGGGAATGTTTAAGGCAAAGAATCCACAAAATAGCTGAGAATAGAGCTGTATTGCATCATGTGAATATTTGTGTGCCTTCGTGTATTTATGTCATGCATGTACTGAAATACCAAATGAAATGTGTTTTGTTTATTTCTGTTACTGTGCCAGTGCCCACTGAGAATGTTTATTTTTTTTTTTTTTTAAGTTTGTCTACACAGCACAAAGGCTGTATGATATAAGATCTGAACAGAGCTGTAGAGAAAGAGAGAGAACTCACTTGGCCTGAAATTGTTTCCAGCTTTAAAAGAAAAAAGGAAATTCCATTCTGGGAGGGAGAGAGATCCTCTACATCTGTGTTAAACTTCACAGTTCATGTCTGCAGCACTTTTAAGCTGAAACACCTGTTCAGAAAAGCTGTGTCAAAGTTGAAATGCTACATCATCGGTGCTGGTTACTGAAGTTTGTCTTTCTTACAAAAAGATTTAGACTGTGACGTGTTCCTGCGTAATGACCTCGGTTAACTTGTATATTCTACTGCCTGAAGGACAGTTTATTAAGGATAAAATCTCAGCAATTCACTTGTATTGAGGAAAGGCTTTGGGAAAAAAAATTAAACTTGCAAGTACTTTTTCAAGGCTACTCTAAAAGCTTGTTTTTTTAACTACATGTAGAATGGTGGACATGTAACAAGCTTACATAACCCACAACCCCAGAGCCTGTTCTCTGCACAACAACCACTTCAGAAGAGGTGTTGAAATCCCATCTCAGCTCCATTTAATGTACAATGGATGAATTTTAAAGCAGAATAGTTTTCAAAATCATGCATTTGTTGTTTTTCAGTTCGGATCCATCTGTCGTTCGTACCTCGGACATAGAGTAAAAGAGCAGAATCAATCATCCAGAAAAAAAAAAAATACTGTGGGCTTTATTGTATGTTTGTTCTTCCCTTTATTTTTGTCTGCTGTTATTTTTGCACTGGGGTTTGATGGAGGGATCTCTCTTGTCTAGTGTTGAGTGCTTGGTATTGTGTGTGTCCTTCCTGTCCTCCCTACCTGCTTGCCACGCCCCACTCTGGGACTTTCCTCACACACCTGTGGTGCATTTTCTCTTGATCACGTCCCCTATATTAGTCACTCCTTTTTCCTCTCTCACTTGCAAGATTGTTGTGTCTTGTGCCACTTTCAAGTGGTTGTCCTCAGAGTTTCCTAGTCCTGTTTTTGCTTTACCGTGTCTCGACCTGTCTGACTGGTTTATGCATAAAGCACTCTGAAAGTAAGTGAAACAATTTTTATTTGATTTCTATACACGTGAATGAGGCTGGGCCGACAAGGTCTGCCTCCAGTGTGATTATTTCAACAATAAGCAAGATATCAAAGTGAAAGTGGGATGACAATAGTTCTTTCATTTTTGACTATTGCTACACCAATCAGTTTCTCGTCTGCAATTTCAGGCATGCACAGAATCGCCTTTGATGTAACACATGCACACAGTAGTTGGCAAATACCCACTGTACTGTCCGGTTCTCATGCCTTCCGACTTTTCTCTTGCTTCCCAAGTTGAAAGAACACCTGAAGGGACACGTTACACTGATGATGCAGAAGTGCAAGCAACTGTGCATCACTGATGCTGAGAGAAGACACTCGAATTCTGCACTGATGGGATCTAAAAACTTGTCCAGCATTGGCGTGAATGTGTGGAAAGGGAAGGTGAAAGCAGAAAAGTAACAATACTCTCTGACAGAGAACATTCCAAGTTTTAAGCAGATGTGTCATTCATGTGAGCGCCGTGCTTGCTATTGAAATAATCGCATAGGAGGCAGAACCTTTCAGCCGATCCTTGTATATAAGGGCTTTGAATTGACAAAATATTTAATAGCATGATTGTCCACACTTGACTCATGATCATAATTGGACATATGTATTTGTTCTAAATGTATCTTGAATGGATTTTTTTCAAGTTTTTAAGACTCTTATTCCTTATTCTGAGCCAGTTGGTCTACTGGCACCGTGACCCAGAACCGGTTAAGCAGTAGAACATGAATGAATGAATGAATGAATGAATATTTTTGTCAGCATAACAATGGATAAACAGGTTAGATTCATGCACTTGTTGGATGTGATATGACTTATTGCAAGCAGAACCTCATACTCCACATTATTTGGCCAGCAAGGTGTAACAATCCATTTAGCTATGACTGTTGAAAGTTTGCTGTTTGTAGAGTTGTCCAGGCTTATCTGTTACAATCTATCCAGTGTTGTCTGCCTTTGTTGAGGGGGAGGAGGACTCTCCATCAGCTGTGTGCTTGGCCAGCAAGTGGTATATAAGACTCAAAGTATTCTGGTGCCAACTCAGTTCACATCAATAGTAAATGCAATGAACTTTGGTCTTGTCGAGAGAACCATCTGGCAAGGCTGTGAAGTTGAACTTCACATTCAAAAAAAACTTTTCCTTTATCCATTTTTATGGATTCCCTATCAGATTTTTCCCTCAATCCTGG
Source organism: Thalassophryne amazonica (assembly GCF_902500255.1). Lineage (NCBI taxonomy): Eukaryota > Metazoa > Chordata > Actinopteri > Batrachoidiformes > Batrachoididae > Thalassophryne > Thalassophryne amazonica. The sequence goes on from NC_047103.1 coordinate 65,803,444, forward strand.
TCAGAGTTTTTTAATACTGAGTATCTACCAATACCAGGTCCCAATCTGATACTTGGGTTGGTAAACTGGCTCGAGGCAGATTCAAGCAAAGTCTAGCTCGAGCTCCATAGGGCTTTTAAAACATTTCATATATTACACAGCATTTGTGACCAAAAGACTTTGGTAAACCAATTTATAATATCCAAACAGTTCATTCACATAAATAAAAATGTATAATCTCTAAAGATTTTAAGAATTTCTGTGAACCATTTTCATATTTTCAGGGACAGAGGCAAATTATATCTTTTACACAGTCTTCTAGACAGATATGATTCTCAAATTCAGAAAGCTGAGATTGTTCTGAATATTTTGATATGCAGTAGGTGGGCATTATACTGTAAGCAAGTGCCTTAAAAGAGAACTTACTGAAGGTATGGTAAAATCCAGACACTGTTCTTGGACCCTAGAGTGTTAAATCCACCATAATATAAAAATTATGTCTGAGTAGATTTACAACTTGTGAGATGCACTGTTTAGGATACATTCGGAATAACTGTTACCAATTCATTTGGTTAAGCACATGTTGTATGAAAGAGATCTGTGGAACCTCAGTCTTCAGAATGTGCTGGCTGATCTAAAATGCATTTTTGTGGTGAAGCCGCTGAAAGGCAGGCCCTAAAGAACTTCATATACACAACGAAAAAAGTAAAAAAACTTTCTGAAAAGAGGGTTGTTGCTGATATAATCAAATACCCATACTGTGTATATTTCCTCAAGCCAGCTAGTAGGAATAGATGTTTAAAAAACCCTGAAAATGGTTCTGTATGTGGCTCCGTACGATGAAGAATGAACAGATTGCTTTGCCTCATCAAGATCACTGCCGAAATAAAGGTGGTTTAGTCATTCTTTGTGATTGCCCCTTACCTCTCCGTCAGCAGGCATGTGGGTCCAGACTGCAGCACCAGATGGATAAAACCAGAACCTTTCAGATGGGAAGCACTGAGAACATTTATTTTTTATTTTTACTTGGTGATTACATGTTTCACCAAACGGCTATTTGTGTGGAACTTTAATTGATCACAAAAGATCCTTTTGTATGCAATCGTGAAAGATGTTCCTGAAGCACCAAGGTCAATTTCTGACACTTTATAATGTGATGGATAGCAATTACAAGTTGTTGACTTATTCGCTTTATAATTTGATGAATTAATTACCATGAGTGTGTGTAGTCAGCTCTTAAGAGCTGAATTAAAAGTGCCATAATAATAACAGTGTCTTGACTGTCAGAACACTAATGCAGATGAATGAGGAGGTGGATAAATGGGAAGTTTCTATTTTCATCTTTGGAAATGTGCTGTTTATCAGCAAATCATGGATTGTAGAAATGTGGTAGAGGTGAGATTTGAACCGGGAACCTTATGCACTGAAACCAAAGGCGACCACTTGGCCACCACCCCTGGCTATTAAACACATTCCAGTTAACATAAAAAAAAAAAAAAAAAAAAAATTCAGTTGATTCTAAATGTGGAGTTGCGTCGGGAAGGGCATCCGGCGTAAAACCTGTGCCAATTCAACATGCAGATCCACCTTGGATTTGCTGTGGCGACCCCGAGTGCAAACAAGGGAGCAGCCAAAGGGACTTTTTAGTTGATTCTAAAATCATGTATTGGTTAAAATGCATAATTTTGTAATGTATAAAGTATTTGAGCTTCCAACCACATAGCTCTATGTCATTGCGATACTAATGGGCAGTACTTAGTTACTTTAGACGGGAAGTCAAAGACATTGGAAGCGATATAGTTTTTTGACTGTGTGAAGTTGTATAATTTTTATTAGATAATCTCATAATCAAATAGCAGCTGGTCTGCTCTGTGTCAGCCTGATCCCATCAGATCTCAGAAGCTAAGCAGTGCAGCGTCTGGTTAGAACTTGGATGGGAGACCTCTTTGGAACACCAGCGGCTGTGTGTGTGTTTCTCCAGGTAAAACTGGAGTTGCATCAGGAAGGGCATCCGGCGTGAAACTTGTGCCAAATACCTATGCGGATCTAACTGTATCCACTGTGGCGACCCCGAACAATTATGGGAGCAGCTGAACTGACAACAACAATCTCATGATCAAATAATCTAATATAATACACCCCGTGGACTGAACACCTGCAGGGGGAACAACTGGGGTTGGGTGCACTGTCCCATGGGTGGCCTTGACAGACCAGACCCGGGTGGCAGAAGTTGGCACTGGGTGCATGGAACTTCATGCCCTCTCCATGTAGCGCTACTAGTTACATCTGGTGGACCTTGCCTCCACACACAGCCTCGACTCTGGAACCACTCTCCGTGATAGGGGTTGGACATTATTCTTCTCTGGAGTTGTCCAGGGTGTCAGGCGCCAGGCAGGTGTGGGGATACTCAGGAGCCCTCGGCTGAGTGCCGCTGCATTGGAGCTTACCCCAGTAGACAAAAGAGTCACCTCTCTGCCCCTTCAGGTTGTGTGTATGTGCTGTGGGGGGTTGACTGTTGTTTGTGCTTATGCAATGAACAGCAGTTTGAAGGGTTCAGCCTTCTTGGAGTCCCTGGCTGGAGTCCTGCATGGGGCTTCAGTGGGAGAATCCATTGTTCTGCTGGCAGATTTCAACACACACACGGGTAATGACAGAGCCACCTGGAGAGGTGTGATTGGATTGTACTGTTGTGATGAAAAGGGAGCTAAGCCAAAAGGTGAAGCTCTCGATCTACTGGTCAGTCTTCCTTCCTATTCTCACCTATGGTCATGAAGGCTGGGTCATGACTGAAAGAACTAGATCACGGGTCCAAGCAGCCAAAATGGATTTCGATGGGTTTTGATTAGATAGAACTTTATTGATCAGTTGGGAAGACTCCCTCAGGGAAATTGAGGCTGTGTTAAAAAAAAACAAAAAAAAAACTTGCCGATATAAATACATACATATAAATACCAGACATACTGACCAATACTGATTTACTGGCTACTACTGTTCCTCTTTTTCCCATCCTCTGTCTTCGAGTTACTCCCATAAACTGTTATTTTATGGGGCCTTATGAATGCAGAATTCCATTTCTGATAATATACACCAACAAATCTCACACACTGTGGCTTTTAATAACCACTCATTTGACTCAGTCATTCCAGGAATATCCAAAGGTTCCAAAGACACCTTGTTCCAAAGACATCTACTCGTCACCGTCAGTGACTGGTTAGAGTACAAGTCTAACAATCATAAAGTGTATCCATTGCATGACTTTGAGCATACTTTACACTTCTGTGATGCAATCTAGGCCATACTTCATCATGAGATATATGAAATTGTATAACACAAAGGCACAGAAGGACTCACAGTTACGTACACAGGTACCACACACACACGCAAACGCACTTCTCTTGAAGTTTGTTGTTTGCATGCATGGCACATTCACCCATCACCAAATACTGCAGTTTATAAGTGCAGCCCCAGCAGTACATGGTTCATAAAAAAGATACTTCCATAACAACTTTGGGTGAGGTAGAGATTCGCTGTAGAGATCTCAGAAGGAAGCAGCTGAAAAAAGAAAGCAAAAGTAATAAGAGGCGCACCCTCTGGAAGGAGAAGTGTCCACGTATAAGGTCATCTGCCAGTTGATGCATTACTATATCAAACACACACTGAATTATAGCATTATTGCAGGTAAGCAGGTAAACTCTTTTCACTAACTTGGATTGTTTCATTCTATGCTCTGCAAGAAAACTGGATGCCTGGTTGTGGGTTGCTCCAAGCAGGTCAGCATGGGGTATTCAGATGGAGACACTTGGAGTAGCTATGTCTTTTTGGTTCATGACAGTCACATCTCCATGTAACTGCGGGCATACAAACTCTACAAACTCCACTTGACACTGCAGATTATTATTTTTAAATGTGTGTGGCATGATAATTACATTATCTTCCCGTGGGCCACTTGTAGTGCAGCAGATAACAGAATATTTACAGAGGAATCCTGCAAATGGTGATACAAGCACCAAATTCAACAAAAATGCTCCTTAGATGCGATTTTTTTTTTTGTTTTTTTTGAAAAAACCAACTGGCCACTTGAATTTTCAATAGGTGGCCAGGTAGGGGTCAATTGAAGAATTACACAGGGGTCAAAATTTAAAATGATTCAATCATACAGATACAGATTTTTTTTTTTTTTTTTTTTTTTTGTCATTGTAACCAGTACAGCCAAAGGTGAGGTGCAAGCCTTGCAGAATCAGAATCGAATTTATTGCCAACTCGGTTCTCACATACAAGGAATTTGATCTGGTGTCATTGCATAAACAGCATTGGTCATTGGTGCATAAACAACAATAAAAAGAAAAGGAAAAATATTGCTTTAAGAAGTAAAGGAGCCAAATAGACAAATCATCCCTTTCAGTTCAGAGATGATCAGTCTGTACTTTGTGGGAGTTGGCGGGCAGGGTAAATGGGGGTCTCTGGCTTTATTTATAAGTCTAGCTGTGGATGGAAAGAAGCTGTTTTTGTACCTTGAGGTTTTCATCCTGATGGACCTCAGCCATCTGCCAGAGGACAGGGCAACAAAAAGTTTGTGTCCTGGGTAAGAGGGATCAGCCACTATCTTCCTTTCTTGCCTCAGGGCCCTGGAGGTGTGCAGGTCCTGTAGGGATGGCAGCTTGCAGTCGATCACCTTCTCTCCTGCATGGATGATATGCTGCAGTCTGCTCCTGTCCTTAGCAGTGGCAGCAGCATACCAGACGGTGATGAAGGAGGAGATGATGGACTCAGTGATGGCAGTGTTGAAGTTCACATCATTGTTTTTGGCAGGTTGAACTTCCTCAGCTGCTGCAGAAAGTACATCCTCTGTTGTGCTCTCTTGATGAGAGAGCTGATGTTCAGCTCCCACTTGAGGTCCTGGGTGATGGTTATCCCCAGGTAACAGAAGGATTCAATGGCGACTGGGGAGTCACACAGGGTGATGGGGTTGGCCAGGACTGGGTTCTTCCTGAAGTCAGCAACCATCTCCACTGTCTTGAGAGCATTGAGCTCCATATTGTTCTGTTTGCACCAGGACACCAGGTGATTGATCTCCCATCTGTAGGCAGACTCCTGTTCAGGGATGAGTCCAGTGAGGGGTGTATCATCCACAAACGTCAAGAGCTTTACAGACTGGTGGCTGGAGGTGCAGCTGTTGGTGAACAGGGAGAAGAGTAGAGAGGAAAGAATGCAGCTTTGGGGGGTATGGTACTGATGGACCATGTGTTGGAGACGTGCCACTCCCCAGTTTCATGTGTTGCTTTCTGTTGGACAGGAAACCAGTGACCCACCTACAGGTGAAGTTGGGCAGGCTAAGCTGAGAGAGCTTGGCCTGCAGCAGGGCCAGGATGATTGTACTGAAAGCAGAGCAGAAGTCCACAAACAATCCTAGTTCACAATCAGAATTCAGTGTAAATATAAACCTGAGTAAACCATGTGCAAACTTGAAAGTCTGGAGAAGAAAATAAAGATAAACATGAAATTTAACCAAAAGAAAGAGGTATGACCAGAGCGCAAATTCTAAAAGTAAACATTATAAGACCGTAGTAGCAAAAAAAAAAAAAAAAAGATTGCATATAAAACAAGAGCAATCAGAGATTTCTGACGTCCGCCAATCCAGATCTGGATCACCTGCAAAATGCAGTGGAGTCTTCAATATGTGTCTGTGGTGCAAATTTGGTGAGAATCTGTGAAGTCGTTTTGACATTATCCTTCAAAGCCTATATAAAGTGAAATCTTGATCCAGAATCTGGATCCAGATCACTTCCAAAATTTAAGGGAGCCTGCCATGGCCTAATATATATCCGTGGTGAAAATTTGGTGAGAATCCATGAAGTAATAATCCTTCAAAGCCTACATAAAGTGAAACTTGATCCAGAATCCGGATCCAGATCTGGATACCTTCCAAAATTTAATGGAGTGTTATGGCCTATTATGTATCTGTCTTGAAAATGTTGTCAAAAACCGTGAAGTAGTTTTGACATAATCCTGCTAACAGTAATAGTACTTCAAAGCCTATATAAAGTCAAAACTTCCCGAATCCGGATCTGGATCTCTTCCAAAATTTAATGGAGTCATCCTTTGTATAATTCAATTCAATTCAATTCAAATTTATTTATATAGCACATTTAAAACACAGCTGCAGCTGACCTAAGTGCTTCACAATAATAGCAATACAAAAGTGTAAAATATTAACAAAGGAAAAGAATAAAAATAAATAAATAAATAAATAAATAAAAACTCTAAAAATACAGAGCAAAATAGCAGAGCAATGCATACACCACTTAGCCAGTGTTGAAAGCCATGGAGAAGAGATGAGTTTTCAGGCTGGACTTAAACTGTCCCACCGACTCTGAGGACGTGACAGTCAGTGGAAGATTGTTCCAGAGTCATGGTGCTGCGACAGAAAAGGTTCTATCACCTCTGGATTTAAGCCTGGCTTTAGGAACAGCCAGGAGAAGCTGGTCAGCTGACCTCAGAGCCCTATGTGGAGTGTACAGCTGCAAGAGCTCACTCAGATACATTGGGCCTATACAAGTGCAGACACTTAAAAACAATCAGCAAAACTTTATATTTAACACGAAAGCCGACAGGGAGCCAGTGTAAGGTGCAGAGCACAGGGGTGATGTGCTCATGCTTCTTTGTTTTAGTCAAAAGGCGGGCTGCAGCATTCTGTACACTCTGCAGGTGATGTAGGGAGCACTGGTCCAGCCCAATGTACAGAGCATTACTATAATCCAGACGTGATGTTATAAATGCATGGATAGCTCTTTCAAAATCAACTTGAGTAAAATAAGATCTAATCTTGGAAAGAGTCCTCAGCTGAAAAAAGCTGGCCCTGATGACAGAGCTGATGTGCTTATCAAATCTGAACAAAGGGTCAACTATCACCCCTAGATTTTTTACAAAAGGGCGGACCAATAACACTGTCTTGTCCTTGTAGAGGGTTACTTTACCAAACACTAAAATCTCAGTTTTATTTTTATTAAGATTCAGAAAATTAGCTCTCATCCAGACTTGTACATCATTTAGACAGTCCTGTAGTATTTTTACAGCAGCCTGGGTATCAGAGGAAATTACAGGAAGGTAAATCTGAATGTCATCTGCAAAACAATGAAAACTGACTTTGTGCTTTTTAAAAACAGACCCAAGAGGGATCATGTACAAAGCAAAGAGAAGTGGTGCTAAAATTGAGCCCTGGGGCACGCCATATTTAAGAGGAGACACAGAGAAAGAGTACTGTCCTACATTAACAGAAAAACTTCTGTTGGAAAGATAGGACTGAAACCAATTTAGCGCTGAACCCTTAATACCCATGTGCGTCTCGAGGCGAGTCACAAGGACACTGTGGTCCACTGTGTCAAAGGCTGCAGATAAATCTAAAAGCAGAAGAACTGCAGAGTTTCCAGCATCAACAGTTAAAAGAAGGTCATTAAAAACTTTTAAAAGGGCTGTTTCAGTGGTGTGTCTTAATTTAAAACCAGATTGAAACTATTTCATTAAGATCCAGATAAGCCTGCAATTGGTCATAGACAGCTTTCTCTAAGACGTTAGACACAAATGGCAATTTAGAGATCGGTCTATAGTTGGACAACACATTTGGGTCAAGATTGCTCTTTTTGATGAGTGGCTGGACTACAGAATGTTTAAGAGCTGACGGAAAACAGCCACTTGATAGAGAAGCGTTCACAAGTTCAGCAATGTATAGACCAATACACTGAAAAACATGTTTAAACAAATGACCTGGAACAATGTCCAAAGTGCAGGAAGAAGACTTAAGATGATTAACAATTTTAGCCAGCTCACAAATAGATACAGGATTAAAACAATCAAAAACAGCATGACACATGGATGGATCTGCTGACTCCACCTCAGATACAGGAGATGATCTAAGATCAGAGATTTTATCTCTGAAATAAGAGAGAAAATCTTCACAAAGGCTGGCCGAGGGCACAGCAATATTGCTCGCACGAGGATTAATGAGCGAATTCAGAGTGTTAAAAATGACCTGAGGTTTATGACAGTTTGAGTACACAAGATCTGACTTGAATCTAGTTTTAGCAGCTTTAGCTGCTCTCTGATACTCAGACAGTCTGTCCCTCAGTATTTGCAAGGAAATGTGAAGATTATCTTTTTTCCATTGTCGCTCAGCATGCCTACAAGAGCGCCTGAGTTTAGGAGTGTGCTCGTTTAACCAAGGCTGTGCCATGGGCTTTAAGTACTTCAGCCGTAAAGAAGCCACAGAGTCCAAAGTCTTTGTGCACGCACCATTAAAATAAGAAAGGAGTTCATCAGGAGTTGCGTTATCTGAGTCATTTCTATACGTTTCATGAAAAGCATCAGAAAACAGGGCGGGTGACTCAGTATTGAATGTGCGCACCCGGCGTGCCATGGTGCACGGACTGACCACGCTCAGAGGCAACGTTACAGAGAATAAAACAGCAAAATGATCAAAGAAGTGGGTTTCACAAATCTCAATTACATAAGGATTAAGACCGAAAGAGAGCACAATGTCCAAAATATGCCCCTTCTCATGCGTACAGCTTGACAAAGACTGAGTCAAATTAAAAGAGTCAATCAAATCCAAGACGTCTTTAACCATCAGCTTGGATTCGCAACAGATGTGGATATTAAAATCCCCAACAATCAGAAAGTGATCGTAATTCAATGATAAGCTGGCCACAAAGTCAGTAAAGTCCTGAAGGAAGTCTTTATTTGGCTTTGGAGGGTGATACACCAGTGCAGACAGGACTGGAATATCAGAGCTTATCACAAAGGTCTGCAGTTCAAAGCTGGAGAACAGATCTGCCGGTACCTGCCGACAGGTGTAGCTTTCTTTATATACAGTAGCGAACCCACCGCCTCTGCCAGTCATCCGAGGCATATTAAAGTAAAGGCATGCATCATCATCATTATCAATTTTATTTATATAGCGCCAAATCACAACAACAGTTGCCCCAAGGCGCTTTATATTGCAAGGCAAAAGCCATACAATAATCACAGAAAAATCCCAACGGTCAAAACGACCCCTATGAGCAAGCACTTGGCGACACTGGGAAGGAAAAACTCCCTTTTAACAGGAAGAAACCTCCAGCAGAACCAGGCTCAGGGAGGGGCAGTCTTCTGCTGGGACTGGTTGGGGCTAGAGATCAGTCACTAGTGATTAAATGCAGAGTGGTGCATACAGAGCAAAAAGAGAAAGAAACACTCAGTGCATCATGGGAACCCCCCAGCAGTCTAAGTCTATAGCAGCATAACTAAGGGATGGTTCAGGGTCACCTGATCCAGCCCTAACTATAAGCTTTAGCAAAAAGGAAAGTTTTAAGCCTAATCTTAAAAGTAGAGAGGGTGTCTGTCTCCCTGATCCGAATTGGGAGCTGGTTCCACAGGAGAGGAGCCTGAAAGCTGAAAGTTCTGCCTCCCATTTTACTCTTACAAACCCTAGGAACTACAAGTAAGCCTGCAGTCTGAGAGCGAATCGCTCTATTGGGGTGATATGGTACTAAGAGGTCCCTAAGATAAGATGGGACGTGATTATTCAAAACCTTCTAAGTAAGAAGAAGAATTTTAAATTCTATTCTAGAATTAACAGGAAGCCAATGAAGAGAGGCCAATGTGGGTGAAATATGCTCTCTCCTTCTAGTCCCCGTCAGTACTCTAGCTGCAGCATTTTGAATTAACTGAAGGCTTTTCAGGGAACTTTTAGGACAACCTGATAATAATGAATTACAATAGTCCAGCCTAGAGGAAATAAATGCATGAATTAGTTTTTCCAGCATCACTCTGAGACAAGACCTTTCTAATTTTAAAGATATTGCGCAAATGTAAAAAAGCAGTCCTACATACTTGCTTAATATGCGCATTGAAGGACATATCCTGATCAAAAATGACTCCAAGATTTCTCACAGTTTTACTAGAGGTCAGGGTAATGCCATCCAGAGTAAGGATCTGGTTAGACACTATGTTTCTAAGATTTGTGGGGCCAAGTACAATAACTTCAGTTTTATCTGAATTTAAAAGCAGGAAATTAGAGGTTATCCATGTCTTTATGTCTGTAAGACATTCCTGCAGTTTAACTAATTGGTGTGTGTCCTCTGGCTTCATGGATAGATAAAGCTGGGTATCATCTGCGTAACAATGAAAATTTAAGCAATGCTTTTTAATAATACTGCCTAAGGGAAGCATGTATAAAGTGAATAAAATTGGTCCTAGCACAGAACCTTGTGGAACTCCATAATTAACCTTAGTCTGTGAAGAAGACTCCCCATTTACATGAACAAATTGTAATCTATTAGATAAATATGATTCAAACCACTGCAGCTCAGTGCCTTTAATACCCATGGCATGCTCTTATCTCTGTAATTAAATTTTATGGTCAACAGTATCAAAAGCAGCACTGAGGTCTAACAGGACAAGCACAGAGACGAGTCCACTGTCTGAGGCCATAAGAAGATCATTTGTAACCTTCACTAATGCTGTTTCTGTACTATGATGAATTCTGAAACCTGACTGAAACTCTTCAAATAGACAATTTCTCTGCAGATGATCAGTTAGCTGTTTTACAACTACCCTTTCAAGAATTTTTGAGAGAAAAGGAAGGTTGGAGATTGGCCTATAATTAGGTAAGATAGCTGGGTCAAGTGATGGCTTTTAAAGTAATGGTTTAATTACTGCCACCTTAAAATCCTGTGGTACATAGCCAACTAATAAAGATAGATTGATCATATTTAAGATCGAAGCATTAATTAATGGCAGGGCTTCCTTGAGCAGCCTGGTAGGAATGGGGTCTAATAGACATGTTGATGGTTTGGAGGAAGTGACTAATGAAAGGGGGTTAAAGCTCGGAGAAAGGTGAAGACTCACCGACTTGGAGCCAGGTCTCTGTGAGCAGCATTATATCCAGTTTATGTGATGTAAAGAAGTCTTTCAATAAAAACATTTTGTTAGATAGTGATCGAGCATTCAACAGGCCAAGGCGTAATGACACACTTTCACAGACCCGCGAGGAACAGCAAAACAGCGGCCAGAGGGCACCAAAATCCCCCCTGTGGCACTTTGCCCGGTGTTTGAGCTGAGGTGCTGCAAGCGGCAGATGATGCAGGCCGGTATCCAAACGTGCAGGGAACACGGGCTGGATCCATCGTAATCCATACGATCTTCTAAATACTGGGAATCCAGGAGACCTGAAGAGAGGGACAATTCCACGGTTGGACCTCCAGTGAGCCTTAATTTTTCTGGGTCGCTTCCTCCACGTGAAGACAGGTGAGCGCAGCAGATAAGCAGGTACATAGCTCAAGGGAGGAGGGAGTCTGGATGTTTGGTCCCCAAAACTGTTACTTAAAACCAGCTCGTGAGAAAGTTTGAGATCAATGAGTGCCTGGCGATCATACACTAGCAATCCAGTGATGCTTTCACACAGAATAAATAACAATACAGCAATAACCAACAGAAAATGCAGAGTAGGTAGACGACTGCCAGTACACGCTGGCGCCATCTTTTCCTCCATATAATATCTATCTGTGGTGAAAATTTCATCAAAATCCATGCAGTAGCTTTGACGTAATCTTGCTAAAAGGCAGGCAGACATACAGACAAATAAATAAATAAATGCAAATGATTTTATTACTTCTTTGGTGGACATAAAAAGAGAAAAGTATGTACAAAACTGTAGATATTCAATGGGAGTGGATACTGCCATGTTTCTAGCTACAGTGGGCAGCGCCAGGTGGTACCGCCCGGCACTGTAAATTTCCTCCCAGCAGGCGGGTTCAAATTTGCTGTCCTGCCCAGCACGGATTTTCCAAAAAATGAACTGAAATGTTGCTGAAAAATGTACCAATTCGATCATATTTCAAGGTTATTGTTGTGTGGGCCGCTGAAGAGGAGGTACTGCTGGCCCACCACCACCAGAGGGCACCCTGCCTGGAGTGCGGGCTCCAGGCACCAGAGGGCGCTGCCGCCTCACCGGAGCAGCCGGGGTGACAGCTGTCACTTATCACTTACGACAGCTGTCACCAATCATCTGATCCGCATCAGTATATCAGCAAGACGTCATCTCCACCTCTTTGCCGAGATATCGCTCTACCGAGGAGGTAACGTACTCAGCCAATTGTGTTGTCTTCTTGACAATAATACTTTGTTGCTTGTGTGCAGATAGTGAGTAGTACAGCTGGAGACTGTATTGGACTTTTTGGATAAGTACTCACATTCCTGCACTTACCAGTATTTTCCTGACGAGAGGTGGAGGTGGTTTTTCCACCATACGTGTTGCTGGGTGCAAATGCACCCACATCTAACTGTTTTTGTTCCTCGCCAGCAGTACCAGATCTGACAAGCGGAGGCAGTGGCCACCTGGGAGTTCGGGACTTGGCGGCTCCAGTATTCCCGGGGTTCGGTGGCGGAGGAAATCGTGTGGTTCCGGTTCTGCTTTGGACAGACGTCTTCTATCTTCGAGCCTGCCCACATGACAACTTTTGTGATTTGACTTCCTTGTCTACTGTTGTAATCTGTCATGTTTGTTGTGCTTATTTTACAACAGTAAAAGTGCTATTTGACTTCCTCCATTGTCCGTTCATTTGCGCCCCCTGTTGTGGGTCCGTGTTCCTACACTTTCACAACAGGATATCTCGGCCAGCGTCATGGATCCCGAGGGGCGTCAACCGGCTGTTGAACGGCCAATGGAAGAACAGGGCGCACAGGCGTCCGCAGGAGGAATGATCGGTGAGTTGCAGCGAATCCTCACCGCCTTCACGGCTCGGTTGGATCTAATGACCGAGCAGAACATCCTCCTTAACCGCAGGGTGGAGGCTCTCGCCGAGCAGGTGGAAGCGCGCCCTCAGGGCGATGCTGCGGCTCTCCCTCCTGTCGACCCTGTGCGTAACAGTGACGTTCCACAGGTCGTTCAACGACCCCTCCCACCTTCCCCGGAAGCATACATAAGCCCTCCAGAGCCATACAGGGGTTGTGTGGAGACATGCGCGGACTTTCTTATGCAGTGTTCGCTCATCTTCGCACAACGTCCCGTCATGTACGCGACTGATGCTAGCAAAATAGCTTATGTGATAAATCTGCTTCGCGGTGAGGCACGCACTTGGGCTACAGCGCTCTGGGAGCAAAATTCACGGCTCCTTCAGACATATGATGGGTTTGTGAGGGAGTTCAGAACAGTGTTCGATCACCCAAATAGAGGAGAGACCGCTTCAGCCGTGCTGCTGTCAATGAGACAGGGGCGCCGGAGCGCAGCTGCTTATGCAGTCGACTTCCGCATCGCGGCTGCGAGGTCCGGCTGGAATAGCACTGCCCTCCACGCCGCCTTCGTAAACGGACTGTCGTTGGTCCTGAAGGAGCACCTGGTGGCTAAGGATGAACCGCGGGATTTAGATGGGCTTATTGATCTCGTTATACGATTAGACAATCGGTTAGAAGAACGCCGTCGGGAACGAGACGAAGGGCGTGGCCGGACACGCGCCGTCCCTCTCCCTTCCAGCTCCGACCGAGCTCCGCCCTCCCCACGCTCCACGGCCTCTACGCTCCGTGTGGTTACAGCTCCCCCTGCTGATGAAGCTATGGACACGAGCAGGGCCACATTTAGACCACCGGATAGACAGAGGAGGCTGGTCCGCGGAGCGTGCTTTGTTTGTGGCTCGATAGAGCATCAGGTGAGGGACTGCCCCGAGCGGTTAAACACCAACGCCCGCCCCTAGAAACTGGGCTAGGGGTGGGCCAAGACATTCACGTGGGACACACCCATATTGCCACACGACTCCCAGTTACAATCCTTTATGAGGATTTAACCCTTCAGGCCCCAGCACTGGTGGACACGGGCTCTGAAGGGAATTTGCTAGACAGCAAATGGGCCAGGGAGGCAGGGCTCCCTCTGGTGGCACTTACTTCACCTGTGCAAGTACGGGCACTAGATGGCTCCCTACTCCCTTTGATCACACATAAGACACCTCCAGTAACTCTGGTGGTGTGAGGAAACCACCGGGAGGAGATGGAGTTTTTTGTGACTCCTGCCACCTCCCGTGTGATTCTCGGGTTCCCCTGGATGTTAAAACACAATCCCCGGATCAATTGGCCGTCCGGGGTAGTGGTTCAGTGGAGCGAGACCTGCCATCGGGTATGTTTAGGTTCCTCGGTTCCTCCCGGTTCCCAGGCTAAGGAGGAGGTCAGAGTCCAGTATTAAATTATTCCAATTATTCCAAGTACATCCCACAATGTATTGTTTTCTTGGCTACTCTAAAATAGTATAGAATGTGCCATTCGTGTCTTGTTATAGTTTCAAGTAACATTTTCTTATTCAAATCATGTCTACAGTATATTTTTTTATTTCAATGGATGGAAGCATTTTTTGTCATTCAGTAACTGGGCATTTTAAAAACTGCTCATTTGCAAACATTTCTGAACATGCACTATTTTAAATTTTGAACTTAAAATATAGGGATGCTAACATTTCTGTACTGTGAATATCAATAGTGTCTGTTCTGCTTCATATCAGTGGGCCTCTGAATAGATTCCACTCTTCAGGATCTCACTGAGCCAATTGCTCTTTATGAAGAAGAAGCAGTTTGAAAGCAGCAATACCCTTGAGTGGCACAGTTACCCCAGTGGTGTCTGAAGCTATAAGTGGCGATTTATATACAGAAGCGGCAGCCTGATGAGACTGTGAGGGTGCCCGGTAAAATCCTCGCTGCCTCTGAAAAATGTTATGGTGATGTGTTGCAAATTGACTTATTGGGCTGTTGGAAGGTAGGCGGAGTATTCACATTGTGCTAATGATGAAAACCTGAGAGCTAAAGTTCGTTTTTATGTGGGGAGCAGACGTTTAATATGCTCCTTTCAAGTAGGTGAACATAAAAGGTGGGCAGACAGAAGACGCAAGAAGGAAAGGGAGCAAGGGAATGAAATGAGATGGCAATGACAGGAAACCTCATCAGGTGTATGCGGGATATAAGTCAAAAGCAGGGCAAGGCAGTTGACAGGACTGACTGCCGTACCACTGCCGTCCAAGTACCTCACTTTAGATTTACAGCATACTTACCCTTGCATCTAGTCTTGGTGCACTCAGTGGAGAACTGGAAGCAGAGTTTGTACTATGACATCAGTGTAGGTAGACTGAACAAGACCAAAGAAATTCAGAAACTTATTCTTTCAATGGAAGCACAGTTCACCGGATGAACTCCTGCAGAGATGGACAGTAGTACTTCCTGCCGAGTGAACGCCACGCTTGTTGAATCGAATTCTACTCAATTACTTTCTCCTATAAGTGCACCATGACCCCAGTGAAAATATACTTTACTCTAAGGCTTGCACGAGTGAAGGAAGACAGAACTCATTTTGACAGTCTCCAACAGAGTGTACAGGGTTGATAACACCCATAACCCCCAAGTGTGTCCAATTTCTCAAAATTTCACAGGGTTCAGACATAAAAACGTTCCCACAAGGCAGTCATACTGAATTTAATTTTATGATGCAGTATACTCTTACACCATAAAATCTCCATGTCACCTCATAACTGACATGCAGCACACGTCCCAATGTATTAGGGTTTTATTGATCACGATTAAGTTACAGTGTAGCGCACGCTGGCAGCAAGTGGCCGAACAATAAGGGGTTAATATCTTTTATAGATGTGACTTTATAACTTGTTTCTGCCTGCTACGATTAGATGGTTTATGGTTATTGTTCTCATAGGTGCACTGTCATCTTAAAGTTTTGAAGTTGCCCTCAATTCAGTAATTGACTAACTCAAGAGAAGTCCACACTTGGCTTTTAGGAAGTTCAAAATGCACCTCAAGTTAACCCAAAGGAAACATTTTAAAAAATGGAATCCTTTTCCATCTTTGTCAGAAGACACAGTCTAGAGGACATGCAGCCTGTACTGGTGTAATATCTCCCAGTGATACGAGTGAAGCTCCTCACAGCAGCGCGAAGCTCGCTCTATAGTACAGGGAGTCCCAAACAGGAAGTGCCAAATTTTGAGTCCACAGTGAAACAGGAAATGTCAATGTCAAACACTTCCTCGATCGACAATTCTTGGATTGACAGACGAGATCCCATGGAATCTCGCGGGAACTCAGTGGCAAGTTCACACTGAAACAGGAAGTGCCAAATTTATGAGTACTTTAAGAGAAAATAAAAAATAAAAATACTTGTTTGCCTATAGTTTGCCTTGCACTTATTGCCACTAACGCTGTCAAGCCAGGGGTTCCACTCTTCCCACTCACGTCTGTATATTTGCAAACGTTTTTGCTTCTTTGGATGTAGTGGAGTTTCCTCTCTACAGGACCTGACATGAGGTACAGAGATGGCATCGGCAGCCCTTAATATTTCCTGTATTTTATTTTATTTTATTCATTATTCAGTTTTGGTGAGTGTGTGTGGGACATTTGTGAAAATACGGAACAATTTACATTCTCTATTCATCCAATACGGGATGCAAAAATTAACTGTCAAATAAAGGACAATTATGTATTTTAAGGGACGGGTGGCAACCCCACAGGTGGGTGCTGGCCCAGCTGCTGGACCCTCTAGGCCGCATCCAGAAGTGCTGTTCCTCTTCCATCATATAAAAAGAAAAGTGTTTGTAAACCCCTCACACAATGTGCGTGTTTGACTATTTGGCAAGGAAGTTTGTCGAGCGAATTTTTTGGTCTGTTCAAAAATCAGGCAATGTGCGGGCGTCACCCTGCAACTGAGGCAAGGGGATTGGCTGGAAATGTCATGCTGAACTGCACAAATTTCATTGCGGATGCCATTCACAGGCTCTAGCTGCCCAGTGAGATACTAGAATTCCTGTGTAGGGAAAAAAAGATGCATCAAGATGTATTCATTTTATAATCAAATTGCAGCCCTCTGAATCCTGATCATATCCTGAGATATCTTGAGATGCCCACCCATTGCCTCAATTCAGATGACGGACTGTCTTAAAGTTTAGCGTACATAAACAATCAAATGTATATGTATGGGTATTCTAATTCTGATGTGCGCCATTTTTACGTTCAAAACTAGTGGACTATTGGTGGGCAAAATGGTTCTTGAATCCAATAAGGTCAATATTAAAGGGGTCATATTGTGCAATGTCACTTTTTATTGACCTTTTACATTTTCATGTGTTTGATGTTTCATGTTCAATATCTCCAAAGTCCCAAAATTCTAAGAATGTTTTCACAGACATTCCTTGGCTTTAGGCATCATTAAGCCTGACTGATTGATCTTTGACATATTTAACAGAAATACATTCCAGATGCTCAGATTTTACTGGAGATTATGAAAAGACCCCCCCACACACACACACACACACACACACACATGCACGCACACATTCACTCAATGGTGCAGGATTTCACTGTATTCCAAAATCATACTTAAAAACTGTAAGTCAGAATTTAAAATTGCCTTGCAACAGCATCTTTTAATAAAGTTGATAAAAAAAAAATTATGAAAAACCCCCATGTAGTGCAGCAATGAGTCATGCTCCATGTGTGTTCATAAAGTGCCATTTTTAAAAAGTTCAGACTACACAATTTTTTAACAACCATAAAATATTTCTGCAATTATTTTAATGAGGGTGAAGTATTTTTACTCACTGCATTTGCATTTCTTAGTGCCTTATGATCTGGAGCTGCTTTTTCATGATTATATATGTGAATAATTTAGATAAATTAATCACAAAGCTTGTAGTTAATTACGTTAGTCATTTTAAATATTCTTATTTGAATTTCAATTTAACACTTAATGTTCAGCACTTGGAGTTGCATTTGACTCCTGAAGTTTTTATAAACTAAAATTGATGTGATTACTTCTTGTGCCTTATGACTGCTGGGATAGGCTCCAGCCCCCCTTGACCCTTAACTGGAATAAGCGGTTGAAGAAGAGTGAGAGTGAGTGAGTGTGTGATTACTACTGAAGGGCATTGACATTGTCATGGTTTTCCGTGGAGCATATATTTTTCCTGCAAAAAGTAGGATGCACACCTAGTATCCTTCTCCTGCAATGGCTCCATTTGAGCACCAAATAATGAAAAAGTGTGTGTGTGTGTGTGTGTGTGTGTGTGTGTGTGTGTGTGTGTGTGTGTGTGTGTGTGTGTGTGTGTGTGTGTGTGTGTGTGTGTGTGTGTGTGTGTGTGTGTGTGTGTGTGTGTGTGTGTGTGTGAGAGAGAGATAGAGAGTGCAAGATCCCACCAAAATGTTTGCGCTCTAACAGAGACAGATTGCAGTGGGAGGGATATGTCCCATTTTCTGAGCGTGAGTAATACTGAAAGCAGATGACAGCATGATCTCAAATCAAAGAGGCTGACAGAAATGGAGGGAAGAACAGAGGGAGGATGAAACAGCATGCTAGATATTTAAGCATCATGTTGAAACAACAATTAAATAAATGAAATAAAGAAGTTAGTGCTTCCACGGTGATACGGAGCCTGATAAATGCCAAAAAATGAATGACTGCATGAATAACAAGAGCAATCTGAGATTTCTGATATCTGCCAATCTGGAACTGGATCACCTCCAAAATTCAGTGGAGTCTTCCATGCCATTGTATCTATCTGTGGGGCAAATTTGGTGAGAATCCGTGAAGTAGTTTTGACGTAATCCGTCAAAGTCTATAAAGTAATAACTTGATCCAGAAGCCAGATCTGGATCACCTCCAAAATGTAATGGAGTCTTCCATGCCCTAATATGTATCTGTGGTGAAAATTTTGTCAAAATCCATGCAGTAGTTTTGGCGCAATCCTGCTAACACCAGACAAATACGAGGTCTGTTAGAAAAGTATCGGACCTTTTTATTTTTTCAAAAACAATATGGATTTGAATCACGTGTGATTGCATCAGCCAAGCTTGAACCTTCGTGGGCATGTGTGAGTTTTTTCACGCCTGTCGGTTGCGTCATTCGCCTGTGAGCAGGCTTTGAGTGAGGTGTGGTCCACCCCTCTCGTCTATTTTTTATTGCGAATAAATGTCTGAACGATTTGGAGCTTTGCTGCATCAATTTTTTTTCCAGAAACTGTGAGAGACCTCCAGGTGGACACCGTTCGGAAAATTAATATGGCTTTCAGGGACGATTTTATGGGGATTACACAGATTAAGGAGTGATCCAGACGGGTTAAAGACCGCCCACAACTGCTGAGAGCGCGGCACGCTCCCAGCCCCCATTGACAGGCTGACACCCCGCTGGAACAACCAGATCATTTCCAACGTGAAGGCTTTGTTGATCAGGGACCTCGTCTGACTTTCACAAAAAGGCTGAAGATGTGGACATCAGCACTTTTTCGGTACATTCCACTATTACAGGAGTTTTTTTCATGGAAAGAAAAGCGGAGGGACGCGCCACGGAGCCGTTCATTACGTGGGACAAAACCACCTCCAGCTCCACCGCGACGCCTGGAATTCCTCCGCACGTCTGTCTCAATGTGCCGAAAAAATGCTGATGTCCACGTCTTTTCACAATTCCTGTGCTAGTCAGACGACATACCGGATCAAGACAGCGTCCAGTTTAGAAATGAACGGCACATTCCACTGTTACAGGAGTTTTTGTCATGGAAAGAGGAGCGGCTCCACCGCGCGTCGCGGTGGAGCTGCATGGCGCAAAGCAACGCCGTGATGAAGCCTTCCAGGACATGTTCTGGCATGTTCAGCTCATGCACAATCACAATGGGATATTCACATGACTGGAAAGCAACCGGAATCCATCTGAAATCCACCTTTAAGCCGTCCTGTGAGACCAACACCGAGGTGGTTTTGTTCCGCATAGTGAACGGCTCCGTGGCGCGTCCCTCGGCTTCTTTTTCCATGAAAAAAAACCTCCTGTAACGGTGGAATGTACCGAAAAAGTGCTGATGTCCATATCTTCAGCCTTTTTGTGAAAGTCAGACGAGGTCGCGGATCAACAAAGCCTTCACGTTGGAAATGATCTGGTTGTTCCAGCGGGGTTGGAGCCTGTCGATGGGGGCTTGGAGCGTGCGCGCTCTCAGCAGTTGTGGGCAGTCTTTAAACCGTCTGGATCACTCCTTAATCTGTGTAATCCCCATAAAATCGTCCCTGAAAGCCATATTAATTTTCCGAACGGTGTCCACCTGGAGGTCTGTCACAGTTTCTGGAAAAAAATTGATGCAGCAAAGCTCCAAATCGTTCATTTATTCGCAATAAAAAATAGACGAGAGGGGTGAACCACACCTCACTCAAAGCCTGCTCACAGGCGAATGACGCAACCAACAGGCATGAAAAAACTCACGCATGCGCACGAAGGTTCAAGCTTGGCTGATGCTATCACACGTGATTCAAATCCATATGTTTTTTGAAAAAAATAAAAAGGTCGGATACTTTTCTAACAGACCTCGTAAATACATAAATAAATGCAATGATTTTATTACATCCTTGGAGGATGTAATAAGTTACTCAGCCACTTAAAATAAATAAATATGGAATAAATATGGAGGATGCCATCACAAAAAATATCTGGAGTACATTTTGCCAAACCTCAGCCACACGGTGTTCCCGTGCATTCTGAGTGCCTGACCCAAGCCCAGACAAATGAGCAGGACTGTGTCAGGGAGAGAATCTGGGGTAAAGTTTGCGAACCAAACATGCAAACCACAAATTCAATTTTCCATACTGGATCAGTTGAGGACAGGATTAACATCGATTGCAGCGATACTGATGTCAAGCGTGGTGCCAGTGGGACAGTTCTACTATTGGGCAAAGATGAAGATGGGGCCAAGTATGTGCCCAAAAACAGGAACAGAAGAGGAATTTTAAAAACATAGAAGTCAGGGTCAGAAGTATAAATGTTGGCAGTCTGACTGGTAAAGGAAATGAGTTATCTGACATGATGGAGAGGAGAAAGGTAGACATACTGTGTGTGCAAGAGTCAAAGTGGAATAAAGTAAGACCAGGAGAATCAAAGCTAGATTTTAACTAATTAAAACAAGACAAAAATCTACAAAGGATTGATAATGACAATCCACTGCCTGTCGTGTCCAAGGAAGGACAAAAACTCAGTCAGCCAAATATCCATTTAATCCAACTTGGATTAGAGAGACGGTGCCAGGCAGGTGCTCTTTGATGGCATGGATTTCTGAACATTACATATTTCATCCTGAGAGAAAACATTCCGCAATTGGGTGAATGCCCTGTGTGGGAGAGAGAGAGAGAATTAGAATTTTAAAACACAACTTTATTCACAACAATTAAGTTACATACCTTCCATCATGCTGTTTTTTTTTTTGTTGTTGTTGTTTGTTTGTTTGTTTTAATATACATATACATATGTCCGCATCCACAACATGGACTTTGCCGACAACCATCAGAAATGGAGCACAAAGCTCCCATTTTGCACAGATGAGAGAACGTTATTTATACACCCTGTGTCTCTGAAGGTGTCCACGTTATCAGTAAGAAGTCCACTCTGATCTGGGCTGCCAAGAGTCCCTTCAACATAAACTCAGGGTCAACTGACCCCTGAGCTAAAACACAGTTCTTCCGAGTCTTCCAGATGGCCAGCTTGGTCAGTCCACAAAGCATGTTAATTAAAACATGAAATTTCCTGGATTGTGCGTGATATCTTGGACAAAAAAAAAAAAAAGTCCATAGTGAATGACAAACCAAGCCCATGAAACCACCTCCTGAACAACCCAAACAACTCTGACAGCCGGCGACACTGTGCAAAAACATGGCGAACAGTTTCCCTGAGGGGACAAAAAGGACAAACCCCATCAACCCATGGATCCAGGTGCACCAGATACCCGTTTGTAGCCAGAAGCCCCTCATGCTAGGGATGTGAATCTTACAACAACTCACGATTTAATTCGATTCCGATTCTTGGGGTGACGATTCGATTCAGAATCGATTTTCGATTGAAAGAGTTCTGAGAAATAGTTATATTACTTAAAAAAATGTTTATGTTTAAGAAAATGCAGCTTTACAAGGTTAATCAAGTGATTCTAAAGATGTAAATTTACTTATCTGCTTTGCTCATTCAGAGTTGGCTGGCCGTTTAGCGAAGTGATGGAGTCTGCACTGGTCAGTCGTCGGCAGAGACCGCTGCTCTGCTTCTTTTAGCTCCGGGTCATGGCGTCGCATGTGGGCTTGTGGATTTGAAGTGTTTCCAAAGTACTTAATTTTCATTTAGCAGATTTTGCACACTGCATAAGTCATGTCAAGCTCCTTCTTACGCAGCAAATAATAAAATCCACAATGCGCTCCAACACTTGCCTTCAGCAAAGACGGTGCTGGCTGAATTAGGTCTTCGTCCGCCATGCTAAGCTACAGCTCATGAATGTTTGAAGCACGCCGGACCATCCCCTTGCGGGGACGCTGTAGTACGGAAGCCGTTACCTGACAAACAGTACACGCAGCGAGTAGCAAGAAAATGTTTAAAAAATTGCTTTTAAAAAATTGATTGTTGGACATTTTGGATCGATTCAGAATCTTAATAAATAAGAATCACGATTTGGACATGAATCGATTTTTTCCGGCACCCCTACCCCATGCATTTGTTGACCGGGGGCTTGTATAGGCTTTGCCAGCACCCCACAGGAGACAAGGAAGCACCAAAAAACTCAGACCACTTCAACGCCGCCAACCCTGCCAAAGTGTAATAGAGAGCTTTTTGCTGATACTCTCAAACTCTCCCAAAACAGGTGTCCTGAAAAACAGGAGAGCCCCATGCTCGTCCTACCACGCCCCCACAGCAGGCGAGACAGTACAGTAGACACGTACTCACATTCATCATCCCACTGATCAGACAGAGTACGGTTCTCAGCAAACTGTGGGGTCCTGACAGGGAAGTACGAACCACCTCCACCACCCTGAGCAGCATCCTGGAGGACCGAACTCCAGCCGACTCCACCAACCTCACAACAGACGTGCGCAGTAGATGGCCCAATTTGGTACAACCCCACCTTCCTCAGGCAGGACTGCAGAGTGGCAGATGACACCCCAGGAGAGCTAACAAAGTCAATGAAGAAAAGAGGCTCCTCAAACAGGAGCTCCTCACCTATTTGTATAACCTCACCCGCTTCGAGCCCTCCACCTTCAGATGTTGCATGTGGACTGAGTGGAGAGAGATAGGGAGCAAGACAGATAGAGAAGATAGAACACCCAGTGAGACACACTCATACTCTTATCTGGTGGATTTACGACCCCTGAGACCTCGTCCCCGCTTGGACAGAGATTCCTTCCCCAAATCAGTGATGTGTTTCCTCAGTCTGTACCGCTTCTTCTCATCCAGCAGGTCCAATCCAACAAGCTTCTGCAACACTTTAACAGATTTAACAAATTTCTCTGTATTGGGAAAATAATCAGCAACTTTCACAGATTTACCAAAAGAGTTATCCAGGAAGCTGTTGATGTCCTGCAGCATGTACAGATCACTGCTCTGAAAGAAGGAACCGGTGGTGGTCATGCTGGAGTCTGAATTATAATCCGTGTTGTCATCATTAATGCTTTGACTCCATGGGGGTTTGGGATCCACTGGGCCCGGTGTCTCCCCGTCAGCCCGTTCACCCTGTCCAACGGGGACTGAGGACTCACCCGCAGCAGTAACATCAGCGTCGACCGCAGAAGGAGAGACAGAAACATCAACTGGAGCGACCTCAGAACCGTCATTCACCCCATTCAACCCAGAATGTTGGTTTGTCAGCTGATCAGCTCTTACACTGACAGCTTCAGGCTCAGAGACACCCTACTGCGGAGAAACAGCCTCCTCCTGCACGCTGGGCCCCTCCCCCGGACCAGACACCGACACCGGGTTCTGAGCCCTGAGGCCAAAGGCCCTGGAACCAGACCAGATGCCGCCAACACCAACACTCCAGACACATCGCATTTGTGCGGACACGCGAGACATTTGTGACCAACATCCCCACATTCAAAACACTTCATGCTCTGTGAACTGGCTTAAACCATGTAAAAAGAGTCTTCATGTTTGACTCTGAAGGGCACCTCCAGAGTCTGGGTCAGACAGTTCAGGAACATGAACACCTGACGACAGAAGGACTGAACGTGGCAAAGTTTCTCGCTCTTACAGCCCAGTTCAATCGTCTTAAAACCGCTGGCAAACTTCCCAAACCGCTGCAGCTCCTGACTGAGCACCTCGCTCGAAACAAACAAAGGAACCCCGGAAATAATTACTTATTGGGCGGAGCGTAGAGAGGAGAAGCCTGCAGGTAAGAATCCTTCAGATAAACCCCACTTTCAACAAGCTGAGTGGAGAAACGTTCCTCCGACAGAAAAACCACCACAGCTCTGTTCATCCTGGACACAAACGTTAAATTTTAATGTCCAACCTGCTCGCCAACAGCCAGGAGGACATCCTCCACAGACACAGCCGAGTCCAGGACCACCCTCACCCCGTGACGGAGTGAGAGGGCCAGCAGCAGCCCAGACACCATCCGTGCCAAAACTTGCCGCAAAAACCATACAAAACCACAAGCAAAACCAGTCCAACCAATAAAAAACAACCAACAAACAAACCGAAAAGTAACAAAAACACAGAAAAGTAAGAAAAAAACGCCACCTCACCTGAACTGCATCACACTTTCACATGTGACTCTCATGCGCGCCAAACTCAGCATGCACCAGAGAGAGAGAGCGAGAGACAGAGAAGCTCATTGTGTGAGGTGAATCAGGAATTACAATGAATTAGAAAAGATGAAGTGAGCGCAGCTATAAAGAGAAGGAAGACAGTTGATCCAGATGTTATACCATCAAAAACATGCACATTAGAGTCTGCTCCTTTCTTTGCCTTTGACCAAGGAAGTATCTTTACATCTGAAATTGATCCCCTGTTGCTGGATTGTAGCTGCCTACTGCTACTAGTGGTTGGATTGTGTACAGATTGGGCGGCACAGTGGATTAGTGGTTAGCACCATTGCGTCACAGCAAGAAGGTCATGGGATTGCTTCCAACCTGGTCCTTTCAGTGTGGAATTTGCATGTTCATGTGGGTTCTCTCCAGGTGCTCTGGCTTCCTCCCACGTTCAAAGACATGCAATTTAGGTGAAAGTTTAAACTCATGCATGCAAGTGTGAATGAGATTGTCTGTCGACATGTGACTCTGCAATAGTCGGTGTACCCAGCCTCATGCGCTATGACCTCTGGGATAGACTCCAGTGCCCCGGTGACCCTTGGCTGCAGTAAGCTGTAAAGAAAATGAATAATTAGGATCGGTTAAATGCAGGGGATAATAAAGGCCCTTTTACGTTGTCGTCTTTTGTGGAGGCTAGAAAATGAGAGAGAGATAGGAGTGAATCTTGAACTGTTTTTCTTTTTTATCTGCCACTTATCTTGGTTTGGGTCGCAGTGGCAGAGTTTTATTAAACAGATTGCTTCATAAAATCTTGGATAGTGAGAGGATGCCTGATGAGTGCAGAGAGAAGTAAGAATACACGAGCAGAGCTGTAGTAACTACAGGAGCAATAAAGTTCATCAGTTTCAGCATGAAGCTATAGGAAAGAGTAGCCTTTAATAGTCTGAAAAAAAAAATGGGTGCCAAGAGCAGAGTTGTAATACTGTATATACAAGCGGAGTGGGAAGAGGCAGAGAAGTATGTGAGGGTGGTGCAGGATGTGTACAAGGACAGTGTGACAGCACTGAGCAGTAGAAATGACAGATGCATTTCAAGGTGAAGGTGGCACTATTACAAAAATCAGCTCTGAGTCTTTTTTTTTTTTTTTTTTTTGCTTGTAATGAATGGTTGATGGATGAGATCAAACAGGAGTCACTATTGACTATGACTATGATGTTTGCAGGTGATATTGTGAGAGTAGGGAGAAGGGGAAGCCAGCTGTTCAAATCTACCACAGCCGATAAGTTGCAGGCTGTGTAAATGTCACCCAGAGACAGTCCACCACGTAGTATGTGGGTTAAAGTTCTCCGTCACCACGCCGGATTTCCGTCATTTGGAAAATTTGACCACACATACGCACGCGCACGTGGTGGCCGAAATATGATACTCTCACTGTCAAAGCAACATCCCATTCTGCGCTAATCATTGTAGTAGCAGTGTCAGCATGGATGGTGCTGCACCGCGGAGGAAGGGACCGTGTGAATTTTCACTCCTCTCCACTCTGTTTACTGCTTGCCATGAGCCATGGTCCTTCTCCTCCCTGCCTTCGTAGGAACACTGGCAGACTTTCCCCAAGTAGAGCAGGTGACTCTTTTTACTGTTTGTGTTTTGGCGATGGTGAATCTGATTAAAACAAATCCACTAAGTCGGCGTCATTGTTGTGAAAGTGTAGTGACACGGACCCACAACAGGGGGCGCAAATGAACGGTCAATAGATGAGCCAAAAAGTAACAATTTAATGTTGTGAAATGTGCACAACTAAATACAGACAATCTCAGAATATAAATACAGTCAAATCACAAAGGTGACGTGTGGGCAGGCTCGAGGATAGAAGACGTCTGTCCGGAGAACAGAGCCGGAACCACACGATTTCCGCCACCACCAAACCTGGTGAATACTGGAGCTGCCAAGTCCCGAATTCCCAGGTGATCACCGTCCCCGACTGTCGGATCTGGTACTGCTGGCGAGAACAAAGACAGTCAAGCGTAGGTGTGTGCACACCCAGTAACAATAACGGAGGGAATGCCACCTCCACCTCTCACTCTATAACTTGCAGAGTACTGTAGTAATTCCTCAGGGGAAAAGAGTGCCTTCTAGTGCTCTCTCAGCTTCCACCGACAGAGGTACCGGTACTCCTGCAAACACTCACAATATACAAATAATATTGTAACACAAAACGGCTGAGGATATTACTTGTAGGGGGATGTCCTTCGTCGACAACCACACCTCCTGCCCGGGCTGGTATGCAGGGGCCGGGGACTGCCAGCGGTCTGCATGGGTCTTGGCCCTCATCCGGGCTTTCAACAAGGCAGAACGGGCGGTGCGCCACACCCGACGGCACCTCCGAAGATGGGCCCGGACCGAGGGCACACCGACCTCTCCCACCACCATGGGAAATAATGGGGGCTGGTACCCCAAACACACCTCAAACGGGGAGAGGCCGGTGGCAGAAGACACCTGGCTGTTATGCGCATACTCGATCCAGGCCAGATGGTTACTCCAGGCTGTCAGGTGCGCGGATGTTACGCAGCGGAGGGTCTGTTCCAGCTCCTGGTTGGCCCGCTCTGCCTGTCCGTTCGTCTGTGGATGGTACCCGGACGAGAGGCTCACGGTGGCCCCCAGTTCCCTGCAGAAGCTCCTCCAGACGTGTGAGGAGAACTGGGGACCACGATCAGAAATGATGTCGGTGGGTATCCCATGCAGACGGACGACGTGGTGGACCAGGAGGTCTGCTGTCTCCTGGGCTGTTGGGAGCTTCGGGAGGGCCACGAAGTGGGCCGCCTTGGAGAATCGGTCCACTATCGTGAAGATGGTGGTGTTGCCCTGGGACGGCGGGAGGCCCGTGACGAAAACCAGGCCGATGTGGGACCAGGGGCGATGAGGCACAGGTAACGGCTGGAGAAGTCCTTGGGACCTTTTATGGTCTGCCTTGCCCCTGGCACAGGTGGTGCAGGCCTGGATATACTCCCGGACGTCGGCCTCCATA
This sequence comes from Thalassophryne amazonica, assembly GCF_902500255.1. NCBI lineage: Eukaryota > Metazoa > Chordata > Actinopteri > Batrachoidiformes > Batrachoididae > Thalassophryne > Thalassophryne amazonica. The sequence continues at coordinate 65,830,987 of NC_047103.1, forward strand.
GACGCCCACCAGAAGCGCTGCCGGACAACTGCCACGGTCCTTCGCACCCCTGGATGACAGGAGAGCTTGGAACCATGACAGAAGTCCAAGACTGCAGCTCTGGCCTCTGGTGGGACGTACAAACGGTTCTTCGGACCTGTTCCTGGGTCCGGGCTCCGTGCCAGGGCCTCCCGGACGATCTTCTCCACGTCCCAGGTGAGGGTGGATACGATAGTGGACTCCGGCAGGATGGGCTCCGGTGGATCCAACAGTGCAGTCTTGACCTCCTCTTCGTGTACCCGGGACAAGGCATCCGACCTCTGGTTCTTGGTCCCCGGGTGATAGGTGATCCGGAAGTCAAAACGCCCGAAGAACAGTGACCAGCGGGCTTGCCTGGGGTTCAGCCGCTTGGCGGTCCTGATATACTCCAGGTTCCGATGGTCAGTGAAAACCGTGAACGGCACAGATGCTCCCTCCAACAGGTGTCTCCACTCCTCAAGAGCCTCTTTCACCGCAAGGAGTTCTCGATTGCCGACGTCATAGTTCCGTTCAGCCGGGGTCAACCTGCGTGAAAAGTAGGCACACGGGTGAAGAACCTTATCGGTCTCTCCGCTCTGGGACAGCACGGCTCCTATCCCTGAGTCAGAGGCGTCCACTTCAACCACGAACTGGCGGCTAGGGTCGGGCTGCACCAAAACTGGCGCAGTAGAGAACCATCGTTTCAACTCCTTGAACACGGCTTTGCACCGATCCGACCAGGTGAAGGGGACTTTTGGAGCGGTCAGGGCTGTCAGGGGGCTAACTACCAGACTGTAGCCCTTAATGAACCTCCTATAGAAATTAGCGAAGCCGAGGAACTGTTGCAGCTTCCTACGGCTTGTTGGTTGGGGCCAATCTCTCACCGCCGCAACCTTGGCCGGATCAGGGGTGACGGAGTTAGAGGAGATGATAAACCCCAGGAAGGACAAAGACGTGCGGTGAAACTCGCAATTCTCGCCCTTCAAAAACAGTCGGTTCTCTAACAACCGCTGCAGGACCTGACGTACATGCTGGACATGGGTCTCAGGATCCGAAGAAAAGATGAGAATATCGTCCAGATATACGAAGACGAATCGGTGCAGGAAGTCCCGCAAGACGTCGTTAACCAAGGCTTGGAACGTCGCGGGGGCGTTGGTGAGGCCGAACGGCATGACCAGGTACTCAAAGTGACCTAACGGGGTGTTAAATGCCGTCTTCCATTCGTCTCCCTTCCGGATCCGAACCAGGTGATACGCATTTCTAAGATCCAGCTTGGTAAAGATTTTGGCTCCATGCAGGGGGTGAACACGGAATCCAACAATGGCAACGGGTATCGATTGCGAACCGTAATCTCATTCAGCCCCCTGTAATCAATGCATGGACGGAGTCCGCCATCTTTCTTGCCCACAAAAAAGAAACCTGCCCCCATCGGGGAGGTGGAGTTCCGGATCAGCCCGGCAGCTAATGAGTCCCGGATGTAGGTCTCCATTGATTCGTGCTCAGGTCGTGAGAGGTTGTACAGCCTGCTGGACGGGAACTCAGCGCCTGGAACCAAATCAATGGCACAATCGTACGGACGGTGCGGGGGAAGGGTGAGTGCCAGATCCTTGCTGAAGACGTCAGCAAGATCGTGGTACTCAACCGGCACTGCCGTCAGATTGGGAGGGACTTTGACCTCCTCCTTAGCCTGTAAACCGGGAGGAACCGAGGATCCTAAACACACCCGATGGCAGGTTTCGCTCCACTGAACCACCACCCCAGACGGCCAATCAATCCGGGGATTGTGCTTCAACATCCATGGGTAGCCCAAAATCACGCGGGAGGTAGAAGGAGTTACAAAAAACTCAATCTCCTCCCGATGGTTTCCAGACACCACCAGAGTTACTGGTTGTGTCTTGTGTGTGATTAAAGGGAGGAGGGTGCCATCTACTGCCCGAACCTGCAATGGCGAAGGAAGCGCCACCAGAGGGAGCCCTACCTCCCTTGCCCATCTGCTGTCTAGCAAATTCCCTTCTGACCCCGTGTCCACCAGTGCTGGGGCTTGAAGGGTTAAATCCCCGCTCAGGATTGTAACTGGGAGTCGTGTGGCAATCTGTGTGTGTCTCACGTGAATGTTTTGACCCCCCCTTAGCCCAGTCTCTGAGGGCGGTTGTTGTTGTGGCCGTTTGGGGCAGTTTTTCTCTGTGTGCTTTTTTGAGCTGCAGAGAAAACACTCCCCGCGGACCAGCCTCCTCATTTTGGCCCTGTGCGTTTCCCTAACAATGTCAGCAGGGGGAGCTGTTGCCCCACAGAGTGCTGCGGCTGTGGAGCGTGGGGAGGGCGGCCCCTTTTCGAAACCGGAAGGGAGAGGAGCGGCGCGTATCTGGCCATGTCCTTCGCCTCGCTCCCAACTGCGTTCCTCCAACCGATTGTCTAACCGTATAACGAGATCGATAAGCCCATCTAAATCCTGCGGTTCCTCCTTAGCAACCAGATGCTCCTTCAGGACTAACGACAATCCGTTTATGAAGGCGGCGCTTAGCGCAACGTCATTCCAGCCGGACCTCGCAGCCGCGATGCGGAAGTCGACTGCATATTCGGCTGCACATCGGCGCCCCTGTCGCATTGACAGCAGCATTGTTGAAGCGGTCTCTCCTCTGTTAGGGTGATCAAACACTGTTCTGAACTCCCCCACAAACCCAGTGTATGCTGATAACAACCGTGAGTTCTGTTCCCAGAGCGCCGTAGCCCAGGCGCGTGCCTTACCCCAAAGCAGAGCAATCACATAAGCTATTTTACTAGCATCTGACGCGTACATGACGGGACGTTGTGCGAAGACGAGCGAACACTGCATGAGAAAGTCCGCGCACGTCTCCACACAACATCCGTACGGCTCAGGAGGGCTTATGTATGCTTCAGGGGATGGTGGGAGGGGTTGTTGAACCACCACTGGAACGTTCATATCCTGCACAGGGTCGGCAGGAGGAGGAGCTGCAGCAGCGCCCTGAGCGCTCGCCACCATCTGCGCAGAGAGAGCCTCCACCCTGCGGTTCAGGAGGATGTTTTGCTCGGTCATTTGATCCAACCGAGCCGTAAAGGCGGTGAGAATGTGCTGTAGCTCACCAATCACGCCTCCTGCAGACGCCTGCGCTCCCTGCTCTCCCATTGGTCGTTCAACAGCCGGGTGACGCCCCTCGGAGTCCATGACGCTGGCCGAGATATCCTGTTGTGAAAGTGTAGTGACACGGACCCACAACAGGGGGCGCAAATGAACGGTCAATAGATGAGCCAAAAAGTAACAATTTAATGTTGTGAAATGTGCACAACTAAATACAGACAATCTCAGAATATAATTACAGTCAAATCACAAAGGTGACGTGTGGGCAGGCTCGAGGATAGAAGACGTCTGTCCGGAGAAGAGCCGGAACCACATGATTTCTGCCACCACTGAACCTGGTGAATACTGGAGCCGCCAAGTCCCGAATTCCCAGGTGATCACCGTCCCCGACTGTCGGATCTGGTACTGCTGGCGAGAACAAAGACAGTCAAGCATAGGTGTGTGCACACCCAGTAACAATAACAGAGGGAATGCCACCTCCACCTCTCACTCTATAACTTGCAGAGTACTGTAGTAATTCCTCAGGGGAAAAGAGTGCCTTCTAGCGCTCTCTCAGCTTCCACCGACAGAGGTACCGGTACTCCTGCAAACACTCACAATATACAAATAATATTGTAACACAAAATGGCTGAGGATATTACCTCCAATGAAGTATGATATCTCAGCGATGAGGTGGAGATGACGTCTGGGTTTTATGGAGTGAGATGATGAAGAATGAGTGACAGCTGTCAGGAAGTAATGAGTAACAGCTGTCACTCCCGGCTGTGTCCGTGGCGGCAGCGCCCTCTCGTGCCTGAAGCCCGCACTTCAGGCAGGGCGCCCTCTGGTGGTGGGCCAGCAGTACCTCCTCTTCTGGCGGCCCACACAACAGTCATGTCATTGTTTTATAATTGCCATGGCATGGACATTCGGAACCAAGCCGAAAGAGCAGCAGGAGTAAGTCCAGCTGAGAGGGAGAGAGAGAGGTTTTTATCAGTCGGACCTGCAGCCCGGAGGACCGATGCCCAGCCGGTAACAGATGGTGGCAGCAGCAGAGAACGAGTCACTTGGAAGAAAAGCACTTAATCAGTGAATTTCCACAAAAACCACACATGAGGGATATATTTTTTCTTTCCTTTTTTACACGAGGGGCCATAACTTCAGCTTGTCGGTAAGCCCACGTGACACTGTTAACACAGCGCGCATTTGAAGGAACGAACCACGTTTCACATAATGGAGGACATTATTTTTAACTTCAGTTGATGAACTGGTGAAGTGGCAGATATTAATGATCCAGTTGTTTCTTGATCGCACCAAGAGTCCTGGTTAGCGACTTTAATCCACAAAAAGGTGAGTCACGATTTATATCTTTAAATGACTTTGACGAAGTTTAACTTGCAGTACACTACGTTTGTTTTACGAGTGAGAGCATTTTACAGATTAAATGTGAGTAAGCCAGTTTCAAGTTTCTCAGTGCGCATGCAAAATTTAACTTGCTCTTTTAAAGACCACCCCCCCCCCCCCAGACCCCCCAGAATCAATACTGTGTTTTTACTTCACAGTTTGAAGTGACTTTTATTTGTTTCAGAGGGCTTCATACCCAGTAAAATTCACCAGAATATACACAATTTGACTTGCTCTTTTAAAAATGTTTTGGGGAGAGCCCCCAGACCCCCCAGAATCAAGACTACACCCTACCACCCTTTTATGTACCTTTATGTTTAGGTTTTGCATTCTTTTTATGCTTTTTCTCTCTCTCCTTAGAGGCTATTTAGAATAGATTTGTATACTGTATTTATTGAGGAAAAAAGAGTGTGTGCCCCCACTATGCCACATTTTAGGAAATTGCTGGCATTGATTTTTGCCAGGAAAAAAATTTCAGTCAGATGAAAATTTATTGCTTTCACCCATGATATAGTAGCAGGATGCATACTGGAGCAACATACATTAAGGTGTGCAACCAAGTGTCTGGAATTGTGTACAGAAACATCTGTGCCATATACGGATTAGAAGTGCCCAAGTAGATGCTACCAAAGGTGGATGAGAACAACAGGGCTAAGGTCCTGTGAGACTTAGAATTCCACACAGACAAGCAGCTGCTGGCCAGCCAATCAGACATAGTGGTGGTTGACAAAGGAAAGAAAACTGCATTTGTGATCGATGTGCAGTTGTGATCGAAGCCGGAGCACCTGGAGGGAACCCATGCAGACACGGTGAGAACATGCAAACTCCACACAGAGACCCTAGGTAGGAATTGATGACATGACCTTCTTGCTGTGAGGCAACAGTGTGAACCACTCAGCCACCGTGCGGCCTTTTTGTAACCTTTGTTGATTTTTGCAAAGCATTTGCAATGGATGATTAGGCATTTCTGTGGGACATCTTGAGCATCTCCAGGATCCCCAATAAATTCCTCATCCTCTTACATGGTTTATACTCGGGTACTGTGAGCCCTTTGCAGATTGCAGACAGTCTATGGCTTCTTCCCGGTCTGTCATTCATCAGGGAATTGTTCTGGCTTCTTTCCTGTTTAGTGCTTGCATTGTCTAGGGGTTGGGTAAGGTTGCAGTGTCCAGTAACTTTGTATGTTTTTGAGTGAGGAAAGCTTCACTGACATTGTCTTAGGACAATGTGGTAATCTTTATGGAATCAGTGGATGCCCTGATTGCAGCACTTGTATAACTGAGTGAGGGGTCAGACTGTCTGATTTTGCAGTTGTCCTGGCTCAGGACTAAGATCCAGGATGATCATTTCCTGTACTCAGCCATCAGAAGTATATCGATGTGTGGCAAAATTATAAAGCCTGTTGAGAGATTAATGTATCTTGTGGATCATATTCACATCATATGAGAGCTTGGCCTATGAGGTTGAGAGAACCCTGGGAAGAGCTTAGGTAGACATGGGGTCACAAGACGGAGGTGACTGTTGTTGTGGAAATCTTTACAGGAGAACAAAAGTCCAGGGCCTGTATTCACAAACCTTCTTAAGGCTAAAAGTAGCTCTTAGTGACATCATTCTAAGAAAAATCTTAGAATTCCTCAAGTTACTCACAAAGCATCTTAGGCCTTAAGAGATCTCCTAAGGTGAAAAACTGTTAAGAAGAGGGAGGAGGACTTTTAAGAAGCCTAAGAGTGTCTTAAACAGACAAGACGGCAGAAAGACAGAGAGGAAGGAGAGACATTCTCCCTATGTTGAATGGCAGTGATTCAGTAACACGCTTATGGTGTCAGATCACTGACAAAACCCCACTCGTTCACGTGTAGATATTAACTGCGCTCACGCAAATAATCACTCCATGCACGCAAATTATCTCTGTGCGTGCGCGCAAAGGTGGAGCAAAGACCAGCGCAAAGACCAGCGCTCCCTCTGCTCACTCGAACTTGATTTCTGCTCATGCGCAGTTTATTTCTGCTCTCGCGCAGAGGATTCCTGCTCACTCCCTTGAAATTTATGGCACTGTGGGGGCGGGATTATGGCACTATGGGGGATGGAACCAGGTCGGCACTGGCTCTGCTGTGATTGGCCGTCTCTCGAGAACGAGGTTTGATTCACAGCCCTCCTCTCTGATGCGGAAGTCAGTCGGAGACAACGGTGTTAAGCGATTATCACCTCGTTTCTGCTTAAAACTGCACTCCAGTCATTATCTATCTCAGCGACAGATCTCTGATGCTTCTGTACCTCAATCATTTCCACATAAATTTAGCATTATTTCATAACAAATTACAGAAAGTCCTAAAAATCACCTCCTGACACCAGCGTGTCTGCAGACTGATTCTGTACACCCAAACTGATCAAAGAGAATAATGTGATTATTAACCATCAAATGAGAAATTAAAACCTCTTAAAATCACATGCAAACCATGACACCACCACCTCCCTGAAGGAGACAACGGCGTCTCCGTTTTTTTTAAATAATAATAATAATTTATTTATTTATTAATTAAATCCTGTAAAAAATCCTGAAATAGCTGTATACATGAAAATACGAATAGAAGAACATAAGGGGCTTGTTGAAAATTATTTACAAATAATAAAAGAAAAAAATATAGGGCAACCAAACATTTACAAATCAAATTTGTCTATAAAAAAACTACTTTTAAAACATTATTGGATTGAATCAATGATAGAGACTTAAGTTAAGATAATTAAGTTTAAACTTTTTTCCAATGAGTAATGTTTGGTTTTGTCTTGAAAAAAAAACATTTGCGTATGTAGTATTTGCCTAATAAAATTATATTATTAATACCAAACGTATACGCAAAGGTGCTGCAGGCATGCAGAGATAATTTGCGCGCTTGGAGTGATAATTTGCACACACAGAGTGATTATTTGAGCATGCACAGTTAATATCTACGCATGAACGCATTTTTTATGAGTGAGTTTTTGTCACTGATCTGACACCATACACGCCACCAGCTTGATGGTGCAGGGATAATGTTTGTGGTTGACCTCATCAGGAATGAGCTTCCACACAGCGTAGTAATGTAATAACGCCTGAGATGAAGGTCATCACAACATTGTGATACCTGGCTATGGGAAAAATGGAAATTGCATGTAAATTCCATAACATTCATACAATTATTAATCTAAGTATATCAGCAGCTATAGACTATATAGTAGCCTACAACACTCACCTGTTTGAGAAGAACTTCATTTATGTGCTGCAATCTCTGCTCTCGCTTTGGATTGCAGCATGTACCGGCGCTTCTCACACTCGCTGCTTGTGTGCAACTACCAGCATGGAGAGTAAACATAACAGTAAGCTAATCAGTATAATATTCAGCATGTGAATGAGGTATGTTCAAACATTTTGAAGCTGTGCAACAATTCATTTAATTTTGCTGAGTTTCATAATTATGACAAATTATTTTGATGATTTGTTAATACTGTTCAGGTTATATGATCACTTGATTTTACTGTCCATTCTTAACTAGGAGCACCGAGAGTGCATTTGTTTTTTCTTTTTCTCTTTCCGAACCAATCACAGCTCTTAGAATACTGCATCATACCTAGCAATAGGGTTAACCCTGCCTACTCACAAAGAAAAGATTCTGTCCACTGCGTGCTCAGAGTTGCTCTCAGAGACTTCAGGGAATCTTTTGCTCTCTGAGAGAGCTCTGAGATTCTTTGTGAATATGGGCCCAGATATTTAACAGCAACAAAATATTATTGTTTACATGTCACTTTACATTTTTATCTTGTGAAATTGCTGTAGAAAGTTAATGTAATTTATTTATTTACTTTGGTCTCAATAGGAAACTCAGTTATTATTGTTGTATTCTATAGATTCTGACATTTGACCTTTTGATGTTGTGCACCTCCACTCCACAGTGCAGGGTTGGATTGTGATTATAATAGACAGACTGGGGTTTCCAAGTCGTCCACAGAGCTGTAAATAGGTACCAGCCTTGGCTAAGGAAGAAATCTGCAATAGACTGGCATGCCATCCACAGTGACTTGTAGACTCTTGTGCTTCACACTACCCAGTGGGCCTCAGGGCCCTTATAAGACTTCTTTCTACCTCTTAAGGTGCATGTTGCACTCCTCTGTGCTTGAGTGCAGCAATGTATCATATGTATATAATAATTTGAAGCCAGTTCTAATACCCATGGCCATGGTATGTTCTAACTGAACCTTCTGGATAAGAGTGTGAATGAAGCTGGACAAGGGAACGTCCACAGAATTTCATTATTCTCTCCCAGAATTCATGCTCATTTAATTTAAGGTGCAGTTTTCCATTATATAATGATGGGTGGAAACACGTGAATCCACAAAAACGATGATGTGAACAAAATATGTTTTTACTATGACAATGTAAACACAGCTTGCACCCAGTCTGAACCATTTATAGTGTTAGAGAATAAAGTCTGCAATACTACCTCAGGGGGGAAAGAGCCCAATTAGATGATTAAACCCCAGCTGCCTACAAGACTGTCATTGTTTTATATAAAACTTTAATGTACTGCCCATATTGGGTCAAGTTAATAAAAATAATGTAAACAGCAATATGCTGCACTGATACTATGAAACCAAACTGATGCCAATAGATGTTTATCTTGGCTGCAAGCCACCAATGGACAACATTTATTTGATTTATTAGGAAACAGAATGGGAGCAGTTGAACATTGTTCCTGTCAAATACAAATCGTACAACAGTTTGCTTTTGTAATAGGGATTAATAATGATGCTGAAATCTGGTCTTCTCAGTACATTGTGTTAGTACACACACTCACACGCACGCACACACTGATTAAATATGTGCCATTACTTTGCTCACAGAAGGAAAATGCAAAGAAAACAAGACTGGGTGTTGGAGTAAATAAACAATCAACATCATTGCATATCCACAAAAATGTTAACTGATTTTTGTTCATTAGAAGTTGACCTGTATTGTATACTAAGATCTTGAACAATCAGTCTGTGATTATTTTCTATTGTTACCCTAAGTAAATGTAAAAGAGAGCAGCCAAAAGAAAGGGGAATTACAACTACTGAGCAATTCCAAATATTTCCTAATTTCCATAAAATCCAGGGAGTGAGAGGAATATACAGTGAGGAAAATAAGTATTTGAACACCCTGCGTTTTTGCAAGTTCTCCTACTTAGAAATCATGGAGGGGTCTGAAATTTTCATCTTAGGTGCAAGTCCACTGTGAGAGACATAATCTAAAAAACAAAATCGGGAAATCACAATGTATGATTTTTTTAAATAATTTATTTGTATGTTACTGCTGCAAATAAGTATTTGAACACTTGTGAAAATCAATGTTAATATTTGGTACAGTAGCCTTTGTTTGCAATTACAGAGGTCAAATGTTTCCTGTAGTTTTTCACCAGGTTTGCACACACTGCAGCAGGGATTTTGGTCCCCTCCTCCATATAGATCTTCTCTAGATCTTTCAGGTTTGGAGTTTCAGCTCCCTCCAAAGATTTTCTATTGAGTTCAGGTCTGGAGACTGGCCAGGCCACTCCAGGACCTTGAAATGCTTCTTATGGAGCCCCTCCTTAGTTGCCCTGGCTGTGTGTTTGGGGTCATTATCATGCTGGAAGACCCAGCCATGACCCATCTTCAGTGGTGGGCACAGTTCCGATAACAGATAATTATCGAAGATAATGTTTTCATTATGGGATTATCTTTTTAGATAACGTTAAAAACCATTATCGGACCAATTATCTTCCGATTAACTTTTGTCCAATAACTTTTAAACCGATAAACAAAGCTTAACAGCAACAAGCATTTCTAAAATTTAAAATCAGTTCAGCATCTACCTGTTAAAAATTTTGTAACAGATATACAGTTATACCCTTTGCAAACAGAAGAGAGCTGCTTGCATCTCTATCCTCTGCAGACAAAGGAGAAGTGGTCAAAAAAAAAAAAGACATTTCCTGTAACACCATACTGATATGCTGGTAATATCACCTAAGTCATCCAGAGGCATACATTTTTAACTTATGGTTCAAATTTTAACCAAACTAATTTTGGACAAGTTATTTAAAATTACTGTCATGTCTGAAGTTTTAGAAAGTGAAAATATCAGATATATGTTTTAGTTTTAAAGTAATGTGCTAATTTTTAAGGTTTTGTGAGCACATGCAGAGCCCAGCAGTGCATTATGGGTAGGATGATGTAATCTCACATTCACAACAGGACAAATGCATTTCAGACACTCTGTTCAGGCTCCACGGACAACAGCATTAAACTCTAGTGCCTAAAACTCTCTTGTATATATTCTCTGGGTTTATAGACGTTATTGTATTTGCGTTTGTTAAATTCCACGCATTTTAAATGTAGCAGACAGGGATTATCTGGAATTTAGTTTTCAAGGCCTCTACTGCCATCTACTGACAGTAGTGTTCATGGCAGTATTCGCCCTAAGTACTAAGCGTCTGGGAACCAGTAGATGGCAGTGTTGTATTTGTTTTGACCCCAGTTATATCAGATGATTGTCAAATCAACTTTTTGGCTTTGCAAATGGCTTTTTTTTTTTTTTTTTTTACAAATGAAGTTTAAAAACAAAACAAAACAACAGCAAAAATAATAATAATAACATTACAAGACAGCTCTGCAGTGTTTGCACAGGCACAGTGCGAGCGGTTGGATGCTTGTAGCTTTTCAGCAGGAGGATAACCTCACGACAGCCAACCAGAATAATATCAAACAGGTTTGATTTTCATTGGACCATACGATCGGTGATCAGGAGGTGGTCCTGAGATGTTAAACGCAGCTTGTTACTCCATGTACACTACACGATGCAGGACGTGCGATTAACCTGAAACTCGGTCCAAAAAATTCCTGCATGAAAAATCATCTCGCACAGTGTAAAGCATGTTTTACAACATCATAAAACGTGTGCACATTCTCTCCACATGCAAAACATTTCGCGATGACACTTCCAGGGCTCCGTAAAAATGGCTGTTTTTACAAATAAAAAAATGAACACCAACACACGACAGACGTCACATTAACGTGTTGGTTTACATAATGAATGACTGAACCGAGTGACTGAAAAACCGAATGACTGAAAAAATTTCCAAAGTGAGATCTTGCATGGAATCCCAGACCGAGGGAGATTGACAGTCATCTTGTCTTTCTTGTACTTTCTAATAAATAATCACAACAGTTGTTGTCTTCTACCAAGCTGCATGCCTATTGTCCTGTAGTCCATCCCAACCTTGTGTAGGTCTACAGTTTTGTCCCTGGTGTCCTTAGACAGCTCTTTGGTCTTGGCTGTGGTGGACAGGTTGGAGTGTGATTGATTGAGTGTGTGAACAGGTGTCTTTTTTACAGGTATCAAGTTCGAACAGGTGCAATTAATACGGGTAAAGAGTGCAGAATAAGAGGGCTTCTTAAAGAAAAAGTAACAGGTCTGTGAGAGCCAGAATTCTTGCTGGTTGGGAGGTGTTCAAATACTTATTTGCAGCAGTAAAATACAAATAAATTATTAAAAAAATCATACATTGTGATTTCCAGATTTTTTTTATTTTTTTATTTTTTTAGATTATGTTTCTCACAGTGGACATGCACCTAAGATGAAAATTTCAGACCCCTCCATGATTTTTAAGTGGGATAACTTGCAAAATCGCAGGGTGTTCAAATACTTATTTTCCTCACTGTAAGTGAATAACCTTATTATATTTACAGTGTGTAGTAATAATAAGGTAGACAAGATTAACACAACACTGAAACTGCCCAAGTTGTTAATGCTTGTGATTAACAAGGAGCTGAAGGTATTTTCCGTTTGATCTCATTAGTATTTTTTGTGGTTGATCATTATATCCCAAATGGAAGAATTCAAATGAAATTGGTCTTTCCATTTGTATTTCATTTACTTTTTTATTGTACTCATAGGAAACTGTTTTTTATACTTTTGCATTGCTATTTAACTCTCTTCTGACATACCACATGATCAAGCTTCAAATGGTGGGACTTTAACAAACACTACATATGATCTAAAGTGGCAGCTGTAATTAGAAACACAGTGTGTATGCTATCAGTCCATGCTGATGATGCATAGTTGTACATTACTCTCAATCACTGATTTGTGTCTGATTAGAAATCTGTCTGCCTAACTCTGTGTGTGTGTGTGTGTGTGTGTGTGTGTGTGTGTGTGTGTGTGTGTGTGTGTGTGTGTGTGTGTGTGTGTGTGTGTGTGCTTTCTATAATGTACAGTCTTTGCTATTAAAAGTAATATAACTAGAAGCACTACGAGAGTGCAAACCTCCGCCAAGGCCATGGGGTCACTGACGCCATAACATCACACGCCATGAAATCATTGAACCTAAAAAAGTCTAATGATGTTTGCTCAGTAGTAAAAAAAAAAAGTTTAATCTGCTGTGACTGGATAGCATGTATCCTTAGCGCTTGGCATCACAGTTTATTGCAACTTGCACCTTTCCCAGAAGCTACTGTCATCTGAGCACTGATATTGATATTGCGTGTGCTTATAGACAAAAACAAATAAGAGACAAAATTCAATTTATTATTCAACTAAACTGCAAATAGATGAATTTTTTAACATTTATGAAACACTTTTCTAAACAAGGCCATAGGGTCAAAGACCCTAAAGAGATTCCCTCCTTGGCACAGTGATCTATTTCTTTTTGTCTCTTTCTCTAAAATTGTATATAATAATCATTAGATTATTAATATATAAACAAAAATAAATTTAAGAAATATTACAATTTGAAAACAAATGCACCCGAACGTGATGACAGCTCCAACTGCTTAATGCTAACTTTTGACATTGAAAATGCCATAGACATGCTAACGCGTTAGCATCGGGATCCGCATCGTGATCCGGATCACCACTAAAATTTAATCTCTTGTTCCTCTTGTCATTTCCAACCACTCCACAAAATTTCATCAAAATGCGTTCAAAGCTTTTTGAGTTATCCTGCTGACAGACAGACAGACAAACAAACAAACGTGACCGAAAAAATAACCTCCTTGGCGGAGATAATTATTGCCCCCTGTTGAGGAGGAAGGGATGGAAGGCTCAGGAGGATCTACTGCCATTACCCTAGCGGAAGTCACCAAGGTACTCAAAAAAAACTCCTTGGTGGTATGTCACCGGGGGCAGACGAGGTTTGTTATAAAATGCTGAAATGTCTGGATGTTGATAGGCTGTCATGGCTAGACACGCTTGTAGATTATCGCATGGAAGTCAGGAACACTACCTCTGAATTGGCAACTAGGGTGGTAATAATCCCCATCTGGAAAAAAAGAGGACAAGAGAGTGTGTTCCACGTATAGAGAAATCACACTTCTCAGCCTCCCTGGGAAAGCTTATGCCAGGGTACTAAAGAGATGACAGACCATTAGTCGAATCTTAGATTGAACATCTGTGAAAATCACTACATGCCTCTGAACACTGGGACAGGCTCTGGCTCTCTCACAACCCTTCATTGGATTAAGTGGGTATAGAAAATGAATGAATGAAAGGGAACCCAAATTGGGAAGGTGGGAGGGGGGGCATGCAAATCCATGCAGATAGTCACAGGTTGAGAGTGAACTTGGAACCTTCACGCTGTGAGATAACAGATAACAGCCACCGTCCTGACCTACATGTGAATCACTGTGTGGCTAATTGAAACTGCCATCAATCAGCCATAGTGGCCAGGTTTTGGACCACAGAGAGAACCTTGTCTGTCTACCTGTCTGTCTGAGATTATTTGTTCCCCCATTATTTCCATGTCCTTGGCCGATTTCCACCAAACCTGGTAGAGCCTGGATTGCCCTTAAATGATTTTTGTTTTGCCAAAGGTTGTTGTAATTAAGGCCCAAGATCAGGGGTGGGCAACTTGTTCCAGAAAGGGCCAAGAGGGTGCATGTTTTCTTTGCAGCCACTGACTCCACCAGGTGATTTCACTGATTAACTGATTCCATCTGCTCAAAGTGATATTAATCAGTGCCCAAGATGTATATCCAGATTGTTCACTCCAGTTTCTTGCCAAAGGTCAGCCATTGATTCAAAGGTCATGTCTGTCTGTGTGTTTTATTGGCCATCTCCTCCCAGGTCCTTTTGCTGATTTCTACCAAACTTGGTATGGCAATGAAGGTTGATCCCGAAATCAAAGAATTTTCAAAGATCCAGGAATTAGATTTTCAACCTGATTTGGAACAAATAAGGCACACGCTGAGGTGAAAGATCAGCCAGAGGACAGATCAACTGGCCCAAATGTCAGAGTGTTTTCACTGGAACAAGGACAATTATCTAGTCCACTCTAACCCTTGTAGTTGTGAGTGTGACTGTCACTTTGTACGACTACAGTATGTTTGCTGAGTAACTGAATTTGCACTTTGTGCTTGCAGATCATGATTGAAACGGAGCTGTGTACAGAAGGAACGCTCTTGAAATACATCAACCTGGTCTCACGGCAAGTCGTGATTCAGCAGCACAAAATATACATTAATCTATTGGTTCGTGATATTGTGACGAAGGTTATGGTTAGGCTTGGGGGTAGGAGTAGTGAGTTTAAAAAAAACCCTGTCACGAAAATTTGACTCATTTCGTGACGGGAGCACGAAAAAAAAAGAGTTAAATCTCAAAGTGGGCTGACTTACTCTGATGCTGGCACCGCAGGGTACATGGCACCAAGAAGTTTGAGGGTAAGAGTGTATGACTCCACAGTCGACGACGTTTGGAGTATGGGCACTATTCTTTTTTTCATGCTCTTTGGTAGCATGCCACAACAGAGAGTTACAGTCAAGTTTCCACCCATGCCAGCAGTTTCTTCTGAGAAAAAGTCGCTGATCCGAAAGGTGCTGGCCCTTTATGTGACTCAGCGCATTAAAATCCCTGACATATTGAAGAGCTCCTGGATGAAGCAGCACACCAGGTCTTGAACTGATCCAAAAGAAGGCACTTCATCTGCTGTTGCAATACTGTAAGCAGCCTCAGTTTTTTTACAAGAAAAAAAAGAAGGGCCTTTATTATTATTGTACGTACATACATACATAAAACAAAATTTTTCCTTTAAATTTAACCATCCTAATGACAGTGAGACACAATCCAACCACTAGGAGCAGTGAGCTGCCACACTTCAGTGCCCGGGGACCAACTCCAGATGTAGTGACGCTGCCTTGGTCAGGAGTAGAGAAAAGAGCAGATCCTAAATTAGCATCACATCTTTTACATCTTTTGCCATCACCATCAACTTGAGCTTGACTGGGGGTGAGAGAAGACCAGGGATGCAAGGTATGTGGAGGAAAAGGAACCATGCAACAGATTCTGTCTGGGTGAGCCCAAGCACTAATAGAGGGCAGGCACAGATGGCAATGTGATAAAGTCCTAATTGCATGAGTGAATATCACAGAAATCAAAAGGAAGAGAACAATCCAGGGAGAAAGATGGAAATCTGGATTTATAAAACCCAAAGAAAGGCTCAAGAGAACAAACAACTGCAACCCCACCATCTTCAGTAGAATGCCATCATGGGAGATGGGAGTGGATTTGAGAAGGAAACTCATCTTTCCTGACACTGTGTAGACAGAAGCACGCACCATCATCATCACTGAAATAAAAGTACAATGGAGAGAGAACTGTGAAGAGGTACAGTAGTGTTCAGAATAATAGTGCTATGTGACTAAAAAGATTAATCCAGGTTTTGAGTATATTTCTTATTGTTACATGGGAAACAAGGTACCAGTAGATTCTCACAAATCCAACAAGACTAAGCATTCATGATATGCACACTCTTAAGGCTATGAAATTGGGCTATTAGTAAAAAAAAAAAGTAGAAAAGGGGGTGTTCACAATAATAGTAGCATCTGCTGTTGATGCTACAAACTCAAAACTATTATGTTCAGACTGCTTTTTTAGCAATCCTGTGAATCACTAAACTAGTATTTAGTTGTATAACCACAGTTTTTCATGATTTCTTCACATCTGCGAGGCATTAATTTTGTTGGTTTGGAACCAAAATTTTGCTCGTTTACTAGTGTGCTTGGGGTCATTGTCTTGTTGAAACACCCATTTCAAGGGCATGACCTCTTCAGCATAAGGCAACAAGACCTCTTCAAGTATTTTAACATATCCAAATTGATCCATGATACCTGGTATGCCATATATAGGCTCAACACTGGTGGTTGGCTCTCACTGCGGTATTGTATCACTTCCTGTTCTGGAGCACAGCAGTGTTTTACTGTATCTGTTAGCTGTTTAATCTGCGCAGTTAGATTGATCTAGTTAACTAGATAACTATTTGTTTCACAGTGTAATCTTCACGTGCCTTAACTAAAGCACTCCCTCTGCTGAATCACCTCTAAATTATTTACACATTATTCACTTTGTGTGTTTTTAGGAATCTGCTAGCTTAGCGCAGCTACTAGCTCTTAGCCGGTTTAGCATGGCGGCTTCTCCTGTCTCTCCCGCACTTTTCTGCTCTGGGTGTGAAATGTTTAGTTATTCCTCGGCCTCCTTTAGCAGTAACGGTACTTGTAATAAGTGTAGCTTATTCGTAGCTTTGGAGGCCAGGCTGGGCAAATTGGAGACTCGGCTCTGCACCTTGGAAAATCCTACAGCTAGCCACCCCCCTGTAGTCGGTGCGGACCAAGGTAGCTTAGCCACCATTAGTTACCCTCCAGCGGATCCCGAGCAGCCGGGAAAGCAGGCCGACTGGGTGACTGTGAGGAGGAAGCGTAGTCCTAAACAGAAGCCCCGTGTACACCGCCAACCCGTTCACATTTCTAACCGTTTTTCCCCACTCGGCGACACACCCGCCGAGGAACAAACTCTGGTTATTGGCGACTCTGTTTTGAGAAATGTGTAGTTAGCGACACCAGCAACCATAGTCAGTTGTCTTCCGGGGGCCAGAGCAGGTGACATTGAAGGAAATTTGAAACTGCTGGCTAAGGCTAAGAGTAAATTTGGTAAGATTGTTATTCACGTCGGCAGTAATGACACCCGGTTACGCCAAACGGAGGTCACTAAAATTAACATTGAATTGGTGTGTAACTTTGCAAAAACAATGTCGGACTCTGTAGTTTTCTGTGGGCCCCTCCCCAATCGGACCGGGAGTGACATGTTTAGCTGCGTGTTCTCCCTGAATTGCTGGCTGTCTGAGTGGTGTCCAAAAAATGAGGTGGGCTTCATAGATAATTGGCAAAGCTTCTGGGGAAAACCTGGTCTTGTTAGGAGAGACGGCATCCATCCCACTTTGGATGGAGCAGCTCTCATCTCTACAAATCTGGCCAATTTTATTAAATCCTCCAAACCGTGACTATCCAGGGTTTGGACCAGGAAGCAGAGTTGTAGTCTTACACACCTCTCTGCAGCTTCTCTCCCCCTGCCATCCCCTCATTACCCCATCCCCGTAGAGACGGTGCCTCCTCCCAGACCACCAATAACCAGCAAAAATCTATTTAAGCATAAAAATTCAAAAAGAAAAAATAATATAGCACCTTCAACTGCACCACAGACTAAAACAGTTAAATGTGGTCTATTAAACATTAGATCTCTCTCTTCTAAGTCCCTGTTAGTAAATGATATAATAATTGATCAACATATTGATTTATTTTGCCTTACAGAAACCTGGTTACAGCAGGATGAATATGTTAGTTTAAATGACTCAACACCCCCGAGTCACACTAACTGCCAGAACGCTCGTAGCACGGGCCGAGGCGGAGGATTAGCAGCAATCTTCCACTCCAGCTTATTAATTAATCAAAAACCCAGACAGAGCTTTAATTCATTTGAAAGCTTGACTCTTAGTCTTGTCCATCCAAATTGGAAGTCCCAAAAACCAGTTTTATTTGTTGTTATCTATCGTCCTCCTGGTCGTTACTGTGAGTTTCTCTGTGAATTTTCGGACCTTTTGTCTGACTTAGTGCTTAGCTCAGATAAGATAATTATAGTGGGCGATTTTAACATCCACACAGATGCTGAGAATGACAGTCTCAACACTGCATTTAATCTATTGTTAGACTCGATTGGCTTTGCTCAAAATGTAAATGAGTCCACCCACCACTTTAATCATACCTTAGATCTTGTTCTGACTTATGGTATGGAAATTGAAGACTTAACAGTATTCCCTGAAAACCCCCTTCTGTCTGATCATTTCTTAATAACATTTACATTTACTCTGATGGACTACCCAGCAGTGGGGAATAAGTTTCATTACAGTAGAAGTCTTTCAGAAAGCGCTGTAACTAGGTTTAAGGATATGATTCCTTCTTTATGTTCTCCAATGCCATATACCAACACAGGGCAGAGTAGCTACCTAAACTCTGTGAGTGAGATAGATTATCTCGTCAGTAGTTTTATATCCTCAGTGAGGACAACTTTGGATGCTGTAGCTCCTCTGAAAAAGAGAGCCTTAAATCAGAAGTGCCTGACTCCGTGGTATAACTCACAAACTCGCAGCTTAAAGCAGATAACCCGTAAGTTGGAGAGGAAATGGCGTCTCACTAATTTAGAAGATCTTCACTTAGCCTGGAAAAAGAGTCTGTTGCTCTATAAAAAAAGCCCTCCGTAAAGCTAGGACATCTTACTACTCATCACTAATTGAAGAAAATAAGAACAACCCCAGGTTTCTTTTCAGCACTGTAGCCAGGCTGACAGAGTCAGAGCTCTATTGAGCCGAGTATTCCTTTAACTTTAACTAGTAATGACTTCATGACTTTCTTTGCTAATAAAATTTTAACTATTAGAGAAAAAATTACTTTGGCTGCTTTCAGTGATGCCGGTATTTGGTTAGACTCTTTCTCTCCGATTGTTCTGTCTGAGTTATTTTCATTAGTTACTTCCTCCAAACTATCAACATGTCTATTAGACCTGATTCCTACCAGGCTGCTCAAGGAAGCCCTACCATTAATTAATGCTTCGATCTTAAATATGATCAATCTATCTTTATTAGTTGGCTATGTACCACAGGCTTTTAAGGTGGCAGTAATTAAACCATTACTTAAAAAGCCATCACTTGACCCAGCTATCTTAGCTAATTATAGGCCAATCTCCAACCTTCTTTTTCTCTCAAAAATTCTTGAAAGGGTAGTTGTAAAACAGCTAACTGATCATCTGCAGAGGAATGGTCTATTTGAAGACTTTCAGTCAGGTTTTAGAATTCATCATAGTACAGAAACAGCATTAGTGAAGGTTACAAATGATCTTCTTATGGCCTCAGACAGTGGACTCATCTCTGTGCTTGTTCTGTTAGACCTCAGTGCTGCTTTTGATACTGTTGACCATAAAATTTTATTACAGAGATTAGAGCATGCCCTAGGTATTAAAGGCACTGCGCTGCGGTGGTTTGAATCATATTTATCTAATAGATTACAATTTGGTCATGTAAATGGGGAATCTTCTTCGCATACTAAGGTTAATTATGGAGTTCCACAAGGTTCTGTGCTAGGTCCAATTTTATTCACTTTAAACATGCTGCCCTTAGGCAGTATTATTAGACAGCATTGCTTAAATTTTCATTGTTACGCAGATGATACCCAGCTTTATCTATCCATGAAGCCAGAGGACACACACCAATTAGCTAAACTGCAGGATTGTCTTACAGACATAAAGACATGGATGACCTCTAATTTCCTGCTTTTAAACTCAGATAAAACTGAAATTATTGTACTTGGCCCCACAAATCTTAGAAACATGGTGTCTAACCAGATCCTTACTCTGGATGGCATTACCCTGACCTCTAGTAATACTGTGAGAAATCTGGGAGTCTTTTTTGATCAGGATATGTCATTCAATGTGCATATTAAACAAATATGTAGGACTGCTTTTTTGCATTTGCGCAATATCTCTAAAATTAGAATTAAATTATTTCCTCTAGGCTGGACTATTGTAATTCATTATTATCAGGTTGTCCTAAAAGTTCCCTGAAAAGCCTTCAGTTAATTCAAAATGCTGCAGCTAGAGTACTGACAGGGACTAGAAGGAGAGAGCATATTTCACCCATATTGGCTTCTTTTCATTGGCTTCCTGTTAATTCTAGAATAGAATTTAAAATTCTTCTTCTTACTTATAAGGTTTTGAATAATCAGGTCCCATCTTATCTTAGGGACCTCATAGTACCATATCACCCCAATAGAGCGCTTCGCTCTCAGACTGCAGGCTTACTTGTAGTTCCTAGGGTTTGTAAGAGTAGAATGGGAGGCAGAGCCTTCAGCTTTCAGGCTCTTCTCCTCTGGAACCAGCTCCCAATTCGGATCAGGGAGACAGACACCCTCTCTACTTTTAAGATTAGGCTTAAAACTTTCCTTTTTGCTAAAGCTTATAGTTAGGGCTGGATCAGGTGACCCTGAACCATCCCTTAGTTATGCTGCTATAGACTTAGACTGCTGGGGGGTTCACATGATGCACTGAGTGTTTCTTTCTCTTTTTGCTCTGTATGCACCACTCTGCATTTAATCATTAGTGATCGATCTCTGCTCCCCTCCACAGCATGTCTTTTTCCTGGTTCTCTCCCTCAGCCCCAACCAGTCCCAGCAGAAGACTGCCCCTCCCTGAGCCTGATTCTGCTGGAGGTTTCTTCCTGTTAAAAGGGAGTTTTTCCTTCCCACTGTCGCCAAGTGCTTGCTCACAGGGGGTTGTTTTGACCGTTGGGGTTTTTCCGTAATTACTGTATGGCTTTGCCTTACAATATAAAGCGCCTTGGGGCAACTGTTTGTTGTGATTTGGCGCTATATAAATAAAATTGATTTGATTTGATTTGAACACCATAGTAGGAGAACCATGCCCATATCATGATTCTTGCACCACCATGCTCCACTGTCTTCACTGTGAACTGTGGCTTGAATTCAGAGTTTGGGGGTCGTCTCACAAACTGTCTGTGGCCCTTGGACCCAAAAAGAACAATTTTACTCTCATCAGTCCACAAAATATTCCTCCATTTCTCTTTAGGCCAGTTGATGTGTTCTTTGTCAAATTGTAACCTCTTCTGCACGTCTTTTATTTAACAGAGGGACTTTGCGGGGGATTCTTGCAAATAAATTAGCTTCACACAGGCATCTTCTAACTGTCACAGCACTTACAGGTAACTCCAGACTGTCTTTGATCATCCTGGAGCTGATCAATGGGTGAGCCTTTGCCATTCTGTTTATTCTTCTATCCATTTTAATGGTTGTTTTCCATTTTCTTCCATGCGTCTCTGGTTTTTTGTCCATTTTAAAGCATTGGAGATCATTGTAGATGAACAGCCTATAATTTTTTTGCACCTGCGTATAAGTTTTCCCCTCTCCAATCAACTTTTTAATCAAACTACGCTGTTCTTCTGAACAATGTCTTGAACATCCCATTTTCCTCAGGCTTTCCAAGAGAAAAGCATGTTCAACAGGTGCTGGCTTCATCCTTACATAGGGGGCACCTGATTCACACCTATTTGTTCCACAGAATTGACAACCTCACTGACTGAATGCCACACTATTATTGTGAACACCCCCTTTTCTACTTTTTTTACTAATAGCCCAATTTCATAGCCTTAAAAGTGTGCATATCATGAATGCTTGGTCTTGTTGGATTTGTGAGAATCTACTGAATCTACTGGTACCTTGTGTCCCATGTAACAATAAGAAATATACTCAAAACCTGGATTAATCTTTTTAGTCACATAACACTACTATTATTCTGAACACTACTGTACATGAGGAGATGAGCAAATATGTAGAGCTGGTTGAGTCAAGCAGATAAAGAGGATGGACCACCATGTTGCCTTCTACAGAGGTGGGATGCCGATGGTACCCAGTAATATCAGTGGGAAGACTCTTTAAAGCCGTTTGTGTTGTGGGGAAACAGTGACATAAAGCCGTCAGACAATTAGGTGAGGCTGCTGACAGAGCATCGTGTTGGTTGTGGTACTGATGATATGACCAGAGCTGGGCATTCTGGACCTCACTGCAGATCTGCCAACTGGAGGGTTTTGTGGCACAAGGTTACAAATACCTAGGGAATGTTGGCGCTACCTGATCATGTCAAAAGCTGACAGCATACATCTCTGCAGTCAGTCAACACAAATGAAGAACTGTTATACTGCAGCAAACCATCAGCTCTTATTAGTTGTGCAATAGGTCCAAAGTTGAGCTATGATCCACAGGTTGGCACAATATGTGACCCGCAGATTAATTGGAAAGTTTACATAAGACTATAGGCTCAGCACACTTCTGGATCCAAGCACAGAAAGAATTTCTTTAAAATTACAATTGAGGACAAACTGTCCATCATATCTTTCCTGTACAATCTTGAGCTGGCTGGACTGAGCTCAAATTGCGTGTTGAGCCAATGTGGCTGAAAGTCCAAAGCTCCAGAAAATGAGTGTTTACTTGGCAGGACCACTGATCTCAATGAATTCAGATTAGTGGATAGGGCCATTGTATTCATCTAGAAATAGTTATGTATAAAATTGTTACCTTCTCACCAGACGATATAGACATCTTCATCTCTTCTTTTCAGTTCAATTTATTTATTGTCATTGTTATTAAAAACTATGAACAAGCACAGTGTTGCCAAAATCTGTATTGCAAAACTTAAAAATCAACCAATAAATTACGGTCCTTTTTACAATGGCTCCGCATATTCTCCCTGTGTTTGCGCAGGTTCTCTCTGGGTGCTCCGGCTTCCTCCCACTTCCAAAAACATGTATGTTTGGTGAACTAGAGACTCTAAACTGGCCGCAGATGTGAGAGTGTGAACCTGTCTGTCTACATGTGGCCCTGCTATAGGCTGGTGACCTGTCCAGGGTGGGCCCCGCCTCTTGGCCAGTAATCACGCGGACAGGTTCCATCTCCCCTGTATACTGACACACGCCATGTATCAGTCATCACACAGAAACTTCCTTTTCGAAACTAATTTACAGATTTAACCTCAGCTTACGATATTCACAGGGTTTGAAAATACTGTTAAAGTTAAATCGTCTAACTTGCAAAGATTCGAACTATCACATTTTGTTTTGTACAGATGAGACAGAATCTGAAATGCACATCCACGTAATCTGACCAACATCATGAGGGTACTTGTTATGATTAGAAAACTTGCTGTTTTATAATTGGTTTCAGTCTGCATCAGGCTCCAGAAAGCTACACATTGATTGTCAAAAATGTAAAAAGCTCTGGAGCTGGCACCGAGCTGTCAGTATAACAAGAGAAAAGTGTGTCATGAAGAATGTGTTAATTCGTTAAAACCTCAGACTGTGGATAAAGTGTGGATAGGATATCTAGTATATTCTTAAACAACGGAATGATGACTGAATTTGTATGGGAGGCTTGGTTGTCTGGAATTCTCTCTTTTCCTTTCTCTCTCTCTTGTTTTTGAGAACATTATATGTGTCTATTTGTTATTTTTCTGAATACCACTATATGTTTGTAAGACAATACTGTACTGTAGGATCTGTTCTGGAGTTGGTGGGGAGTGGGGGGAGGTGGAAATTACAAAAATTGGAAAAAAAATGTAATATGTGACATGAAGAATACCAGAAAGATATGTTAAAAAAAAACAATTGCAGTGTCTGAAAAAAGTCCTGTGACTGATGTCTGACAGACAGAGAGAGAGAGAGCGAGAGATGGCAGACAAAACAAGCCAAATGTTATGTGTTGTCATTTTGGTTGCTCCCGTCTCAGGACAGGGTCACCACAGCCGATACAGCCAGATCCACATTGGTAATTGGCACAAATTTTATGCCAGATGCCCTTCCTGATGCAACTCCAGTTTCACCTGGAGAAACACACACACAGCCGCTGGTGCACCGAAGAGGTCCCCGATCCAAATACCAACCAGATGCTGCACTGCTTAGATGCTGAGATCTGATGGGATCAGGCTTACACAGAGCAGACCAGCTTCAAAACAAGCCAAACATTAAATGATTAATTTTCCTCACTTTTCAGTTTTGATGTATCTTGTGTGAGTGTGTGCTTGCTTGTGTGCATGTGCGTTTTCTCTGTCATTCAAGTGGGCGGCATCAGCTGAATTGGCAGAAAAGTGATATCATTGATTAATTCAACCTTTCACTGGACATTCTATGGATGGAACACAACTGGCAGCCATGAAAAATACAAATTTTTTTAAAACAAATGCATGGACTGCGAAATAGTCACAAGACTGTTGTCCGGTGTCACCGACCGAACGGCCCCTCTTAAAAATCGGTCCGCCCTGCCTTCACTGTGCATGCGTCATTTCTGTGCATCATCTGTGATTCACAGATTATCACCTCGATTCTGTTTAAAACTGCACTCCAATCATCATCTATCTCAGCGACAGATAACTGAAGCTTTTGTACAACAATCATTTCCACATAAATTCAGCATTATTTCATAGTAAATGATGAAGCAAGAGATCAGAGTGCAGCAATGAGGTGAGCTGCTGCTCCTGCTGCGTTCACTGCACCTCCGTCATTTCAAAGCGTCAGTAGCGACTCACCGATTATTGCCTTGTTTCTGCTTAAAACTGACTTTAGAATGACTTAAGAGGTTTTACTTCGTCATCTGATGGTTAATAATCACATTATTCCATTTGATCGCTTTGGGTGTAGAGAGTCAGTCTCAGACGAGTTGCTCCCAAATAACGCATGCCCAGTGAAGGCAGGGCGGACTCATTTTTAAGTGGGGGTGGGGGGTGTTGACCGTTTGGTCTGCAACACCGGTTCAGAAAACGCATTTTGTCCTCTTCCAACTGGAGCATCACACAGAAAAACCTTTAATTGTATAAATCAAGGAAAAAGACAAAATTCATGGTGAGTCCACATAAAATTTAATGTAGCTATTCATATAGTGAAATGTTCAACAGCAGTTTTCATGCAGTTTTCTGTCAGGCGCAAGGCACTGAAAAAGAAAACTCAAACGTATATGATAAATCCAAACTGAATGCACGCTGTACAGAAATGTGGAAAAAAGATTCATTTAATATTGAGCTCATTTTCTCTACCATGGTGACAGCTTGTTAATTAGTTGATGCTACACGTTGTCGTTATAACAGTAATCAGGGCAAAGATTATTTCAGCGGCTTTCAACACAGACATTCTTCAAGTCTTCAGCTTTCTGCTCACTGCAAATAATCCCATTAATGATCCACCAAGACAAAAAGGTAAGTTACACTTGTTGTGAAAGTGGCGTGACACGGACCCACAACAGGGGGCGTTAAAGAACGGACAATGGATAAGCCAAAAGTATCAATTTAATGTTGTGAACCACACAACGATGTACAGACAATAACAATATAGTGACTGTCAATCATACACCAGGTGACGTGTGGGCAGGCTCGACGATAGAAGACGCCTGGCGAGAGAAAAGCCGGATCCACACAGCTTCCACTGCCAACGGAGCTGAAGAACACCGGAGCCGCCAAGCCCTGCGCCCCAGGTGGCCGCTGTCTTCAGCAGTCAGACCCGGTACTGCTGGCAGAGAACAGAGACAGTCCTGATGAGTGTGAGGAGGGAGCACCTCCACCTCCAATCACACACTTGTGCAGCTCCTGTCTAACCACTTATCTGGTTGGGGTGTGAAGCGAAGCCGTCGCTGATCACACCAAACGCCAATCCCACAGATAAGGCAATCACCACAGGATAACGGCTGCAAAAGAAGTTCAGACTATTACACAATGTTTTGTTCAGCAGAGAAAATTACCTGATTGGTAGTTGATTTCTCGGCGGGGAGGTGGAGTTGCAGTCCGGCCTTTATGGTGGTGGTGATGAGTAGTGGATGAGTGACAGCTGGTACGGATGATGAGTGACAGCTGTCACTCCTGGTCGCTCCGACGCCCTCTCGTGCTTGAAGCCCGCACTTCAAGCAGGGCGCCATCTTGTGGTGGTGGGCCAGCAGTACCTCCTCTTCAGCGGCCCACACAACAACACTGTTAACAACAACATCACGTGATCAATTATAACTGGCTGTGATATGATGTAATCATTTCAGAAACATTCCGTATTGCTTGTACACACGGAGACGCGAATCCATCGTTTTCACATTTATCCACTCTGGAACCCGTTTTCAAACAGTATCGTTTTGACCAAATACGATACTGTTCTGTGTGGATGAAACACCAATATGATAAAAAAAAACAAAAAAAAACATACGCAGATATGCCTAAACCTGTTTCCATGTGGACAAGGTCTGAGTGGTCAGTTACTGAGAAAGCTAACCAGCAGATAGTTTTATGTAGGGTTGGGATGACTAAAATGAAAATCACTAGTCAACTAGTCAGGTACCATCAGTCATCAACTCATCGACTAGTTGGTGACTAAATTGAACATTGAATGAGTTAAGCCAATTCGAAATCTTCATGATGAAACTGAAATATGATATTTTTTATTTTAACAAATATAAGCACAAAATCACAAATAGGGAGTGGTGGAAGCTGCAGCAGGTCAATTCTTTTAAGGGTTAAATGAACTTAATAAATGGCTTTTGACTAGTCGACTAATAAAAATAATTGTTGACTTTTTGGATATTAGCTACTGATAGTTAATTATTATGACTAGTCGTCCCATCCCTACTTTTATGCTTTAAATGGCTATTTGCTTGTGAAAAGCTCCATCATAATCTTTTTGAGCCTGATTATGATCACTGTGAGCTGATGCTGACTGTCAGCACAAATGTTTGTCTGAGAAGAGAAACATCTCACATTACAGAGACATTATGTTTGTTTCTTACTTTATGGACTATTTTAAAAGCTTTAGTCATACTAAAACATTCTTATCCATTGAGCCTCTGAGTGGCTCACTCATCAAAAGATGCTTGGATCAAGGATGAATGCTGCGAAAATGGAAAGTTGATAGGACTAATACTTTTGGAGAAATTAGCAATCTTAGCGAAACAATAAACTATAGATGCTGTGCTGCAATGTACCATGGGAGGTTGAGGTTTTGAGGTTTTAAATGTTGTTATTGTGGTTTATGTTAGTTTAACAGTGTTGTTAGTGTTACTGATTTATTGTGTTTTTTTGTAGCTCAATTGGTTTAGTCAGTTTAGATACATCTCATGTTGCTATTACCATGAGTGACTTAACTTTCATGTTAGTACCATGCGTGAAAGGTTTAGTAGTTTTAATGTCTTCAGCCACAGTTTTTGTCAAATTAAAACCACCTGCTTACAGCAGCCGTGTGTGCGTGCGTGCGAGCGTGTGTGCGTGCATGCAACTAACTACTTTGTGGACTCATGCCATTCCCAAAGGGGGCAGTAAGTCATTTTTATATTAACAGCATGAGTGTGGTGAGTGATTTTAAGTTCAGTGTAAGTACATAATATAATTATAAATACATTAAAAATACATGGATGAAGAAAATGAAAACACTTATTTTCATTGTGGTCCATTGAAAAATCAAACAGTAGAAATTAAATAAATAAAAATAAAATAATAATGTTGTATATGATAAAAAGAGCCTAAACAATTTATAAATACATTAAGACAGTTAATAAACATTAAAAAAAAATTACATAATTAACAAGAAATTAAAGGGTTGACTTCTTCTAAAAATTGTTGAGGTCTAAGGTTCTAAAAACATTCAGGACTCCAACTCATTATACAAGTTTTGCTTAATGTATTACTACCCTTACCACAAAAATGCCAGCTACCTATTTTATAAACACTACCCATGGGCAGCCCGTGGATCCCCATGGGCAACGCTCTAGTTCATGTTTTAAAAAGATAAAATAACTGATTATAATATTCTTCATGGCGAATTAAAATGGCTTATTTTTATTATGAATGATTATATATCAATGTTTTCTTCACACACGCACACAGCTGATTATAAGTAACTTACAGACCAGGCATCACTCTTCTCTTTGTAATTCAGGGTGGTAACATACTGTAGTATGTAGTTGCTGGATGACATGGTTTGATGAGTAATAGGTGCTTTTAAAATCATTCAGTCAATATTTGAACAACTTAGCCAATATCTATAATGATCAAAAGTAAATTGCATCACCTCTTTATGAGATGACACCGTTCGGAGTTTTGGAATTACAGTGTGTGGAAGAATGTGGGTAGACTTTCATTCAGATTACTGGCATACAAACCCTGTGAGAAGCACCAAATGTGCTCATAATATTCAGAACATTGGTATTCAGGGGTTACCAGCGCATTGTAGCATCAAAAATATTTTGTTCCTACTACAAATGCTACAACCCCTGGCAAAAATTATGGAATCACCGGCCTCGGAGGATGTTCATTCAGTTGTTTAATTTTGTAGAAAAAAAGCAGATCACAGACATGACACAAAACTAAAGTAATTTCAAATGGCAACTTTCTGGCTTTAAGAAACACTATAAGAAATCAGGAAAAAAATTGTGGCAGTCAGTAATGGTTACTGTTTTAGACCAAGCAGAGGGAAAAAATATGGAATCACTCAATTCTGAGGAAAAAATTATGGAATCATGAAAAACAAAAGAATGCTCCAACACATCACTAGTATTGTGTTGCACCACCTCTGGCTTTTATAACAGCTTGCAGTCTCTGAGGCATGGACTTAATGAGTGACAAACAGTACTCTTCATCAATCTGGCTCCAACTTTCTCTGATTGCTGTTGCCAGATCAGCTTTGCAGGTTGGAGCCTTGTCATGGACCATTTTCTTCAACTTCCACCAAAGATTTTCAATTGGATTAAGATCCGGACTATTTGCAGGCCATGACATTGACCCTTTGTGTCTTTTTGCAAGGAATGTTTTCACAGTTTTTGCTCTATGGCAAGATGCATTATCATCTTGAAAAATGATTTCATCATCCCCAAACATCCTTTCAATTGATGGGATAGGAAAAGTGTCCAAAATATCAACGTAAACTTGTGCATTTATTGATGATGTAATGACAGCCATCTCCCCAGTGCCTTTACCTGACATGCAGCCCCATATCATCAATGTAAGATTTACATGTTCTCTTCAGGCAGTCATCTTTATAAATCTTGTTGGAACGGCACCAAACAAAAGTTCCAGCATCATCACCTTGCCCAATGCAGATTCGAGATTCATCGCTGAATATGACTTTCATCCAGTCATCCACAGTCCACGGTTGCTTTTCCTTAGCCCATTGTAACCTTGTTTTTTTCTGTTTAGGTGTTAATGATGGCTTTCGTTTAGCTTTTCTGTATGTAAATCCCATTTCCTTTAGGCGGTTTCTTACAGTTCGGTCACAGACGTTGACTCCAGTTTCCTCCCATTCGTTCCTCATTTGTTTTGTTGTGCATTTTCGATTTTTGAGACATATTGCTTTAAGTTTCCTGTCTTGATGCTCTGATGTCTTCCTTGGTCTACCAGTATGTTTGCCTTTAACAACCTTCCCATGTTGTCTGTATTTAGTCCAGAGTTTAGACACAGCTGACTGTGAACAAACAACATCTTTTGCAACATTGCATGATGATTTACCCACTTTTAAGAGTTTGATAATCCTCTCCTTTGTTTCAATTGACATCTCTCGTGTTGGAGCCATGATTCATGTCAGTCCACTTGGTGCAACAGCTCTCCAAGGTGTGATCATTCCTTTTTAGATGCAGACTAACGAGCAGATCTGATTTGATGCAGGTGTTAGTTTTGGGGATGAAAATTTACAGGGTGATTCCATAATTTATTCCTCAGAATTGAGTGAGTCCATATTTTTTTCTCTCTGCTTGGTCTAAAAAAGTAACTGTTACTGACTGCCACAATCTTTTTTCTTGATTTCTTATAGTGTTTCTTAAAGCCAGAAAGTTGCCATTTGAAATGACTTTAGTTTTGTGTCATGTCTGTGATCTGCTT
This sequence comes from Thalassophryne amazonica, assembly GCF_902500255.1. Classification (NCBI taxonomy): domain Eukaryota; kingdom Metazoa; phylum Chordata; class Actinopteri; order Batrachoidiformes; family Batrachoididae; genus Thalassophryne; species Thalassophryne amazonica. The sequence continues at coordinate 65,861,220 of NC_047103.1, forward strand.
TTTTTCTACAAAATTAAACAACTGAATGAACATCCTCCGAGGCCGGTGATTCCATAATTATTGCCAGGGGTTGTATAACAGAATGACAATTTTGAACCATTCTAAATAATTTTTTTTTCTGCACACAGCATCTGATGATGAGGTCTGGAGGGCAGAAATCCTGCATTCTCAGATTTTTGTGCTTGACTTTATACTAGCAGGTAATCTTACCTCACATGTCACATTTCACCATTGTCACTATTTTTCCATTTAAAAAGTGGTGAGTTCCCTCCACGGAGTCATAAATCACAAGCTCCCCGAGTGGTCAATGTCTTAGACAAGAAAGCACCCAGAGACAAAAACAGAGGTGAGCTTGCTGTGTCTGTTTTATTACAGTGTCTGTTTCATTACAGTGTCTTTCAACATTTGTTTCAACAAATCAAAAGTTCAAATATTAATTCCACATAGAAACTGTGAATTGTAGCTTGTCTTTGTTCAGCTTTCAGTCTTTGTTTCATGAACATGTTATACTGATTATTCTGTGACAGCACTGCACACAATTTTAACATCATATAACTAAATCTTCCTTTTTCAGGCTGTGTTCATGTACAGTGACCGTAACATTAAAAAAAAGACACCAGTGATGGCTTGCTGCAAAAAATAGCTTTGCTGGAAAGGAGGAAGGGGGATGGACAGAGAAGTAGGCGGGATTAAAATAACAGCACCCACATCATATGATCATTCTCAATGTTAGCAGCTGAAAAAGAAATTCTGATGATTTTGGAGCCGCGAGATGCTTCCTGCTTAAAATGATAGGACTTTAAAATGTTTTATTTCAAGTTGGTGTGGTGATGATGTACTGTGCGTGTGCACGCACACACACGCACACACACACAGATCTACAGTCATTCACATACAGAGAGAAGAGACAAAAGTGTCCATATCCATGAATGGGAGAAAAAAGAAAGAGAGGCATGGAGAAGCATCACAACTTTTATAAGTATTGTTTCACTTTTTTCAATCACTGCGCTGCCGTCAGCTTCTGTCTGCAGGTTCTGTCACATCAGATTTGTGAGACTCTTTTGGCCACGACGAGAGAATTCTTTAAAATCTGTTCTCCGTACTTTTTTTATTTGGTAATTTTTCAATATATTTTCATTCTGTTGATTATAACCTAAAGAGCCCGCCAAGCAAATAGGGTGATTTACTTTCTAAAACATGTCATGGACTTCCTGGTCAGCAGTGACAACCTTTCACAACTTTATCTGACAGACCTGACCGCTTGAAGCCTTGTCAATCATACATGCATGCACAAACACACACGCACACACGTCTTTTCGATTGTATCACTTGCCCTCCACCTGTGACATCTCACAACACTCAGACAGAGCAGCAGGAGGTCAGGTCGCCTGAATGCAATCTATCGCAGACAGATGCACACACATGTTTCGGAATAAAGAAATCCACTGGCACAATGGAACCCGCTCTCTTTACTAATAAAATGAATTTAAAAGCTTAGAAAGCACAGTAACATACTATGCCAGTATGCTAGCCATACGAAAGGGAAAATAAGTGACTCTTAAGTCTGGACTTGAAAGTCTCTACAGAATCTGGCTGTTTTATTGATGCAGGGAGATCATTCCACAAAGCAGGTGCACGATAAGAGAAAGCTCTGTGACCCGCATACTTTATATTCACCCTAGGGACACTAAGTAGTTTTGCACCGTGAGAACGCAGATCCCAGGCCGGTACGTAGGGTTTAAGTCAGAGGTGGGACAAAGTCACCAGCAAGTCACTCTCAAGTCATGAATCGGCAAGTCTCAAGTCAGCTTGCAAACAATTGGTGGTCATTCTGACTTGACATTTGACTTGGGACTTGACTTGAGACTTGAGGATTCATGACTCGAGAGTGACTTGCTAGTGACTTCGTTCCACCTCTGGTTTAAGCAGGTCATCTAAGTAGGGAGGCGCTAGTCCGTGAATAATTTTATAGGTTAGTGACAGAACCTTAAAATCTGGTCTCACGGGGACAGGAAGCCAGTGAAGAGGCGCCAAAATGGGTGTAATGTGGTCAAACTTTCTGCTTCCTGGCAAAATTCTGCCAGCAGCATTTTAAACCAATTGGAGACCCCTAATGCTGGACTGCAGTAAATAGAAAAAACATTGCAGTCGTCCAATCTAAAAGAAACAAATGCATGAATCAGGGTTTCAGCATCAGCCATAGACAGGATGGGACAAATCTTCCCTGTATTTTGGAAGAAAGCAGGCCTCGTAATAGTTCTGATGTGGAGGTCAAAGTGCAACGTAGGATCAAAAATTATCCCAAGGTTCCTCACTTTGTCAGTGTGATGTATGACATATGAGCCTAGGCTAGGGGTTAGCTGGTCAAATTGATGCAGATGTCTCACTGGACCAAGAACCATCATTTCAGTCTTATTCGAGTTTAAAAGTAGGAAATTGCTAGACATCCAGCTTTTCACTGATGCAAGGCAATCTTCTAAGGATTTTATGTGGATGAGATTACCAGCAGCTATCGGCATTGATAACTGAGTATTTGTTGTGTGTTGGGGGGTGTGGCTGGATATTTTGGTGTTCTTTTCTTTTCTTTGCTCTCCAGGTGACATGAGAACTGATTTGTCTGTGGAGAAGGTGCTGGCTGAAGAATCCTTCACCCTCATCAACATCATGTGCAGCACCTGTGAATGGTGCTCACATGCAACCTTAAAGACTTTCAGCTGAAGCAGATAATTGGATGGCGTTCTGCATTTAAGTCATGTGTGATTCAAGCAGAACTGCCGGGAACTCGACCTTGTGATGTTCGTTTGTGAGACGCTGAGGACCGCGCCTGGGTTTGACACATCGAGCCCGTGAAGCACGGAAGGGTGAGGGACACATGCTGTCAGCACACATCAAAGGTGATTAAGTGTTTGACTAATTGTTGATAGTAACTTGGTATTTTGTTACGCAGTATACTTGAATTGTGATGAGGATTGTGCAGCTCGCTTCTCACTGCTGTGGCATGCGGACAAGTGGTCCTCCACCTGTTGTGAGAAGCTGCTCATTTGCATAAAGCTTAAAATACAGACCTGCATGTGTTGCTGATAGTGTGTGTTTTTTGAAGGATATTAGTTGTAACTGCTAACTTACCTCACCTCTTCTATGCTTCGCAGAGAGTCGGTTTGTCGTGTCCACCTGGGGGGTGTTTGGCAGTGGTAGTGGGTCCAGGAGCGCCGGGCTTCGATCCTTTTGGGCGCTGGAGAGCGTGCCAGCCTTCACTCCACCAGGAGGACGCTATTTCTGTTTTTACACTTTTTATGCACCAGCGGGTGAAATAAATATATTGTTTTTGGAACCGCTTTTCTGGTTATTTGTAGTGCTGGGTTCCGTCTGACGCAGGTCCGCTCCTCAACCCGCGTCGACACATAACAGTATTATCAGCATAGCAATGAAAGGTAATCCCAAAATGCCACAATATGTGCCCAAGGGGTGTTATATAAAGGGAGAAAAGCAGAGGGCCTAAGACGGACCCCTGTGGAACCCCAAATTTCATGTCACTAAGGTTAGAGATAGTGTTATTGTACAAAACACAGTGAGAACGACTGGACAGGTATGATGTCAACCATGCAAGGGCACTCCCAGTAATCCCAAAATGATTCTCCAGCCTGTTGAGTAGAATATGTTGATCCACGGTATCAAATGCAGCACTGAGATCTAACAACACCAGAAGTGTAGTGGTGTCTGAATCGAATGCAAGCAGAAGATCATTCACCACTTTAGTGAGAGCCGTCTCTGTAGAATGATATTTTCTAAAAGCAGAGTGCAGCGGCTCATAAAGATTATTCTCAGCAAGGTGGTCCATGAGCTGTTGTGAAACCAACTTTTCCAGAATTTTAGAGCAAAATGATAGATTTGATATCGGCCTATAGTTTTTGAATACACTAGGGTCAAGATTAGATTTCTTAAGTAATGGTTTAATCACTGCAGATTTGAAACATTTAGGAACAGATCCAGAGGTTAATAAGAGATTAATAATTTCTAGCACAGTCAGCCCAAGAGTGGGCTACAGGTCCTTAAACAGTTTTGTTGATATGAGATCAAATAAGCAGGTTGTGCTTTTTGAGTCTTTAAAAGTTTTGTCAGCACGCCTAGTGAGATACTATCAAATTCTGTAAATCTGGGTAATACCTCAGTAATGACACCCACCTCAATAGCAGGGTGTAGTGGCTGGGTTAAGGCATGCTGGGATATGTTTAACATAACATCATCTATTTTCTTCTCGAAGTAATCCAAGAAATCTTGTGCTGTAAAAGCAGAGCGACTCACAGTTGGTTGTCCATGAATAAGTGTTGCCACCGTGTCGAACAATAACTTTGAGTTATGCTTGTTTTTGTTGATCAAATCAGAGTAATAGGTCCGCATTGTAGCCAGTAGTGCATGCTTATAGTCTGATAGAATCACGCCATGCAAGGTGGAATACTAATTTTGAACTACGCCATTTTCATTCTAGACCTCTAGTCTTAGGCCCAGGTTACACATAGACGGTTTTGTCGGCGGGTAGTACGTAGACCGAAGTTCGCGGTAGTTCTGGCTGTTTTCGCGGTGGAAAGGGGCGGAGCATTTCGCCGGCGTTTTGAGCGCCGTACTAGCCACAAATACGCGGATAAAACGCCGCTAAATCCGCCAAATAAAGCGGCATTTTGACGCCATAGCATCCAGCACACGTCAGGCAATGGGGGTTAATACCCAGTTCTATCCTTTACAATCGCAGGTTAAGACGCGCATGAGAACGGCAGTGTTCTGCTGCCGCCGATAATGCCCTGTGTACCGCTGGATTTATCCAGGCAAATCCTGCGTTCCTCCAGGAACTTTTGCATATAGGCATCGCCCCCAGAGTATAATAGGCTGAAGCAGCTGTCATTGTAGGGGGAGGGAGATCATCTCTCAGCCTTTTCTTTTCTGTCCTTTTTCCCCTCCTCAACGTGTTGCTCATCTCCACCACAGGGCTACCCTCTGCTTCTGAACCAGACCTCTTGGTAAGTCCTTGCCACTGCCAGTTTTATTTTAGGAGGCATACTGGAGCTTCTCTGCAAAAATATCTGGAGCTGGCCATGAGTGAGAGGCCTGCATGCAGCGCGCTAGCGTTTTTATACTGACCGCCACCTATCGGCCGTTTGGAACGCCGTTAACCGGGAGGTGGTGTTTAGAACAGCGTACTGTCTGCTAGCGCCACCGTTTTGTCTGCCTCTGTCGCCGGTTAAAACACCTTTGAGGACGCCGATGTGGGCTCTATCATCCTTTTACATGCCGTTGGTTAGGGATACAACGCCGGCTGCCAATTACAGCGGTGTAAACTGCGGCACTACAGGAAGGGGCGGGATGACACAGCGATTAAAAAGTATCAAACGCCGTTGTTCGCGTTGTCTCCGTCGTCAGGCCACTTCTCCGGGAGCACTCCTGGAATTATTCGACATGTTGAATAATTTTTTCGACGATTCCCGGTGAAGTCGGAACCAAACCATGCCCCTGTGCGCCGGCGTTAACTACGGCGTTTGATCCCTAAAACGGCCCGGAGGGGGCAAAATCTCTGCTGGGACACTTCCGGGAGAGTTTACCGTCTATGTGTAAACGGGTCTTTATGCTTGAGGTCACTCAAGTAATCATTGAACCAAGGTGACTGTGTTTTGGGGGGGGTGGGGTGGTTAATATAGGTGGCGCAATCATGTTGAGTGTATTTTTGAGTGCTGAGTTTAAACTGTCCACATAACTGTCTACTGATTGGGCATTTTCCAAATCTGAAACTAAAATGTCAGGCATCTCTAGCTTCATGTTCAGTTGTACTTGAGGAGTTGATTTGTCACCGCAGTGATAAATAAAGTTGTTTTTCCACTAAACATGGCAATGAAACTGTAAACCTAATAAGTGAGTGATCAGAGACTACCGAAGCAAGAGGCATGATGTCAGTATTTGTGACAGCAATACCACGTGCAAGAACCAAATCCAGGGTATTTCCACTAATGTGCGTCAAATCCTGAATGCATTGCTGGAATCCTAATACATCCATAATTTCCATACATGATTTGCAGAGGGGATCAGAAGGCTTATTTATGTATATGAATGTTGTAGTCACACGTGCATGCGGGTGTGAATGTGTTTGTTTGTCTATATGTGGCCCTGTGACAGACTGGAGTCCTGTCCAAGGTGCAGTGTTGCCAAAGTTACTTTATACAGTGACTTTATTTGTAAATTTATGCAGTTACTTTATTAGCAGCTGCTGACAACTTGTAACTAATAAGGTAACTAGTAATCTAACTTGGTTACTCTTAAGATTGAATAAACAGCAAAGTAACTAGTCAGCCAAGTAACCAATAGTTACTTTTCTGACTAGTCAATCTTAAAAATAACCAAGTTAGATTACTAGTTACTTTATTTGTTACATTCAGCAGCTGCCGACAAGTTGTCCACAGCTGCTGTTGAAGTAACTGTATAAAGTAGCTGCAAAATGTAACTGTAAAAGGTAACACACAAAGTAACTTTTCAAAGTAACTGTGGCAACACTGCCAGGGTGTACCTCGTCTCATGCCCTATGACTGCTTGGGTAGGCTCCAGCCCCCCTGTGATCCTTAACTGGAGGAAAAGGTTGAAGATGAGTGAGTGAGTGTGCGGTGTTCCTAATGCACTTGTGCGTATGGAAATAAAAGTTACTTTAAGGATTTTAAGCTTTATTCACTTTTTTAAAAACACTTTTTTGAACACAACTGTACTTTCTCCACATTATCCATCCTTCTCTCTCTCTCTCATTTTCTTCACTCGTCAGTACCTCAAAATATTCCCTCCACCTTCTCAACACACTTCTCACTTGTCAGCACATTACCATCTGCATCTAAGTACTCTCATGACAAACTGGAGTAAAAATTTAATTTGAAAACACATTTTTGCTGTGGACTGCCTGTTCTGTTGATGACACATGAGGCTGTTGTTATCCAGATCAGCGTTTCATCACGTGCTTCTTCATGCGTGGTGTGGAGCTGAGACAGCTGGTGGAAGGAGTGCATATACTGCAGGTCATGCTTGTCTTCGGATATTTGTAGTACTTTTATTCACTGAGTGGTCTGTAAGATCACTTCATCGTTCTGCACAAACAGCTGCTGTCTGTAGTGGAAAAGACTCCCCAGGTGATCCAAGAATGCCTGCAACAGTGTCCCACTGTAGCACACACGCACGCACACACACACACACACACACACGGGTGATTCTTAGACTACGGGCACTTATTATGTCCTTTGATCATATTGTATGAAAAACAGAAAAAAGGGGAAATTTCACACTTTTATAGTTATCTTTACAATGAAAGTGTTTTAAGAAATTTGTTCTAGTAGTCTATGATGACTTTTTCACCTTTTTTCAGCATCATTATATGCAAATATTGCCGTTTTGTGCTTGTCCCACACCCAGACTTTTGATCTTCAATGATAAAAATGAATGGTAAAAAAACGTTTTTTCTAATGTTTTAAAATATCTCTGAATAAAATATCAGTAAAATAATCAAAACATAATTGGGGTATTCAATGTCATACAACTGTTGCGATTTTTTTAAACAAAATGTAGTTGTCCCACACTATTGCCGTAATTTCCACCACAACACTGCAATGTCCCTTTAAACAGTTTGTATGAAAGATTGTTTGGGTAGTTTCTATGGAGATAAACAGTGACATCAGAGCACATGTATATAGCGCCAAATCACAACAAACAGTTGCCCCAAGGCGCTTTATATTGTAAGGCAATGTTGTGGTGGAAATTACGGCAATAGTGTGGGACAACTACATTTTGTTTAAAAAAAATCACAACAGTTGTATGACATTGAATACCCCAATTATGTTTTGATTATTTTACTGATATTTTATTCAGAGATATTTTAAAACATTAGAAAAAACGTTTTTTTACCATTCATTTTTATCATTGAAGATCAAAAGTCTGGGTGTGGGACAAGCACAAAACGGCAATATTTGCATATAATGATGCTTTAAAAAGGTGAAAAAGTCATCATAGACTACTAGAACAAATTTCTTAAAACATTTTCATTGTAAAGATAACTATAAAAATGTGAAATTTCCCCTTTTTTCTGTTTTTCATACAATATGATCAAAGGACATAATAAGTGCCCGTAGTCTAAGAATCACCCTTATACACTCAACAAAAATATAAACGCAACACTTTTGGTTTTGCTCCCATTTTGTATGAGATGAACTCAAAGATCTAAAACTTTTTCCACATACACAATATCACCATTTCCCTCAAATATTGTTCACAAACCAGTCTAAATCTGTGATAGTGAGCACTTCTCCTTTGCTGAGAGAATCCATCCCACCTCACAGGTGTGCCATACCAAGATGCTGATTAGACACCATGATTAGTGCACAGGTGTGCCTTAGACTGTCCACAATAAAAGGCCACTCTGAAAGGTGCAGTTTTGTTTTATTGGGGGGGGATACCAGTCAGTATCTGGTGTGACCACCATTTGCCTCATGCAGTGCAACACATCTCCTTCGCATAGAGTTGATCAGGTTGTCAATTGTGGCCTGTGGAATGTTGGTCCACTCCTCTTCAATGGCTGTGCGAAGTTGCTGGATATTGGCAGGAACTGGTACACGCTGTCGTATACGCCGGTCCAGAGCATCCCAAACATGCTCGATGGGTGACATGTCCGGTGAGTATGCCGGCCATGCAAGAACTGGGACATTTTCAGCTTCCAAGTATTGTGTACAGATCCTTGCAACATGGGGCCATGCATTATCCTGCTGCAACATGAGGTGATGTTCTTGGATGTATGGCACAACAATGGGCCTCAGGATCTCGTCACGGTATCTCTGTGCATTCAAAATGCCATCAATAAAATGCACCTGTGTTCTTCGTCCATAACAGACGCCTGCCCATACCATAACCCCACCGCCACCATGGGCCACTCGATCCACAACATTGACATCAGAAAACCGCTCACCCACACGACGCCACACACGCTGTCTGCCATCTGCCCTGGACAGTGTGAACCGGGATTCATCCGTGAAGAGAACACCTCTCCAACGTGCCAAACGCCAGCGAATGTGAGCATTTGCCCACTCAAGTCGGTTATGACGACGAACTGGAGTCAGGTCGAGACCCCGATGAGGACAACGAGCATGCAGATGAGCTTCCCTGAGACAGTTTCTGACAGTTTGTGCAGAAATTCTTTGGTTATGCAAACCGATTGTTTCAGCAGCTGTCCGAGTGGCTGGTCTCAGACGATCTTGGAGGTGAACATGCTGGATGTGGAGGTCCTGGGCTGGTGTGGTTACACGTGGTCTGTGGTTGTGAGGCTGGTTGGATGTACTGCCAAATTCTCTGAAACGCCTTTGGAGACGGCTTATGGTAGAGAAATGAACATTCAATACACGAGCAACAGCTCTGGTTGACATTCCTGCTGTCAGCATGCCAATTGCACGCTCCCTCAAATCTTGCAACATCTGTGGCATTGTGCTGTGATAAAACTGCACCTTTCAGAGTGGCCTTTTATTGTGGACAGTCTAAGGCACACCTGTGCACTAATCATGGTGTCTAATCAGCATCTTGATATGGCACACCTGTGAGGTGGGATGGATTATCTCAGCAAAGGAGAAGTGCTCACTATCACAGATTTAGACTGGTTTGTGAACAATATTTGAGGGAAATGGTGATATTATGTATGTGGAAAAAGTTTTAGATCTTTGAGTTCATCTCATACAAAATGGGAGCAAAACCAAAAGTGTTGCATTTATATTTTTGTTGAGTGTATGAAGGTGGACTAACGAGGGACAGGTGGTGTTAACGAGGTGCATGTGAGGAGCAATCAGGAAAGGGGGTGTGGCTAGTGAACAAAGAGGAAACACTATGCAAGACGGGGAAGAAGAGAGTGCACAAAGTAGGATACAGAGACGCGAGAGGAGGTGCCAAGAGTGAGAGTGAGAAAATACTCACAGGGGCATGAGTGAACACAAAGCAGACAGAAACAAAAAGAAAGACAAAGACACGGGGCAGGTGCGGTGAAGTGAACATAATCAGGTATTTTCATTTTCATTTCATTCATTTAAAAGAAAAAAAAACAGAAAAGCAGAAATAAAGCATCTCCATTACCAGAATGAAAAGGAGCAGAGAGAAGAACAAGTCTTATATTTTCTGCCCCTTTTTACAATACAATCTTTCAATATCCAGCGTCATTTTTCAACATTATTTAACAGATTGTATTTCTTTAACTTGTCACATACCACTGACTTATTTCATAATTATGACCATTATTAAATAGATTACATCTCTGACAGGTTACATTTTTAAACTTAAAACATTTTATACATTATTAACAAATTACATTTTTTTTTTTTTTTTTTTATAAGTGAGGGACGAAGACATGAAGGTAGGTGCAGGACATGGGGTGAAACAAAGAACTATGAACAGAACATAATAGAACTGGAAGCAGGCATGAACATGAGCACCGATCGGGAAACCTGGAGCATAGATACTAAAGCATAACTAAACAAGTATTGATAGAAAAACAAACAAGTGATAACCCAATGAAAACTGCATGAGAAAGCAGAGAAAAATACTAAAACTAAATTAACCATGAACTGACTAAAGAAGGCGGTAAGACAAACCAGATACTTGTTTTTGTATAACATAATAGTTAAAAAGGTTGGATGTATTATAACATGCATTTCCAAATAAAAAGATTAATCAAAAAAATACAACTAATATATATATATATATATTTTTTTTTTATAGTGGTTGTGCATTTTTGCTTTATTTTTTAACTGAAGTGTAGCTACAGTGTATTGTTGGAATCAAACTCCATCAAAGGCTGAACAGGTAATTTTGGAGATATTGTTCTATTTTAATTATTTTTTTATTACATTCGATCATTACATAGACATAAATGAACGCTGATTGTGTAGTTACGAGCTGGAACCAATTTTAACAATTTGTAGTTTGTGGTATGCACAAATGGTGCATACCACAGTGGGACTGGAGCTTGACAACCAATATGTAGAACCGGAATCAAATCTAATGCTCAGTGACTCTTCTTTACAGAGAATTCTCATCATGGATATGTTTGGGCACTTACTCTGTTCAGTGTTACATTGACTGTTGGGCATGTTCATGGAGTCCAGTGACCTCTGCACAGTTTCATAAAGTAGTCTATTCTTGTTTAGTCGACTAAACTCACTTAGTCGACTAATCTTTTGACGTTAGTCATTGCACAAAGCGCTTAGTTGGCTAGTTTTGCGTTAGCCGACGAAAGTTTTTAGTCTGGTACAAGGTGGCTAATCTTTTGTCGACAAAACTTCAGTGTCTTACCTCAAAAATGGCAGCTATCATGTACCACCACTTGAAGCAGGAAGGAAGGAGAGATTTGCAGCAGGAGCGTGAGTTCGAGCACCAGAGCAAGCAATTGGAGATGTTTATGGATGCCAAGGCCAGGAGTTTTTCTTCTCAGGGCCCTGGTTTCAGCCATGGTTGTAACAGATGACCAACCCGGAAATAAACAAACCTCTGGCGTACTCGAGGTATTTCTTGGGAACGGCACTCATGAGGCTGCTATGCCCATGAAAATCATTGACTAATGTTAGATGGCTAATCTACAAGTTTAGCCATCAATGTGAAATGTTGATTAGACAGCTAATGTTGGGCGACTAACCTTAGTCGACTATGTAAGCTTTGTAGACAAAAAAATTAGACTGCTTTATTTAACTGGGCCCTTGGTGTGATTGTCAGTGAGTAAAGGATCACTGAGCTTGAATTTGCAAATGGTACTGTGCCTTTTGTGGTCTGTGGATGTGCTTGTTGTCGCCCCAGAGAAGTTGAGTGAGGAGCAGGAATGTTTACATTTATGACTGACTTGGATAAAGACAAAGATCCAGGCTTTCAGTGACTTCCTGAACTTGGGCTAGTGTATGTATATGTGGTGAAAGTATCAAAGTTGTTGAGATACTCACTTATCTCTGCCTGTGTCTGTTAGCTCAACCTCTGAGCTGAAGAGCTTATGGAGTCATCACATCACTGGGGTGCATGGCAAAGCAGATACAGCTGTGGTCAAAATTGTACATAGAGTCATCATGGACAAAAATGTCATGGCAAAATCGGGCTTTCAATTATTATTATTTTTTTTAACTATTATTTTTATGGGGAACAATTATGGTACAACCCAAATCAGAAAAGGCTGCGGCCATATGGAAAATGCAAATTTACAAAAAAAAAAAGAAAAAAGAAAAGAAAACAAAACTAATTGTTACATTTACTTTGATTTCTTTTTCATTCCAGACAGTATGTTCCATGTTTTATGTGGTCAACTTTATTTAATATTATTAATATACATACATTCCTACATTTAAGGCCTGCAGTACTTTCCAGTAAAAAAAAAAAATAAAAAAATGTTAGGATAGGTACGGATATGATACTGGACTGGCCTGCCTGCAGACCTGACCTCTCCCCAATAGAGAATGTGTGGAGAATTTTGAAAAGAAAAATGTAACAAAGACAATGATGCTGTACTGTTGCACATATTACTACATTTTTGCAGGAAGTATGGGGAAAAAGTAGCACCTGAAATATTTTATTGCTTGTTGCCTTCATGACTAAATGTCTTTTAAGGGTTTTTAAGGAATGGCAACATTATGAAGTAGTAAATGCTTTAGTAGCTCAACATTTTTGGGGGGGGATGTGTTGCAGGGCTGAAATGCAGGAATGGATGTATATTAACAAATAAAAGGAAGTTGACTACGCAAAACACTGCAGTACCAGTAAAGGTTTTTTTTCTTTCTTTCTTTCTTTCTTGCTGCAGGGCTGCATTACGTTTCAAAGTTGTTGTTTTTGTTTTGTTTTGTTTTTTTGTATTTTCCATATTGTCTCACCTTTGCTGATTTGGCATTGTATAAAATGCATCTGTAATAATAAAAAATACAAGAATTTTGTGCACACATTTGAATAAACAGGATTAATACATAGAGTGCACAATATATTTGGTTGACTGTCCCTTAGTGAGTTTCACCTTAACCAGATGCTTGTGGTAGTCATCATCAAGCTTTTGTCAGATTTCTGGTTGGATAGTTGGCCACTCTTCTTTGCAGAATTAGAATCGTTCAATTAAATTTGTTGGTTTCCTGGCACAGACCCTACTCTTGAGCACAGTTCATTAAATTTATTAGTTTCCTGGCACTGACCCACCTTGAAAGCACACTCCAGATATTTTCAATATGGTTGAGGTAAGGACTTTGGAAAGGCAGTTGCACAAACTTAATGTTAGTCTACTTTATCCATTCTACACGCAGCATTTATGTGCATTTTGGGTCACTGTCCTGTTGCAACACATAACTATACCAGTGTTTCAGCCCTCCAGCTGATGTTTCAGCTGATTCTGAATTCTGAAGTAGACTTCCTTTATTATTCTATCCACTCTGTTCAATACATCAGTTCCCATGACATTAAAAACAGACTCGGAGCATGTATGATACTACCACCACCATGATCAACAGTTGGTCCCAGTGAAAGGGGGTTTTTGCTGCAAGACGGCATTATGTTTCAGTAAGTTTACCTAATAAACTGGCAACTGAGAGTATATTCGTAGCTAAATACAGAAACCTTACTCACGGTCTCTCTCTCTCTCTCTGCCTCTCTCTCTTTCTCTCTCTCTCTCTGACACACACACACCAGCCATGGTGACTTGAGTTTGATTTGGACTGGAGTTACACTTAAGTTGCACAAACAGTGACTTCAGGCTTGACTTGAGACTTGATTTGAACTCGAGGTTCAAGACTTTTGAGTAGCATACTTGTTTATGTGTTTATGTGCAATATCCACTGCCACTGAAATATCCACAGTTTTGGACATACTTTTCTCTTTTTTATATGCAGTTTCTTTTTTGCTACTACGTTCTTACAATTGTTTTTTTGGGGGGGGGGGGTTGTTTTTTTGCGCTCTGGACATATCACTTTCATTTGGTTAAATTTTATGTTTATTTTTCTTTTCTTCTCCATACCTTTCAAGTCTTCGTGTGGTTTACTCAGGTTTATCTTTGCACTGAAAGGCTTGCACCTTACCTTTCGTTGTACTGGTTACAATGATAATAAAGAATCTGTATCTGTATTTGGCGTTCAGCAATTCAGCAGACGGACCCCAACTATTCTAAAACAAGCGCGTATATTAGACTTATGGGTGCAAGATCTGTGCTTACAGATTGATTTCCATCAATTTATAATTGTTATCTGTCAAGTCCATTCGCTGTAGCAAAAACTGATTTGCAGCTTCGTATCTGAAGCATGCATTTTCCGAGTATGACTCTTATGAAGCATTGCTTCATATCACTTTGCTTACAGTGGAGTCAGAGAGAGCTGTCTGTGACATCACATTACTATTGGTAAATAAAAACAAAACTAGCCAGTAAGAAAAACAGCTGCCCACAACTCCCCTAGATTAAAGGTCCACTTTTGAAGACATTTTTCATACTACATACTTTCATACTACTAGTACTACAGCTACTTATAATAATAATAATAATAATAATAATAATACCCTTCCTTAATCTTCAACCACTTATCTGGGATCGGGTCGCGGGGGCAACAGTTCCAGCAGTTCCAGTTCCAACAGACCCCAAGCTTCCCTTTCCAGGGCCACATTAGCCACCTCTGTCTGGGAGCTACTGAGGCGTTCCCAGGCGAGTGTAGAGATATAATCTCTCCACCTAGTCCTGGGTCTTCCTCTGGGTCTCCTCCCAGATGGACGTGCCTGGAACATCTCTCTAGGGAGGTGTTTCACTGTGAAGGAGCAACGGCTCTACTCCGAGCTCCCCACAGATGGCTGAACTTCTCATCTTACCTCTAAGTCCCCGTTATACTTAACACAAATGAGCACAAGCCAAGTCAAATCAGGCGGAATGTAAAAAAAACAATTCTTGCCACATCTGTGAGGGAATAAGAACTGCAGAGGATTGGTAAAGTTAGACCTTACTTGTGTGAAGCACCTTGAGGCAGCTTTGTTGTGATTTGGCGTTATACAAAATTTAATAAATTGAAATTAAATTGAAATTGACAGCTGTCCAAATGCCCAAAGTGCATCAGCATCTCAACTGCAGTCCAAATGTATTTGGAACACAGTATATGGACACCAAGAATGCTGTTAGATTGCAGTAAGAATATTACAAATGCACCTTGAATGCCGTATGACTGCGGTTCAAATGCCACCCAAAGCCTGGGTGGAGGGTAATTAAGGGGAGGTGCATGGCAGAGCGAGCACTGTGTCTGCTACCTTTTGGAGAAGTGCCATGTGTCTGTTTATTTGCATGTTACTGCTGCAAGTAAGTATTATATAAGTATCATTAATATAATAATTATATAATTTATTATTATTATTATTATTATTATTATTATTATTATTATTATTATAATAAGTACCTGCCAATCAACAGAAATTCTGGCCCTCAAAGACATGTTAGTCCACTTCTAAAATGTCCACCTCCACTCCACTTATTATTCCAAATTAGAAGCACCTATTTGAGGTCATTAGCTGCATAAAGACACCTGTCCACCCAACACAATCAGTAAGACTCCAACTACGACCATGGGAAAGACCAAAGAGCTGTCCAAAGACACCAGAGACAAAATTGTAGACCTCCACAAGGCTGGAAAGGGCTACGGGGCAATTGCCAAGCAGCTTGGTGAAAAAAGATCAACTGTTGGAGCAATTATTAGAAAATGGAAGAAGCTAAACATGATTGTCAATCTCCCTCAGACTGGGGCTCCATGCAAGATCCCACCTCGTGGTGTATCAATGATCCTAAGAAAGGTGAGGGATCAGCCCAGAACTGCACAGGAGGAGCTGGTCAATGACCTGAAGAGAGCTGGCACCACTGTTTCCAAGGTTACAGTGGGTAATACACTAAGACGTCATGGGTTAAAATCATGCATGGCACGGAAGGTTCCCCTGCTTAAATCAGCACACGTCCAGGCCCGTCTTAAGTTTGCCCATGACCATTTGGATGATCCAGAGGAGTCATGGGAGAAAGTTATGTGGTCAGATGAGACCAAAATAGAACTTTTTGGTCTTAATTCCACTCGCTGTGTTTGGAGGAAGAAGAATGCTGAGTTCCATCCCAAAAATACCATCCCTACTGTGAAGTGTGGAGGTGGAAGCATCATGCTTTGGGGATGTTTATCTGCACATGGGACAGGACGACTGCACTGTATTAAGGAGAGGATAACTGGGGCCAAGTATTGCGAGACTTTGGGGAACAACCTCCTTCCCTCAGTTAGAGCATTGAAGATGGGTCGTGGATGGGTCTTCCAACATGACAATGACCTGAAGCACAGAGCAAGGACAACCAAGGAGTGGCTCCGTAAGAAGCATATCAAGGTTCTGGAGTGGCCGAGCCAGTCTCCACACCTAAACCCAATAGAAAATCTTTGGAGGGAGCTCAAACTCCGTGTTTTTCAGCGACAGCCCAGTAACCTGGCTGATCTAGAGAAGATCTGTGTGGAGGAATGGGCCAAAATCACTGCTGCAGTGTGTGCAAACCTGGTGAAAAACTACAGGAAACGTTTGACCTCTGTAATTGTAAACAGAGGCAAATGTACCAAATATTAACATTGATTTCCACAGGAGTTGAAATACGTATTTGCAGCCATAACGTACAAATAAATTATTAAAAAATCATACATTGTGATTTCCGGATTTTTTTTTTTTTTTTTTTGGATTATGTCTCTCACAGTGGACATGCACCTAAGATGAAAATTTCAGACCCCTCCATGATTTCTAAGTGGGAGAACTTGCAAAATCGCAGGGTGTTCAAATTCTTATTTTCCTCACTGTGTATATATATATATATATATATATATATATATATATATATATATATATATATATATATATATATGGCAACTTGCTTCAGACAGATTGTTTGCTGTTGTGATGCTCTTCTGACCTTTACACGGTTGTATACGTTTCTTTTATTTCTATTTAGCGCACTTCTGGTTGTTAAGTGTATCTACTCTGAACCTTATTTAACTACAGTACAGCTAGTGGTTAGCAGTCACAAGCGGTTAGCTTTCGCTAGCTAGGTCAACTCCTCCCCCCCCCCCCCGTTACTTTTATAGCTGTTTCTTTTTTTTACCTGTTTAATACTTCTGTTATTTTTTCATTGTAACTGCTGTGAATTTTAGGTCATTATTTTAATCCTGTGCAAATCATAGGAGTGGCTAGCATTATCCTTGGAATTGCCTGGTGTGAATTCTCTGAGCCCACAAATGACTTCCACTCCTGTCTCCAGGCAGAAACACCAGACTTTAGTGATAGGGGATTCTATCACCCGCAAAGTCAGGTTACAGATGCCTGCTGACGTTAAATGTATTCCTGGGGCCAGAGCTCCAGACACTGCATCCCATCTTAGGGTGCTGACACTGCAGAAGGGAAGACAGACTAAGGAACATGACATAGATACAGTCACATAGTTATTCACGTCGGCACCAATGATGTCAGGAAGAAGCACTCAGAGGTTACAAAAATGGATATAGAGAGGACTTGTGACCTTACCAGAAAATTGTGTCGGCATCTATGAATAGTCTCTGGTCCCCTCCCCTTCCGGGGTTAATGATGAGGCGTTTAGCATGCTGACATCGTTAAGTAGGTGGCTGGTGCAATTTTGTAGACAGAAAGGCTTTAGCTTTATTGATAACCGCCCTTCTTTCTGGGGCCGCCGTGGCTTGCTGATGCCTCCACCCTACTAGGGAAGGCGACGCCACCTTGTCTGGGAACATAGATAGAGCTCTACAGGGAGGGTATCATTAGGAATTTACAGCAGGCCACGGAGCAGGTGATTAGCGACCCCACAAGGCTTATGACAAATGTGGCTGTGGAATCCATTAGCTTAGCAGGGAAATTAGTGCAGAAAATCCACTATGGTGATAGTGCAGTTTATCTGCCAGGGAGGGAATTTCAACAAGTTGAGACTGTGGCCTGCTTCCATAGACGTGTCCATAAAAATCAGAGGGATATGCTTTGCAAACTTAATACCCATTACTACACTGGATGATGATGGAATTGAGGATGGCCCCAATAGCAAACATTTCGTGTCTGCTACCTACAACGTGCGTGGAATGACTCAAACCTAAACCTACTTCTAGGCATCTTATATATGCTACTCTGGAACCACCCCTAAATCCAAACAGTTCAATTGTCAACTCCACTGAGGTCCTTAGTCTGGGTCTCATTAACATAAGATTACTGTCCTCAAAATCATTGTTGATTAATGATCTAATTATTGATTATCACTTATATATGGTTGGGTTAGCAGGGGTGGTGGCCAAGTAGTTAATGCTTTTGGTTTCAGTGCAGAAGGTTCTGGGTTCAAATCCCACCCCTGCCACATTTCTCCATGTAATGTGGAGTTGCGTCAGAAAGGGCATCCGGCGAAAAACCTGTGCCAATTCAACATGCAGATCCACCTTGGATTTGCTGTGGTGACCCCGAGTGCAAACAAAGGAGCAGCCGAAGGGACTTACTTTTACTTTGATATGATTGGGTTATGTGAAACCTGGCTTAAACCTACCTCCACCAGCAAATACATTTAGTCACATCCATCATGATGCGAAGCAATGCGGGGGTGTTGCTCTTATTTATAAATCTAGGTTTAGCTGATTAGCTGTTGGGGGTCACAAATATAACTCATTTGAGCATCTGATTCTCCGCTCTGCTCAGGATATTATGCATTGTCAAGGTCAGAAGTATAAAAATCAGCTGTATTACTTTGCCTTCTGATCCCCTCTGCAAATCATTTATGGAAATTGTGGATGCATTAGGATTCCGGCAATGCATTTGGGACTCCACACACATTAGTGGAAATACCCTGGATCTGGTTCTTGCACATGGTATTGCTGTCACAAATATTGACATCATGCCTCTTCCATCAGTGGTCTCTGATCATTCACTTATTAAGTTTACAGTTTCGCTGCCATGTTTAGTGGAACAACGACCTTATATATCACTACGGCGATGCATCAACTCCTCAACTAAAACTGAACTTGAAGCTAGACTGCCTGATGTCTTAGGTTCACATTTGGCAAATACCCAATCAGTAGACAGTCTTGTGGATAGTTTAAACTCATTGCTCAAAACTACACTCGACATGATTGCGCCGCCTGTGTTAAAACCGCGCTCCCCCAAGTCAGAGTCACCTTGTTTCAATGATTACCTGCGTGACCTCAAACATAAGGCAAGAGGTCTAGAATGGAAATGGCATTGTTCAAAATGAGAAGTATTCCACTTTGCGTGGCGTGATGCTATCTTAGACTATAAGCATGCATTATTGGTGACAAAGTGGACCTATTACTCTGATTTGATCAACAAAAACAAGCATAACTCAAAGTTCTTGATCGACACGGTGGCAAAATGTATTCTTAGACAACCACCTGTAGTTCGCTCTCCTTTTACAGATTTCCTGGATTACTTTGAGAAGAAAATAGAAGACATTAGGTTAAACATATCCCAGCATGCCTTAACCCAGCCACTACACCCTGCTATTGAGATGGGCGCCATTACTGAGGTATTACCTAGATTCACAGAATTTGACAGTATCTCACTAGGCAAGCTGACAAAACTCGTAACGTCAACAAAAAGCACAACCTGTTTATTTGATCCCATACAAGCAAAACTGTTTAAGGACCTGTGGCCCACTCTGACTGTGCTGGAAATTATTAATCTTTCTTTAACTTCTGGATCTGTTCCTAAAACTTTCAAATCTGAAGTGATTAAACCATTACTTAATAAACCTAATCTTGACCCTAGTGTATTAAAAAACTAATAAACCTAATCTTGACCCTAGTGTATTAAAAAACTATCAGCCAATATCAAATCTATCATTTTGCTCTAAAATTCTGGAATAACTGGTGTCACAGCAGCTCGTGGACTATCTTACTGAGAATAATCTCCTTGAGCCACTGCAGTCTGCTTTTAGAAAATATCATTCCACAGAGATGGCTCTCACTAAAGTGGTGAATGATCTTCTGCTTACAATGGATTCGGACACCACCTCGGTTCTGGTGCTGTTAGATCTCAGTGCTGCATTTGATAACGTGAATCATCATATTCTACTTGATAGGCTGGAAAATCATTTTGGGATTACTGGGAGTGCCCTTGCATGGCTGACGTCATACTTGACCAGTTGTTCTCACTGTGATTTGTACAGTAACACTACCTCTAACCTTAGTGACATGAAATTTGGGGTTCCACAGGGGTCCGTCTTAGGCCCCCTGCTTTTCCCCCTTTATATAGCACACCTTGGGCGCATATTGCGGCATTTTGGAATTACCTTTCACTGCTATGCTGATGATACTCAGTTATACATGCCGATAACTGCTGGTAATCTTGTTCATATAAAATCCTTAGAAGGTTGCCTTGCATTAGTGAGAAGTTGGATGTCTAGAAACTTCTTACTTTTAAACTCTGATAAGACTGAAATTATGGTTCTTGGTCCAGTGAGATATTGGCATCAATTTGACCAGTTAATGCTTAGCCTTAGCTCGTGTGTCATACCTCACACTGACAAAGTGAGGAACCTTGGGGTAATTTTTGATCCCACATTGTCCTTTGACCTCGACATTAGTAATATTACGAGGACTGCTTTCTTCCACCTGCGAAATATAGCGAAGATTCGTCCCATCCTGTCTATGGCTGATGCTGAGACCCTGATCCATGCGTTTATCTCTTCTAGATTGGACTACTGCAGCGTTCTGTTTTCTGGTTTACCGCAGTCTAGCATTAGGGCTCTCCAATTGGTTTAAAATGCTGCAGCCAGACATTTGACACAAAGCAGAAAGTTTGACCACATTACACCCATTTTGGCATCCCTTCACTGGCTTCCTGTCCCAGTGAGATCAGATTTTAAGGTTCTGCTACTAGTCTATAAAATTGTTCACGGACTGGCACCTCCGTACCTAGCTGACCTAATTAAACCTTACGTACCGGCCCAGGTTTTGCGTTCTCAGGGTGCAGGACTATTTTGTGTCCCTAGGGTGAATAAGAGGTCTGCAGGTCATGGAGCTTTCTCTTATCATGCCCCTGCTCTGTGGAATGATCTCCCTGCATCAATTAAACAGTCAGATTCTGTGGAGACTTTCAAGTCCAGACTTAAGACTCACTTATTTTCACTTTCATATGGCTAGCATACTGGTATAGTTTTGTTTTACACTTTCTACTCTTTTAATTAATTTTATTAGGAAACGGAGCGTGCCGCGGCCTCAACTTTACCTAAATTCTGGATCTTTGAGTGAAGCTTAGGGCTAGTGGCCGGCGATTACCTTAATATTTCTTCTGTTTTCTTGTTGTTTAATGCTGGCAAATTGTACTGTATTTGTTGTCTTTCTGATGCCTGATTCTGTTTTTTCTCTCTGTTTAAGGTGCAGCTCCATCCAGAGATGTCAGTTGTATTTGTGCTGGCGACCCTCCTGTCCTGTGCACCAACAGCATTTCCTGTATATTTGTTTTGTGAATTGTTCTGTAATTTCTGTCTGTAGCATGGCCCAAGCAGAGGGTCACCCCTTTGAGTCTGGTCTGCTTGAGGTTTCTTCCTCAGAGGGAGTTTTTCCTTACCACTGTTACTCTGGGGGTTGGTAAGGTTAGACCTTACTTGTGTGAAGCGCCTTGAGGCAACTCTGTTGTGATTTGGCGCTATATAAATAAAATTATATTGAAAAAAATTAAATTGAAAATTAATATATATATATATATATATATATATATATATATATATATATATATATATATATATATATATACAGTGGTGGGCACAGCTAACCAAAAAGTTAGCTTCGATAACAGCTAATCAGCTAACTTAGAAGTTATCTTTTATAAAGGTAAACAGATAAACCACCCAAGAATTTATCAGATGCTACAGCTAACCGATAACCAATAACTTTCAAAATTGAGTTTTAATCACAAACCCAAACAATGAATCACCACTTCTGTCTTTGTGTGGTGTGCCCCCTGCTGGAATCTCCAGTTTACTATGTATTTTGCAGCAGTGAAGCAGTTGAGAGGCGTTAAGTTCAACTCTACTGCAGCAAAAGGACCCTGACCACCAGGTTCTCTCTCTCTCTCTCTCTCTCTCTCTCTCTCTCTCTCTCTCTCTCTCTCTCTCTCTCTCTCTCTCTCACTCACTCACTCACTCACTCACTCACTCACTCACTCACTCACTCACTCACTCACTCACTCACTCACTCACTCACACACACACACACTCACTCACTCACTCACTCACTCACTCACTCACACACTTAAATAACTTGTCCAAAATTAGTTTGGTTAAAATTTTAACCATAAGTTAAAACTGTATGCCTCTGGATGACTTGGGTGATATGGCCACCGCAGCAGTATGGGGTCAAAAAAAAAAGATTTTTTTGTTTTGTTTGGGGGGGGGGGAGCTGAGTCATGTTCTGGAAAATATGATTGAGGCCATTACTTTAGTAAGGTAATTATCTAACACACACAAAAAAAAAAAAAATCATTTATTTTGAGCCCATACTGCTGCGCTGGCCATAACACCCAAGTCATCCAGAGGCATACAGTTTTAACTTATGGTTAAAATTGTAACCAAACTAATTTCGGACAAGTTATTTAAATTAACGTCATGTCTGAAGTTTTATAAAGTGAAAATATCAGACATATGTTTTAGTTTTAAAGTATTGCACAAATTTTAAAGGTTTTCGTGTGGACACAGTGTGTCCACACTCCGCAGTGCATTATGGGTACTGTAAAAGTTCACGACAGGAGAAATGCATTTGAGACGCTCTGATCAGGCTCCATATGGATATTGTATATTGTGCCTAAAACTCTCATGAATATATTTTCTGGGTTTATAGATGTTGTTATTGTTTGTTTTATGTAAAAATGCCAGAAGAAGCCCAGGTTATTTCTCCATTATTTTCATTTGGAATCATTGTGAGCTGCAATTGCTTCCTGTTTGCTCTTTAGAGTCCTGCTTATGTCAAACACTGTTTGTTGGCTTTGTTCCAGAGTAATATATATAAGATGTCTGAAATTCAGTTTGCATTTATTAAATTCCACGCATCTTAAATGTAGCAGTCATGGATTATCTGGAATATTTGTCTTGGCAGGTTTTCACGGTCTCTACTGCCATCTACTGGCCAGTAGTGTTAATGGCATTATGAGCGTCTGGATGCCAGTAGATGGCAGTGTTCTATTTATTTTGACCCCGGTCATATCAGACAATTGTCTAATCACAACTTGACTTTTTGGCTTTTGCAAATGGCTTTTTTTTACAAATTAAAAAAGCATATTTTACAAAAGCACATTTATATGTAAACACCAACACACACACCTCACATTAACGTGTTGGTTTTTACACAGAAAGAATGAGTCAACCAATCAGTTTTAGTGGAGGCTCATTTACCCATAATCCCTTTGGCATCTGTCTGTGTTTGTTACAAAACTTCAGAATTAGTGCATTATTTAAAATTAAAAGATATGTGTTATATTTTAACTTTGTACAAATGACAGAATTGACATTAATGGAGTTATTCTATCCGGATTAATTTGATTATTTTAAATCAAAACCATAAGTCAAAACTGCTGCCACACTGCAGCACTGTTGTATTCTGTTAAGGAATAATAGCACGCGTGCACGCGTGTGCACAGTGGGCAGGGTGCACAAAGACACAAGTGCTGACTGTTTGGGTCTGTGTTCGCCTTTGATGCTACCAGAAACGATCGTGGTGTTAAAACTCAAAATCAGCTTGTTAGTAGTTGTAAGTGTACTGGAAGCAATAATGAAAGTTATTGATGAGCTGTAGCTTCCAATAAATTTTTGGGT
Source organism: Thalassophryne amazonica (assembly GCF_902500255.1). Classification (NCBI taxonomy): domain Eukaryota; kingdom Metazoa; phylum Chordata; class Actinopteri; order Batrachoidiformes; family Batrachoididae; genus Thalassophryne; species Thalassophryne amazonica. Next base: position 65,885,071 of record NC_047103.1, read on the forward strand.
GGTTTATCGGTTTAGCTTTATAAAAGCTAAATTTTCATTTAGCTGATTAGCTGTTATTGAAGTTAACTTTTTGGTTCACGGTACCCACCACTGCTTGATTGTCACCGTGAATCTTAGTACATGTGTATATTTTATTATCAATCAATCAATCAATCAACTTTTTTCTTATATAGCACCAAATCACAACAAACAGTTGCCCCAAGGCGCTCCACATTGCAAGGCAAGGCCATACAATAATTATGAAAAACCCCAACGGTCAAAACGACCCCCTATGAGCAAGCACTTGGCCACAGTGGGAAGGAAAAACTCCCTTTTAACAGGAAGAAACCTCCAGCAGAACCAGGCTCAGGGAGGGGCAGTCTTCTGCTGAGACTGGTTGGGGCTGAGGGAAAGAACCAGGAAAAAGAGATCGATCACTAATGATTAAATGCAGAGTGATGCATACGGAGCAAAAAGAGAAAGTAACAGTGCATCATGGGAACCCCCCCACAGTCTACGTCCAAAGCAACACAACCAAGGGATGGTCCAGGGTCACCCGATCCAGCCCTAACTATAAGCCTTAGCAAAAAGGAAAGTTTTAAGCCTAATCTTAAAAGTAGAGAGGGTATCTGTCTCCCTGATCTGAATTGGGAGCTGGTTCCACAGGAGAGGAGCCTGAAAGCTGAAGGCTCTGCCTCCCATTCTACTCTTACAAACCCTAGGAACTACAAGTAAGCCCGCAGTCTGAGAGCGAAGCGCTCTAATGGGGTAATATGGTACTACGAGGTCCCTAAGATAAGATGGGACCTGATTATTCAAAACCTTATAAGTAAGAAGAAGAATTTTAAATTCTATTCTAGCATTAACAGGAAGCCAATGAAGGGAGGCCAACACGGGTGAGATATGCTCTCTCCTGCTAGTCCCCGTCAGTACTCTAGCTGCAGCATTCTGAACCAACTGAAGGCTTTTTAGGGAACTTTTAGGACAACCTGATAATAATGAATTACAATAGTCCAGCCTAGAGGAAATAAATGCATGAATTAATTTTTCAGCATCACTCTGAGACAAGACCTTCTGATTTTAGAGATATTGCGTAAATGCAAAAAGGCAGTCCTACATATTTGTTTAATATGCACTTTGAATGACATATCCTGATCAAAAATAACTCCAAGATTTCTCACAGTATTACTAGAGATCAGGGAAATGCCATCCAGAGTAACGATCTGGTTAGACACCATGCTTCTAAGATTTGTGGGGCCAAGTACAATAACTTCAGTTTTATCTGAGTTTAAAAGCAGGAAATTAGAGGTCATCCATGTCTTTATGTCTGTAAGACAATCCTGCAGTTTAGCTAATTGGTGTGTATCCTCTGGCTTCATGGATAGATAAAGCTGGGTATCATCTGCGTAACAATGAAAATTTAAGCAATACCGTCTAATAATACTGCCCAAGGGAAGCATGTATAAAGTGAATAAAATTGGTCCTAGCACAGAACCTTGTGGAACTCCATAATTAACTTTAGTCTGTGAAGAAGATTCCTCATTTACATGAACAAACTGTAATCTATTAGACAAATATGATTCAAACCACCGCAGCGCAATGCCTTTAATACCTATGACATGCTCTAATCTCTGTAATAAAATTTTATGGTCAACAGTATCAAAAGCAGCACTGAGGTCCAACAGAACAAGCACAGAGATAAGTCCACTGTCCGAAGCCATTATAGATACCTTTTGGCATCTGTGTTAGGTACAGGCTTTCTTGTGTACTGGCGGTCAGTCCAATGTATTCAGCGTCACAAGTTGGCAGAGCAACTGTGGGTTATGTCTTTGATTTCCATGAAATCACCCGTCCTTGCTCTCTCATGCTAAAACAACCTGTGGTGCTCCATCTGTCATCCACAGACAATGCCCAGTCTGAATCACTGAACACTATCAGGCTCAGATCTTCTTCACTTTTCTTAAAGCACAGTTCATAGCCCACATTTTTTTTTTTTTTTTTTTTTGTGTTTTCTCATTTTTGTTCACTTGGTGTGGATCAGGGTTTGCAGATTGACATCCCAACCCAACCTTTTCAGCATCTTTCAATGTACTTTTTCTGGTTCATTGTGTTTTCTCCTTCCTTTTGTTCACACTGTATGCCTTGCCATGCCATGATTTTTTTCTCTAAGTCCTTCATGTTGAACTTGCATTTCATAGCACTTTTGAAACTGTTTAACAGGTCAGTATTACTTGCTGCTATGATCAGGTCATCTACCCATATGATGACAATGATGCTGTCATTTTCTGTCTGGTATCTGTACACACAGTGATCAGATGGGTTTATCACAGTCATTTTTCTCGAGATAATCATTTAAGAGTTTGTATTAATTTCTCCAAGACTGTTTCAAGCCATAAAGAGATATGGCTTGATATGAGATACAGTTATATGTAAAGGTTTTGGCACCCCGATGATTTCCATGATTTTCCTTTATAAATCATTGGTTGTGTGGATCAGCAATTTCAATTAAATATATATTATATAGTAGACAAACACAGTGATAATTGAGAAGTGAAATGAAGTTTATAGGATTTACAGAAAGTGTGCAATAATTCTTGAAACAAAATTAGGCAGGTGCATAAATTTGGGCACCCCAACAGAAAAAATACATCAATATTTAGTAGATCCTCCTTTTGCAGAAATAACAGCCTCTAACCGCGTCCTATAGCTTCCAATAGCTTCCAATGAGATTCTGGTTGAAGGTATTTTGGACCATTCTTCTTTACAAAACATCTCAGGTTTGTTGGTTTCCGAGCATGGACAGCCCACTTAAAATCACACTACAGATTTTCAATAATATTCAGGTCTGGGAACTGAGATGGCCATTACAGAATGCTGTACTTGTTCCTGTGCATGAATACCTTAGTGGATTTTGAGCAGTGTTTAGGGTCGTTGTCTTGTTGAAAGATCCAGCCCAGGCGCAACTTCAACTGTGTCGCTGATTCATGACCACTGTTCTCAAGAATCTGCTGATATTGACTGGAATCCATGTGACCCTCAACTTTAACAAGATTCCCAGTACCTGCACTGGCCACACAGCCCCACAGCATGATGGAACCACCTCCAAATTTTACTGTAGGTAGCAATCATTTTTCTTGGAATGCTGTGTTCTTTTTCAGCCATGCAAATGGCCCCTTGTTATGTCCAAATAACTCAATTTTAGCTTCATCAGTCCACAGCACCTTATTCCAAAATGAAGCTGGCTTGTCCAAATGTGCTTTAGCATACCTCAAGTGACTCTGTTTGTGGCGTGTACGCAGAAAGGGCTTCCTCTGCATTACAGCATCATACAGCATCTCTTTGTGCAAAGTGCGCTGTATAGTTGAACGATGCACAGAGACACTATCTTCAGCAAGATCATGTAGGTCTTTGGAGCAGGTCTGTGGGCTGACTATGACTGTTCTCACCATCCTTTGCTTCAGCTTATCTGACATTTTTCTTGGCCTTCCACTTCGGGCCTTAACTAGTACTGTTCCTGCTGTCTTCCATTTCCTCACTATGTTCCTCACACTGGAAACTGACAGCTGAAATCTCTGAGATCGCTTTTTTATCCTTCCCCTTAACCATGATGATGAACAATCTTTGTTTTCAGGTCTTTTGAGAGTTATTTAGAGGCTCCCATGTTGCCACTCATTAGAAGAGATGCAAAGAGGGGAAACATTTGCAAATGGCAACCTTAAATACCCTTTCTCATGATTGTATTCACCTGTGTAAGGAGGTCAAGGGTCAATGAGCTTACCAAACCAATTCTGTGTTCCAATAATTAGTGTTAAATGTATTCAAATCAATAAAATGACATGGGAGCCCACATTTATGCACCTGCCTAATTTTGTTTAAATAATTATTGCACACTTTCTGTAAATACTAGAAACTTCATTTCATTTCTCAAATATCAGTGTGTTTGTCTGCTATATGATATATTGAACTGAAATTTCTGATCCAGACAACCAATGATTTATAAAGGAAAATCATGAAAATTATCAGGGGTGCCAAACATAATAGTCTTCCAAGCATGGTGGACCCCATAGTGGGACGGCATAGCAAAACAATTGTCCATTTGGTGATAAAAGAATGGAATATTCCTGCCTTTCGGTACTGTTGTTAGTTCAAATGTGTCATTTTCTTTGAGTGAGTTGATATCATGTTCCTTGGTGTGTTTCCATTAGGGTTGAGTGGATAAAGCATTTTTGACGAGTATGAGCAAGATACGAGTAAACTCATCAATATCTGTGCTCCTGCTGAAGGAAAATCCTCATTGGGTAACTGACTGTCTTCAAGCTCTGTGAATGGGCAGTCACACACAGCACCCGCCCCTCCCTACACAGACACGTCTCTCCAGACCTTCAGCGTCTCTGGCTTCAACGTGCATGTGCACGCACACATTGTCAAGACAACGGAGCTGCAGGTGGGTGTGGAGTTGGACAGCACAGACTCGCAGACTCGCTGCAGATATGATCACACATGCTTCGTTTTGATTTTATTTTAAAGCGTCAAGGTCGCCGTTCGCTTCATTTTCCTTTTGTTAGTTTGGGTTTCATTTCAGTCTTTTATGCACTCTACACTCGCAGAGCGAGAGAAGTCCAGGCTCAATCATCCAGTTTTTCTTGACGATTTGTGACTTTGGGACTTTTTTCCTTTGTTCAGCAAACGCCGTGTGCCATGTGACTGGGGTTTTTCTTCAGCTCATCTCCATTTCAGTTTGTATGATATTTAAAGTTACTTTGTGAACTTGTTTCATAACATACGCTGTGCATTTGACAAGACAGGGCTGAAAACAGCTCGTGTCACGTCGGTCACTGCCTCCACTTTGGTTGGGTTTTTTTTTTTGTTTTTTTTACCGTATGCTTGTGCTAAGTTTGGCTGGTGATATAAAGTCCGCTGGAAAACTTTGCTCATACTGAACGTGGTGCTTTTGAAAAGAATACACTGTACAATGTTGACATATTATTTCCCTGTTTGCCATCACTGGATGTTTGCATGAATCACCAAGTTCACACAGACCATTAAAAAATAACAGACCACATACACACATACACCCATATACAGTAAGGAAAATAAGTATTTGAACACCCTGCGATTTTGCAAGTTCTCCCACTTAGAACTCATGGAGGAGTCTGAAATTTTCATCTTCAGTGCATGTCCACTGTGAGAGACATAATCTAAAAAAAAAAAAAAAATCCGGAAATCACAATGTATGATTTTTCACTGCAGCAGGGATTTCATTCCTCCACACAGATCTTCTCTAGATCAACTGGGTTGTTGCTGAGAAACACGGAGTTTGAGCTCTGTCCAAAGATTTTCTATTGGGTTTAGGTCTGGAGACTGGCTAGGCCACTCCAGAACCTTGATATGCTTCTTACGGAGCCACTCCTTGGTTGTGCTTGCTGTGTGCTTCAGGTCATTGTCATGTTGGAAGACCCATCCATGACCCATCTTCAATGCTCTAACTGAGGGAAGGAGGTTGTTCCCCAAAATCTCGCAATACATGGCCCCGGTCATCCTCTCCTTAATACAGTGCAGTCGTCCTGTCCCATGTGCAGAAAAACACCCTCAAAGCATGATGCTTCCACGCCCATGCTTCACCGTAGGGACGGTGTTTTTGGGATGGAACTCAGCATTCTTCTTCCTCCAAACACGTCGAGTGGAATTAAGACCAAAAAGTTCTATTTTGGTCTCATCTGACCACATAACTTTCTCCCATGACTCCTCTGGATCATCCAAATGGTCATGGGCAAACTTAAGACGGGCCTGGACGTGTGCTGATTTAAGCAGGGGAACCTTCCGTGCCATGCATGATTTTAACCCATGACGTCTTAGTGTATTACCCACAGTAACCTTGGAAACAGTGGTGCCAGCTCTCTTCAGGTCATTGACCAGCTCCTCCCATGCAGTTCTGGGCTGATTCCTCACCTTTCTTAGGATCATTGGTACGCCACGAGGTGGGCTCTTGCATGGAGCCCCAGTCCGAGGGAGATTGAAGTCATGTTTAGCTTCTTCCATTTTTTAATAATTGCTCCAACAGTTGATCTTTTTTCACCAAGCTGCTTGGCAGTTGCCCTGTAGCCCTTTCCAGCCTAGTGGAGGTCTACAATTTTGTCTCTGGTGTCTTTGGACAGCTCTTTGGTCTTAGCCATGTTAGCAATTGGAGTCTTACTGATTGTGTGGGGTGGACAGGTGTCTTTATGCAGCTAACGACCTCAAATAGGCGCTTCTAATTTGGAATAATAAGTGAAGTGGAGGTGGACTTTTTAGAGGTGGACTAACAGGTCTTTGAGGGCCAGAATTTCTGCTGATTGGCAGGTGTTGAAATACTTATTTGCAGCAGTAACATGCAAATAAATTATTTTAAAAAATCATACATTGTGATTCCTGGATTTTTTTTTTTGGGGGGGGGGGGGGTATTGTCTTTCACAGTGGACATGGACCTAAGATAAAAATTTCAGACCCCTCCATGATTTCTAAGTGGGAGAACTTGCACAATTGCAGGGTGTTCAAATACTTATTTTCCTCACTGTAGCTGAACACACAAAGTAGCCTATATTAATATTTTTATTGTATATGGCTGCATGAAGTATCTGACACTTTCTCACAGCAGTTCATGAAATTTTCCAGATCATTTAGATGGTTGAACAGATACAGACACAGATACAGATAGTGGTGTACTCGCTCATCCCTAGTTTCCATCCACATTCTTTTGTTGTTCTCATAGCTTTACTATAGGTCTGTGGAACTTCACACACTGCTCTGTAACAGTACTCAACACTTGGGTGGGTTGGATTATCATCTCTACAATTTTATGTGTAATCTTCCTCATCTGCATTTTCTCACCATTCTGAAATACCTGTATCATCTGGTTATGCACCATCCATATTTTCGTGTCTGATCTGACTTTCTGTATTTTTCGTGTCCTGTGACATATCATTAACTTCCGTGGTAGTTAAATGTTTGGAGAAATATATTATTTCTATATTGAAAGCTGATGTTAGCTCTAAATTGGATCCACTGCAGTTTGCTTACAGACATGGAAGAGGTACAGATGAAACAATTAATAGTATCACCCATTTGACCCTAAAGCATCTTGAGGACCCCAAGGCTTAAGCACGTCTTTTATTTGACCTGAATGTGCAATATGCTGATGAATGTTCCATAGGCATGCAAGCAGTGTACTGTTTGTTGTATTTATCGATTTTTGAGACAGTTCAGCAGCTGCCACTCTACATTTGCGTGTCACTCGCGCTGGAAACCCATTCAAATGGCGGCCACGATGAGGTTGCACTGCCATTCACGCTGCCAGCACGACGGTAGAGAGCAGGCAGACCACTTTCGAGCTGGCTGTGCAAAGTGTCCCGTTTCCACCTCTCCCTCCCCCTGAGCAACACAAATGGTCTGCGAGTGTGTCTCCCCTCCCCCCGAGCAACACATATGGCATGCGGGTGTCTTCCACCCACGACACAAATGACATGGCGTGTAAGTGTGCAGTGTGCCTCCCCCCCAGCAACACAAATGACGTGCCAGTGTGTCATGTGCCCCGAACAAACCACAATCCAACATTGTGGAGGTGTACCTGAGGTGGAAAATGCACCAACTGTGGTCACAGTGCAGTGCAATCACTGTTCAGCGCGGTGTGCACATCTGGACAGCCTGTCATGTCCTTGATCGACTTCATGTAACACATTCCCTCCCATTGCACAATGTATATGGGACATTAAGATCATTACAGCTGTAGTACCAGATGTGCAGGTGCATGCAGCTGCATGCCCACGCGAGTTGATGCATGTGACAGGCTTGTGCACACAGCTCACAAGCATGTCATAGCTGTGGACCACCCATCACGACATATTCAGCATGTCCCTCTGGAGGTGGGATCACCACGCAGAAGTGCACACATACCGGCACTACAGAGTTAAAAATAAAAAACATTCACAAAAGCACCATCCCATATGACTCGCATAGATCCCATATAAATCCCATATGATGCGGTGGTCCGCGGCCACGTGACACGTGATCGTAACATGGGGCTTTGAGTGACAGCCAGCCATGAGTCCAAGGAGGTGTGTCACTCAGATCATGTTAGCGCAGGCTCACCGAAGCTGTCAGATGATAACACGTACATTGTCAGGGGAGAGTGCAACTGACAGTGATGTGGTCAATTAAAAGAAACAGTGGTAAAATAAAAAAAAAATACATTCAATGAGGATAACAGCCTGAGCTCATTCATGTGTGATGGCTTTGCTTTGCTCTGCAGACATGGCGTGTCCAGCTTAGACTCACTCTCTCAGCTGACACTGACAGGGTGAAGGAAATGTGTTAAATTAAATCAAAGAACTTGGGCTGCAGCTATCGATTACACCAGTGATTCTCAACCGGGGTGCCGCGGCACCCTAGGGTGCCGTGATCAATTGTCAGGGGTGCCGTGGGCAATTATCAAATATTATCGGATGTATGTGCTGTAATAGTGTGGCAGATGGTGTAATGCTCTTTTATTCCAGTAGATGGCAGCAAGGCGCGCAGTAGCGCTGAGCCGTGTGCCGACAAGGAGGCGTGTTTGCCATTTTAATTCCGGGCAAGTTAGTGATTTGTGTGCGTAGAAGTTCACTTAGTCTCGTCAAGAAACAGGTGGAATTTGCTGGAAAGCTGCGCATGTTGGCAAAGTCACAAACGGAAGAACAAGGGAGACAATATTTCCTTCCATAAGTAAGTGGTTTTGGTTATTGTTGTCACTTTGTCCGTGATATTTGGATGATGTCACCCGATGACACGGATCATTAATTTCACTTATGTCTAGTTGATATTTTCCACTGCTAGACCAATGCCTAGTTAAAATTCTTGTCGTTAGTGACTAAAACTTGTTCGACAAGACTGGGGAGTTTTTTTTTTTTTTTTGCACCTTAAAATAATGAGATTAATGACCCGCGCTGTGCTGCCACACACACACACCGCTGACTTCATGAATGAAACTCGGTCAATAAAGGATAATTGTGTAAAAATATAATATATATAAATGTATTGTAATGGTTTTAGGAGCCGCGCTGCGTTGAACAGCAGCAGCTCAGCCGAGCAGCGCAGCTTAACAGCGCAGATCCGTGTAACTTTCAACACTAATATTTGTGAATGTGTGGGTGTCAGAGTAAGTTTAATACTTTCCTGACATAATTTAATGTAATTTAATTTTACTGGCTCGATATCCAGGACAAAATGGCATTTTAACACGTATTTTGCGAGCATTTTTCTGAGTGTGTTCAGTCGCGAATCTCCATTGAAAATGCATTAACATCCGGGTACTTCGTCAATATTTTGCCCGGTTAGGAGGCGTCATGTCGCTGTCCATGAAGGGACGTTTTCGTTTAGTGTGCAGCGTTGGGACTGCGCTCTCTAGTTCTTATATACAGCTCCATGACTATAGTATACTATGTTACGTCATATCTGTACCGCACGTGTTGCTAATGTGCTAACGCACCGTGTAGAGACAGTCGAGTTAGTGGTGCGTGACACGTGACACATGACAGTGGTGTGCCGCAGGATGTTGTAAATATAAAAAGGGTGCCGCGGCTCAAAAAAGGTTGAAAATCACTGGATTACACTATGTAACACAATTTTTGTTCCTGGCTTCTAAGTGTTATATTTCAACTGCTTATGTCTAAAGTCTATGGAAAAATGACTACATTCAGCACAAACTTTGATTTTATTTTATTTATTTTTTTTAATGTTCTAGAAAGTTCTAAAAGTTTCTTGAAATTTCTAGATAATTCTGGAAACTTCTACAAAATTCTGGACAGTTCTAGCAGTTAAAGAATATTTTAGAAGACTACTCAGTAGTAGTGAAGGTGAATCGAGAATATTCTTGAAAACAGACAAATTTCAAAATATCATTGTTCTGATCACAGAAGCAAAGTTTCTGTGGAATAACAGCTATTTTCTATTTATTTAAGGCATAACAGGTTAGGAAAACACACTGTGTACCCAGGAACAAAACAAAAATAAAAATTTGTTACATAGTGTTATTTTATCAATTATTCTGGCGATTATTCGAGTAAAGGTACTTTTGCATTTTTAAACAACATCAACAGTCCAGGGCTCTCCCTAAGCAATGACGCAATGTCGCTGCACCATCACACAGATTGTCAAATTTAGTGTATCCGTTTCTGTTTTCCTGGGTAATTATTTATTTTTTCATGTCTAGCTTTTGGTGCTACATTGATTAGCTCTTACACGGCTTATGCGCATGTTCTAGTCTTCTTCTTTTTTTTTGTTTTTTTTCTGGGGACATTACAGCACCACACACAAGCCTGGCATATGTAGTACAATGTTAAATGGAGCTTCGAGGCACAGAATTTGCCTGAACCTGTTTTGTAATCGATTATTCGAGTTACTCGACTAATCACTTCAGCCCTACAAAGAACAATAATAGTACTCATGTACTCATGGGCTCTCATGTACTATTTACTATAGAACACATGAGAGCCCACCCACACATGTGCATTGCTGTGGCATGTTATGAGTTGATGGCAGATATGTGTTCTCCAGATGTACTGCTGGAGTACACATATTGTGCCATGCATGTAGACCACCACCTATCAAGTATTCACTGCTATGCACACGTGTCGGCATGCTTTCCTGAGGTGGTAAGGAATAAAAACACAAAACGCCTTCAGCAGCACCTCACTACGCACTACAAACGCCATCAGGCAGGCTGCCCCATGTGAATATATCCGTCTTTGTTGGGGGTTTTTTACAGTGCGAACAGAAGCATTACCAGTAACATGACTGTCTTACATTTAAACAGTACAGCCATTGTTCTGTGCTCACTCAGTAATTGGTCCTTAAACATTTCTATTAATTTATGTACATTTGCACATCTAATTGCTCCCGCTGCTGTATGAGAGCAATGTGGTATCACACCTCTAACGTGCTTGCATGGTGTTTTGTGCACGAATCCGTCGCTGCGGGATCATTCACGCCTGTCCGACTGTGTGTCCCTCCCAACAACGGCTCGAATTTTTCACGGTTCACCAATTCATTTTTTTCACCCTTTTTCAGCTGGTTTCTACTTCTTTTGCCCTACTTTGTGTTATGTGTGAAGGGGCCCAAAGGTTTTACTTTCAGGTTTTTCACTTTCAGGTTTTCTGTCTTCATTTGCTTGGGCATGTAAGTCACATTCATCTGTTTGTGTCTGTTGTTCTACACAGTTCTTTTTTATAAATTGTACCAGTCTGTGTTTTAGTACCTTTCCTGTTTGTTGGTTGTAAACCAGATAAACTGGACTATTTTTAAAGAATCCCACAAATATTCTCTTTTCACATCCAGGATCCACTTTCTTTTGGTCATGTTTATAAGCGTACCAGTCTGATCCAAATACCCACATTTTTAAGAGGTGTGATTTTCTCTTTGTTACCATGCAGTACAGGGTACTTTTGGTTCTGCCATTATAGCATCTGTTTCAAATGTGAGCTGCATGTTGAACAGCATAAGGCCACAACATATCTGGTAACCTCTTCTCTATTAACATACACCTTCCCAGTTCAAAGAGGGTTATCCACTGCCTTTCGGCTGTCCCATTTTGGTGTGGGGAATATGGTGATGATATCTCGTGTCTTATACTGCTAAGAGAGATTGAAAGGAACTGCTCGTGGGCTCAGTGAGCTGAGACTTGTTAAATCAGTATGCACCAGTTCCAGAGGTGCTTTAGCTTTGGCATCAGGTTTTCTGTTTCTGCTGTTAGTTTTTTTCCCCACTACACTACAGTCTGTCTTTGCATTACCTGTGATCTTCATTCCTTTATCACATTTGGTAGTTTAACCCTTACAGGGTCTTCATTTTTTTATTTTTTTTGTTACACAGGGAGTCCTGCTTGGTCTGGTGGACCCATTGGATTTTGGGGCTTTTAAATCAACATAATCAAAATGTTTTGTTTTGTTTTTTTTTGTTTTTTTACTCAGCAGATGTTTACTTCATCCCAACTGCAAGTAATATAAACAACACATATGTTAAATTTGTTCCTTTTACCTTTATTAAATTACATTTATGAATAGAAATGCCACTTGTTTTTGTTTATTCTTTAATTAAAATGCAACAAAATGAAGAAATGCATCATAAAACAGGCAGAACTAGAAAATAATTAATAAATGTACAAATGAAGCAAGTTTTTCCAAAACTATAGTGTATTATTTATTTGAATTTCATTAGAAATTCAACCTACTCAGGTGAGTTTACACATATCTGTCTGAACAACACATAAGCTCCATTGAATTCGACCATTTTCATACCAGACTATACCACACAAAAGGGGCAGAGTTTCACTGTGTGTGTGTGTTGCCTATGTACGTCTTCCTCTGCATCACCATCAAAACCCTCTGTCTCTGTAAGGCAGCCTGAACAGAGAACTGCTTTGCCATCTTGATCAGTTGTGGTATGGAACCATGCTGACAGAGCTATTTATAGTGTCAGATCCCCAGGATTGGTTCCCATAAGACAGTGGGGAAATGTGTGGGAATATGGGTTCAGTTCCCACACAAGGTTGCAACATTGTGCACAGTGGGTGCTCATACCAAGGGCCCATTCACCTGCTTTTCTCTGTCTCTCCGTCTCTCTCTCTCTCTCTCTCTCTCTCTCTCTCTCTCTCTCTCTCTCAGAGAGCAGAAAGGGAAAATGAGGGTGCACAGAACCTATGATTTCCTATGATTTCCACACTTTCAGTAGCCCCGGGTCCAGTGGACCCAAAGACCCTGTATGTGTGTGTTTACAGAATTTAATAGTATTTCATTAGGCGTGCTGACGAAACTCATGGCGTCTACAAAAAGTACAACTTGTTTGTTTGATCCTCTACCAACAAAACTGTTTAAGGACATGTTGCCCACTCTTGGGCCGATTGTGCTGGAAATCATCAATCTGTCATTAACCTCTGAATCTGTTCTGAAATGTTTTAAATCTGCAGTGATTAAACCATTACTTAAGAAATCTAATCTTGACCCTAGTGTATTGAAAAATTACAGGCCGATATCAAATCTATCATTCTGTTCCAAAATTTTAGAAAAGATGGATTCATGGCAGCTCGTAGACCACCTCACTGAGAATGATCTTTTTGAGCCGCTGTAGTCTGGTTTTAGGAAATATCACTCCACAGAGACAGCACTCACTAAAGTTGTGAATGATCTTCTGCGAGCAGTGGACTCAGACACCACTACGGTTTTGGTGTTGTTAGATCTCAGTGCTGTGTTTGATAGTGAGGATCATCATATTTTGCTCGATAGGTTGGAGAATCTTTTTGGGATTACTGGGAGTGCTCTTGACTGGTTGACGTCATATCTGTCCAGTCGTTCGCAATGTGTTTTGTATAATAACACTACTTCTAACCTTAGTGACATGACATTTGGGGTTCCACAGGGATCCGTTTTAGGCCCCTTGCTTTTCTCCCTGTATGTAGCACCCCTTGGGTGTATACTGCGGTGTTTCGGGATTGCCTTTCATTGTTATGCAAAGATACTCAGTTGTACATGCTGATAACTGCGGGAAATCTCACTCCCATAAAATCCCTGGAGGACTGTCTTCTATCAATGAGAAGGTGGATGTCTAGTAACTTCCTACTTTTAAACTTTGATGAGACTGAAATCATGGTTCTTGGTCCAGCGAGACATCAGCATCAGTTTGACCAGCTGGCACTCGGCCTGGGTTCATGTGTCATACATCATACGGACAAAATAAGGACCCTTGGGGTAACTTTTGATCCCACACTGTGTTTTGATCTTCACATCAGGGATGTTACTAGGACTGCTTTTTTCCATCTGCGAAATATAGCGAGGATCCGCCCCATCCTGTCTATGGCTGATGCTGAGACCCTGATTCATGCTTTTGTTTCTTCTAGACTAGATTATTGTAATGTTCTATTTTCATGGTTACTGCAGTCCAGCATTAGGGGTCTTCAGCTGTTTCAGAACGCTGCCGCCAGATTGTTGACACATAGCAGAAGGTCTGAACATATCACACCCATTTTGGCATCCTTGCACTGTCTCCATGTCTCTGTGAGAGCAGATTTTAAGGTTTTGTTATTGACTTATAAGGTTGTTCATGGACTGGCGCCATCTTATCTGGCTGATCTGGTGGAACTTTATGTGCCGGCCTGGGCTTTGCTGTCGCAGGATGCGGGACTTCTCTGTGTTCCCAAGGTGAAGAAGAAGTCAGCAGGTCAAAGAGCCTTTTATCATCATGCACCCACCCTGTGGAACAGTCTTCCTGCGACCGTGAGGCACTCAGAGTCTGTGGACATTTTTAAGTCAAGACTGAAAACCCATTTTTATTCTCTTTCTTATGAATAGTTTTTATTTTTTATCTGTTTTGTTCTTTTACTTCTTTAATTATGTATTTGAAATGTATGTAAATGAGATGTATTTTGTATTTATTTAAATTTTATGTTGTATTGTATTGTTTTGTGTAAGGTGCCTTGAGATGGCTTTTGCTGTTATTTGGCACATTATAAGCTAATTAAATTAAATTAAATTAAAATTATGTGATATAAATGTGACAGGGGGTATACGGGGAACACATCATTGAAAATGTTTTCTGAGTTATGATAAATAATACGTTCTTTTGTATTCCTCAATGTTGAAGATTGTCCCATCTTTGTTATAAGTTCATTCTGTCCCTTCTTGAAGACAACTTTGGCACTGTCAGTGGTGGCTCTTTTCACAGAGAGTATATCATGAGGATATGTTGGTATGAATATAGTAAAATACTGTGTTAAATACTGACAGTGAACATCTGGTCCCACTCTGAACAGAGTGGGACCAGATGTACACTGACAGTGTTAATTTAACATTGTCAGTGTTAGTTTTACACTGGTGATTTTACTGTGTAGGTTTGTTAATCAAGGGCCATAATTCTGCTAAAATGTGTCAACTTTGTACATTACAATATGCCTATTACTAACCTATAACAAGGAATTGTACCGTGAATTGCACACCGTTTTCTGTGCTTTTCTCTCTTACAGAATGAAACCATATTGTAGTTTGATCATTGCTCCACTTAAAAAATAAATAAAAATCAAAGACGTCACTGAAATCTCAATATATGACATTCATGTCCATGATGAATGTATGTGAACTTCTGACCACAACTACATATTTACAGGAGGACCAAGCTCCAAGTCTTTAAAGTACTGGGGCTTCGGATCTTACCATATGGTTGTGAGACTTGTACACAAGCCAGTGACCTGAGATGATGACTGGATGTCTTTAGCATTTGACCTCTACATAGAGCCCTTGGCTACCGCTGAAATGATTTTTAGTCAAACAAGCAATTATTAAGATATACTTTCAAGATAAAATCACAAAGTGCTTGTGTCACATTTCCTTATGTGTAATCAACACGTGTAGATCCCAGCACCTAGACAACATCAAAGATATACCCAAATGTCACCAGGCTGTGGGAGATAGATGGAGTCACTGATGAACCACTGCTCTGGCCAGGTTTTTGCCCATATGGATCCAGGGCAGTTCTGTGGGATGGTGGATGTGGCAGAATGCAGAGCAGACATGGTGCTTGCTTTTTGAACAAATACATGAGGTGTTTTACAGTCCTTGGATTTTCGCACACCCTTCTATGGTAGCCCAAACTGAAATGTGCCAAGCTTTGGGGTTTTGCTCTGTTTGGGAAATGAACACCTGGATTTTATTTTCCAAGCTGCGATCTGTTGAGGTAGTGTGGTGTTATTAGGCAGTACTTTGGGTTTGTGCATTATTTGATGAGAACAAGCAAAAATAGCCCAACTCATTTTCCTGTGCTGTACTGGGTAGTGTTTCTATCTGCTTGCACTATCTGAGATTTTGATGGTTTCAGTATGTCCTTTGGTCCTTTTCTCATTGAAACAAGTGCTTCTTCTGAGTCCTTGCAGCTGCTCCTAGATTTCTGTTGATAAGCACTTTTTGTGTAATGAGTAGAAGATTTTGGAGCTTTAACATCGGCCCTACATCTGTTGAATAGGGTCATAAAGTGTTTCATGCCTGCTAAAACAGCATCAGTTTTCAAAGCCCAGTGCCTTTTTGTTTAACATTCACCATTTTTAAATGCTTTGTAATGTCTCAACACCTTTGTTTAAATGTTTTTTTTATCTGCGCAGTAATGTTAATTTAACTCATCAGATTTGTCACATTTACATTTCCGACAATTGCAGCGCTTGTATTTGGAGCCCATTAAAGAGGTGTGTGCTCAAAGGTACAGTGTGTATAATGCAGAGGTGTTTATTAGCAGAATATTGTATTCATAACTATCTGTTCATTAGTGAAAGCCCTTCGGCCCCTTCATGGAGGTTCCCATGCTGCACTACCTTGTTGATGCAGTAGCCCAAAAGGACATACTTACTCCACCTTTCACATCTGGCAGCGGCAGGAAGACTGAAGAAAAAGGTAGAGGAATCAGTGGTTGCTTGCACTATAGACTGTCTACTGTCTACTGGTTGCTAGTGCAGGCTAACAAGAACATTCATTTATGGCATAACAGGGATAATAATAATAATAATAATAATAATAATAATAATAATAATACCAGAGACAGAATAAGGTGGAGAATATGTTCCAATTTCAGTTACAAAATGAACCCACAAATGCAGACAGTAACCAAAAAGAGATGAAAGTGAAAACACAAGAGAATTATCCACCTTATTCCTTGGGGTGTACTGTAGAAACGATTATGGGTGCAGCTTCCTGTTAGACACTGGAAGTAGCAGTGAGCCATTGTTTACTAGCGGTTTTCATTTCCCGTACCGGTTTATTTGAAAGTTTATTGTTTTCTTTTCTAAACGATGAGCAGCTCCTGTAGCATTAAAAAATGTCCTTGCATAACTCATTGCACTCTTTGCAGTTGTACTAACAACCAGACAAAGTTACATCTGCAGCTACAAGAGCAATGTTTTGAACATGCAGACAGACTAAGAGAGTTTCCATGGCCGACCGAAGGATGAGGAACCCGGAAGGATCTGGCTGAAGAAAACGCAACTTGACAAGACCACCTAAAACTTTATACATGTGCTCTTTTCACTTTGTTGACAAAAAGCCCACAGAAGAACATCTTACTTTGTAGTTGGGATATGACAAACCAAGTTTTTCTGAACAAATGTTAAAATGTAAAATGTGTTTGGACTGCTGGTCAGTATGAACCTAAAAATGACATAATTTCAGGACACACATAACAAAACATTCAACAATGCAGCATTTTAATCTTAATCTGAATTTAATATTGTAGCTCAGCTGTGCCCAACCCTGTTCCTGGATGGCCCCTGCCCTGCATGTTTTCTAACTCTCCCTGTTCCACTCCCAGGCAATTAACTGTTTCAGGTGTGCTCAGCCAGTCAAGAGCTGGAAGATGCCAACTTAAAAAAATCAGGTGTGACTTGAATAGGTAGACATGAAAAACATACAGGGCAGGGGCTCTGTATGTGACCTGGCGACCCCTGTGCTAGGAGAATACGAAATATATATTTAAATTACAGCAGAGGTCACCAACCCAATATATATATATATATATATATATATATATATATATATATATATATATATATATATATATATATATATATATATATATATATATATATATATATATAAGGAAAGTGGGTACTGTATTTCCGTGATTAAAAGACCGGGCATTTATTTTTTTTTCAAACCGTGCTCAGACACGGGACATAAAAGAGGCAGGGCATAATTCAAGGCTTATTAACAAAATGCTGCTTGTTGCCTGCACTGTGATATGGTATTAAGTTTCACACATATCCCTGGGTATGATGAACCAAACCATTTTAGACTGGTGCCATCTGAGGGGCTGCGAAACCACACACCTGCTAAATGATGGACACCACAAAAGGCTGTGATTTGTCATTTTTCTACTTTCACTCCTTCCTCATTCTCTTTTGCTGCTTTTTTTCTGATGGGACTGTACAGTGGAGGCACTTTGAAGTAAGATCGAAAGCAGCTGACTGCCAATAACATCTGGCTACATGGGACCAAAGAAAGCCCCCACGGCTGAGGAAGTCGACGACATTAAAAGGTCGCTCGACTTTCTTGCAGAGGAAATTTCTGCTGTCAGGCTGCAGCAGAAAGGTATTCTGGAGCTGGTCGAGGAGGTGAAATCGATCCGCATCCAAAATGCAGAGAAAGAAAAGCAGATCGTCTTTTTGGAGAGCAGAGTTGCAGAGCTGGAGCAGTGCACCCGGATAAGTGACGTGATCATCACTGGACTCCCGGTAAAACCCCACACGTATGCTCGGGCAGTGAACGGCACTGCTGCGGGAGAGCCTGATGAGCTGGATGTCCAATCCACAGAGGAGCAAGTTGCTGTTTTCCTGGAGTTCAAAGGGATCGAACTGGACTGTAACATTGAGGCGTGTCACCTGCTCCCCAGGAAAAGTGCCACCAACAAGCCAGCTATCATTCTAAGATTTGTTAACAGGAAACACAAGTTGGGAATAAATGTATTCATGAATGACCATCTAACGAAATACAATGTTGACATAGCCAGAAAAGCACACTATCTGAGGAAGCAGGGCAAAATAACGAACACCTGGACAAGGAAGTGTAAAGTATTCATAAAACTGAACAGGCCACGAGACAAAGTGCTGGTCATCAGGATGATGGAGGATCTCATTCATCTTTACCTGAAAACAATATTAAGCACTTAACTGAGAGGATAAATGATCATCATCATCTGGAACTGAGAACTTTTGCATTCAATGAACACAATGCACAGGATTTGGAACAGAATATTGACCCAGACAATCATTTTTTTGACGGCATTAACAACAATTGCACCTACTACAGTGACGAACAATTCAACCAGAACATTACAACAAAGGATCGATTATCAATTATGCATTTCAACAGTAGAAGGGGTATACTAAACATCATTATAAGAAGTAGTTCTAAACAGTTACAATATCCTGAGTATTTTATTGATGAGGGTAATGTAATTTGTAATAAAAATGATGTGGCTGACAATCTAAATAAATTTTTTGTAAATGTGGGACCTGATCTTGCAGGAAAAATCGCTGATCCTGGGACAGATGGGAAAAACATGGATGTATTGATAGAATGAAATTATAATTCAATGTTTCTCAAAGCGGTGGAGGAGGAAGAAATATTAGATATTGTTAAAAAAATGTAAAAACAAAACATCAACTGATTATAATGATATGACAACAGTAAAGGATGTCATGGAAGGGATCTCAAAACCTTTAACCTGCATCTGTAATTTATCATTTCAAACTGGTTCATTCACAAACAAGATGTTGGGAAAGTGTAGTGACATGGACCCACAACAGGGGGCGTAAATGAACGGTCAATAGATGAGCCAAAAGGTAACAATTTAATGTTGTGAATGTGCACAACGAAATACAGACAATCACAGAATTTGATATTAGTCAATATACAGAGGTGACGTGTGGGCAGGCTCGAGGATAGAAGACGTCTGTCCAGAGAAGAGTCGGGTCCCACACAATTTCCACTGCCAACGGATCTGAAGCACGCCGGAGTCGCCAAGTCCTGAGTCCCCAGGTGGCCACCGTCTCCAGCTGTCAGATCTGGTACTGTTTATTGAAGTTCGGAGTAAGAAGTGAAATCCATTCACTTCTTCACCATCCACAAACTCGGCTGTAAGTAGCAAGCGAACACCTGCAAACACAATCAGAATTGCGAGAGAAAAACAACGTGCGTTCAGCACAAACACGGCTGAGAATTTACCTTCGGGTAGTGGATATCTCGGCAGTGAGGTGGAGAAGCTGCCCGGCTTATATGGTGGTGGTGGTTGATGAGTGACAGCTGGCGTTGATGATGAGTGACAGCTACCTCTCCTGGTTGCTCCTGGGGCGGATGCGCCCTCTCATGCCTGAAGCCCGCACTTCAGGCAGGGCGCCCTCTGGTGGTGGCCAGCAGTACCTCCTCTTCAGCGGCCCACACAACAGGACGCCCGAAGAACAATGACCAGCGGGCTTGCCTGGGGTTCAGACGCTTGGCGGTCTGGATGTACTCCAGGTTCCGATGGTCCGTGAAAACCGTAAATGGCACCGCAGCTCCCTCCAACAGATGTCTCCACTCCTCAAGAGCCTCTTTCACTGCAAGGAGCTCACGATTGCCCACGTCATAGTTTCGCTCAGCCGGGGTCAACCTGCGGGAGAAATAGGCACAGGGGTGGAGAACCTTATCGGACTCCCTGCTCTGGGACAGCACGGCTCCTATCCCTGAGTCAGAGGCATCCACTTCAACAATAAACTGGTGGTTTGGATCGGGCTGCACCAGAACTGGCGCAGTTGAGAACCGGCACTTCAACTCCCTAAACGCGGCTTTGCACCGATCCGACCAGGTGAAGGGGACCTTAGAGGAGGTCAGGGCTGTCAGGGGGCCAACAACCTGACTGTAGCCCTTAATAAACCTCCTGTAGAAATTTGCAAAGCCGAGGAACTGTTGCAGCTTCCTACGGCTCATTGGTTGGGGTCAATCTCTCACCACCGCAACCTTGGCTGGATCAGTGGCGATGGACTTGGAGGAGATTATGAATCCCAGGAAGGACAAAGAAGTGCGGTGGAACTCGCACTTCTCACCCTTCACAAACAGCCGGTTCTCCAACAACCGCTGCAGGACCTGATGTACATGCTTAACATGAGTCTCAGGATCCGGGGAAAAGATGAGGATATCGTCCAGGTATACGAAGACGAATCGGTGCAGGAAGTCCCACAAGACATCGTTTACCAAGGCTTGGAACGTCGCGGGGGCGTTAGTGAGGCCGAATGGCATGACCAGGTACTAAAAGTGACCTAATGGGGTGTTAAATGCCGTCTTCCATTCATCTCCCTTATATGGTGGTGGTTGATGAATGACAGCTGGCGTTGATGATGAGTGACAGCTGCCACTCCCGGTTGCTCCTGGGGCGGATGCGCCCTCTCGTGCCTGAAGCCCGCACTTCAGGCAGGGCGCCCTCTGGTGGTGGCCAGCAGTACCTCCTCTTCAGCGGCCCACACAACACAAGATGTAAATAGCCAAAGTCATTCCACTGTACAAAACCGGGAACAAACATCATTTCAATGACTACAGACCTGTGTCTTTACTTCCACAATTTTCCAAAAGCCTGGAAATACTCTGATAATAGATTGGATACATTCATTGAAAAGTACAAATTACTCTCCAATAACCAATGCAGCCGGTCTGCTCTGTGTCTGATCCCGTCAGATCTCAGAAGCTAAGCAGAGCAGGATCTGGTTAGTACTTGGATGGGAAACCTCTCTGGAACACCAGCAGCTGTGTGTGTTTCTCCAGGTAAAATTGGAGTTGCGTCAGCAAGGGCATCCAACGTAAAACTTGTGCCAATTACCAATGCGGATCTGGCTGTATCCTCTGTGGCGACCCCGAACAAAAAACCGGGAGCAGCTGAATGAACAACTCTCCGATAACCAATATGGTTTTAGATCAAACAGTACAACATCATTAGCAATAATACAAGCAAGAAACACAAACAAGAAATCATTGAACAAAAGAAATATGCAGTCAGAATATTTATTGACATTAAAAAAAGCCTTTGACACAATCTACCATGAAATATTAATTAAAAAACTGGAACGATATGGCATCAGACATATTGTATCAGACTGGGTTTGTTATGTGGGCCGCTGAAGAGGAGGTACTGCTGGCCCACCACCACCAGAGGGCGCCCTGCTTGGAGTGCGGGCTCCAAGCACGAGAGGGCGCCAGACCCAGAAGAAGTGACAGCTGTCATTCATCCTCTGCACCAGCTGCCACTCGTTCATCATCATCATCACCACCAGGAGCGCAGGCGTCAGCGGGAGGCGTGTTGAGTGAGCTGCAGCAGATCTTAACCGCCTTCACGGCTCGGTTAGATTTAGTGACCAAGCAGAATGTTCTCCTTAACCGGAGGGTGGAGGCTCTCACCGCCAGGGTGGAAGCGCGCGATCAGGGCGCTGCTGCAGCCACTCCTCTGGCTGGTCCTGGGCCTGTAACAGACGTTCCACTGGTCGTTCAACGACCCCCCCCCCCCCACCGTCCCCTGAAGCATACATAAGCCCTCCGGAACCGTACGGGGGCTGTGTTGAGACGTGCGCAGACTTCCTCATGCAGTGTTCGCTCGTCTTTTCACAGCGTCCTGTCATGTACGTGTCAGACGCCAGCCGGGTGGCTTATGTTATTAATCTGCTTCGAGGAGAGGCACGCGCCTGGGCTACGGCGCTTTGGGAGCAGAATTCACGGCTCCTAACGTCTTATACTGGGTTTGTACGGGAGTTCAAACAAGTGTTTGACCATCCCAACAGAGGCGAGGCCGCTTCGAGCGTGCTGCTGTCAATGAGACAGGGGCGCCGTAGCGCAGCCGAGTATGCAGTCGACTTCCGCATCACGGCAGCGAGGTCCGGCTGGAATAACGTTGCGCTCCGCGCCATCTTCGTAAATGGACTGTCTCCGGTCCTGAAGGAGCACCTGCTGGCTAAGGAGGAACCGCGGGATTTTGACGGGCTTGTCAATTTAGTTATACGCTTAGACAACCGTTTAAACGAGCATCGTCAGGAGCAGGCCGGGGGGCATGACCGGGCACGAGCCGTCCCTCCCCCTTCTGGTTCCGAAAAGGTGACGTCGTCCCCACGCTTCACTGCCAGAGAGCTCCGTGTGGCTACAGCTCCCCCTGCTGAGGAGGCTATGGACACGAGCAGGGCAAAGTGAAAACAAACATCAGACAAAGGAGGCTGGCCCGCGGGGAGTGTTTTATCTGCGGCTCTTGTGAGCACCAGCAGAAGGACTGCCACAAACGGTCAAAACTACAACGCCCGTCCTTGGGAACTGGGCTAAGGGTGGGCCATAACACGCACGCGGGGAAACCCCGCAAATCTGCACGAATCCCAGTAATGATCCTTTGTGGGGATTTAACCCTTCACGCCCCAGCACTGGTAGACACGGGGTCGGAAGGGAATCTGCTAGATAGCAGATGGGCAAAGGAAGTAGGGCTCCCCCTGGTGGCTCTGCCGGCACCATTGCAGGTGCGAGCACTAGATGGCACCCTGCTTCCATTAATCACACATCAGACACAGCCAGTGACCTTGGTTGTGTCTGGGAATCACAGGGAGGAGATCGTGTTCCATGTAACACCTTCTACCTCCCGAGTGATTTTGGGATTTCCATGGATGGTGAAGCACAATCCCCAGATAGATTGGCCGTCCGGGGTTGTGATGCAGTGGAGCGAAACCTGCCACCGGGAGTGTTTAGGATCCTCGGTTCCTCCCGGCACGACGGCTAATGAGGAGGTTAAAGTCCCCCCCAATCTATCGGCAGTGCCAAAGGAGTACCATGATCTTGCTGACGTTTTCAGCAAAGATCTGGTGCTCACTCTTCCCCCGCACCGACCGTACGATTGTGCCATCGATTTGGTCCCGGGCGCTGAGTACCCGTCCAGTAGGTTGTACAACCTCTCACGTCTGGAATGAGAATCAATGGAGACCTACATCTGGGACTCTTTAGCTGCCGGGCTGATCTGGAACTCCACCTCCCCGATGGGTGCTGGTTTCTTTTTTGTGGGTAAAAAGGATGGCGGACTCCGTCCATGCATTGATTACAGAGGGCTGAACGAGATCACGGTTCGCAACCGATACCCGTTACCTCTGTTGGATTCAGTGTTCACGCCCCTGCATGGAGCCCAAATTTTCACTAAATTGGATCTTAGAAACGCGTACCACCTGGTTCGGATCCGGAAGGGAGACGAATGGAAGACGGCATTCAACACCCCGTTAGGTCACTTTGAGTACCTGGTCATGCCGTTCGGCCTCACTAACGCCCCCGCGACGTTCCAAGCTTTGGTAAATGACGTCTTGCGGGACTTCCTGCATCGGTTCGTCTTCGTATATCTGGACGATATACTCATCTTTTCCCCGGACCCTGAGACCCATGTCCAGCATGTACGTCAGGTCCTACAGCGGTTGTTGGAGAACCGGCTGTTTGTGAAGGGCGAGAAGTGCGAGTTCCACCGCACTTCTTTGTCCTTCCTGGGGTTCATCATCTCCTCCAACTCCGTCGCCCCTGATCCGGCCAAGGTTGCGGCGGTGAGAGGTTGGCCCCAACCAACAAGCCGCAGGAAATTGCAGCAGTTCCTCGGCTTTGCAAATTTCTACAGGAGGTTCATTAAAGGTTACAGTCAGGTAGTTAGCCCCCTGACTGCCCTGACCTCCACCAAGGTCCCCTTCACCTGGTCGGATCGGTGCGAAGCCGCGTTCCAGGAGTTGAAACGCCGGTTCTCGACTGCACCAGTTCTGGTGCAGCCTGATCCTGATCGCCAGTACATAGTGGAAGTGAACGCCTCTGACTCAGGGATAGGAGCCGTGCTGTCCCAGAGCGTGGAGGTTGATAAGGTTCTCCATCCTTGTGCCTATTTTTCCCGCAGGTTGACCCCAGCTGAACGGAACTATGACGTCGGCAATCGGGAGCTCCTCGCGGTGAAGGAGGCTCTTGAAGAGTGGAGACACCTGCTGGAGGGGGCATCGTTGCCTTTCACGGTTTTCACGGACCATCAGAACCTGGAGTACATCCGGACCGCCAAGCGGCTGAACCCCAGGCAAGCCCGCTGGTCTCTGTTCTTTGGGCGCTTTGACTTCCGGATCATGTACCGCCCCGGGACCAAGAACCAAAAATCAGATGCATTGTCCTGGGTGCATGAAGAAGAAGCCAAAGCGGGGCTGTCGAACCCCACCGAGACCATCATCCCCGAGTCTACTGTCGTGGCCTCCCTCACCTGGGACGTGGAGAAGACCGTCCGGGAGGCCCTGGCAAGGAGCCCGGACCCGGGGACCGGCCCCAAGAACAGACTGTACGTCCCACCAGAGGCAAGAGCTGCCGTATTGGACTTCTGTCACGGGTCCAAGCTGTCCTGTCATCACGGAGTGCGTAGGACCATGGCAGTAGTCCAGCAGCGCTTCTGGTGGGCGTTCCTGGAAACCGATGTCCGGGACTACGTCCAGGCCTGTACCATCTGCGCCAGGGGCAAGACAGACCATCGGAGGACCTCGGGACTCCTACAACCCCTGCCGGTGCCTCATCGCCCCTGGTTTCACATCAGCCTGGACTTCATCACGGGCCTCCCGCCGTCCCAGGGCAACACCGTAATTCTCACGATAGTGGACCGGTTCTCCAAGGTGGCCCACTTCGTGGCCCTCCCGAAGCTCCCGATGGCCCACGAGACGGCAGACCTCCTGGTCCACCACGTCATGCGGCTGCATGGGATACCATCGGACATTGTTTCAGATCGTGGTCCCCAGTTCTCTTCGCAGGTGTGGAAGAGTTTCTGTAAGGAGCTGGGGGCCACCGTGAGTCTCTCGTCCGGGTACCACCCCCAGACAAACTGCCAGGCAGAGCGGGCTAACCAGGAGCTGGAGCAGGCCCTTCGCTGCATCACCTCCGCGCACCCGGCGGCCTGGAGTCACCATCTGGCCTGGATCGAGTATGCCCATAACAGCCAAGTCTTGTCTGCTACCGGCCTCTCCCCTTTTGAGGCATGTTTGGGGTACCAGCCCCCATTGTTCCCGCTGGTGGAGGGAGAGGTCGGTGTGCCCTCGGTCCAGGCCCACCTCAGGAGGTGCCGCCGGGTGTGGCGGACCGCCCGCTCTGCCCTGTTAAAGGCCCGGACGAGGGCCAAGGCCCATGCGGACCGCCGGCATTCCCCGGCCCCCACATACCAGCCCGGGCAGGAGGTGTGGCTCTCGACCAAGGACATCCCTCTTTGTGTTGACTCCCCGAAACTGAAAGACAGGTTCATTGGTCCATTTCGTGTCCTCAAGATCATCAACCCGGCCGCAGTGAAGCTCCAACTCCCGGCTTCACTGCGGATTCACCCTGTTTTTCATGTTTCCCGTCTGAAGACCACACCACACCTCGCCCCTCTGTGCTCCGGGACCTACGCCGCCTCCTGCCCGGCTCATTGACGGGGAGCCTGCCTGGACAGTCCGCAGGCTCCTGGACGTCCGTCGTAAGGGCCGGGGGTTCCAATATCTGGTGGACTGGGAGGGGTATGGACCTGAAGAACGCTCCTGGGTGAAGAGGAGCTTCATCCTGGACCCGGCCCTCCTGGCTGATTTCTACACGAGACATCCGGACAAGCCTGGTCGGACGCCAGGAGGCGCCCGTTGAGGGGGGGGTCCTGTTATGTGGGCCGCTGAAGAGGAGGTACTGCTGGCCCACCACCACCAGAGGGCGCCCTGCTTGGAGTGCGGGCTCCAAGCACGAGAGGGCGCCAGACCCAGAAGAAGTGACAGCTGTCATTCATCCTCTGCACCAGCTGTCACTCGTTCATCATCATCATCACCACCATAAAAGCCGGACTGCAACTCCACCTCCTTGCCGAGAAATCGCAACTACTGAAGAGGTAATTTCTCTGCTGACTGACACTTTGTGTAATAATCTGAACTTCTGTTGCAGCCGTTTTCCTGGAGTGTTGCCTTGTCTGTGGGATTGGCGTTTGGTGTGACAGCGACGGCTTCGCCTCACACCCCAAACCAGATAAGTGGTTAACCAGGAGCTGCACGAGTGTGTGATTGGAGGTGGAGGTGCTCCCTCCTAACTGTGTACAGACTGTGGATTACTGAGTGTGCGGACTCACACTCATTCATCTTATCTCTGCTTTCTGCCAGCAGTACCAGGGTCGACAGCCGAAGACAGAGGCCACCTGGGGACTCGGGACTTGGCGGCTCCGGTGTTCTTCAGACCGTTGGTGGTGGAAGCCGTGTGGGACGCGGCTTCTCTCTCGTCGGGGGTCTTCTATCTTCGAGCCTGCCCACATGTCACCTGATGTCAATTGACTTTGCAAATTTCTGTGAATTTAGTTGTGTATTATCACAACATTAAATTGTTACTTTTTGGCTTATTCATTGTCCGTTCATTTGCGCCCCCTGTTGTGGGTCCGTGCTACGACACCTTCCCAACAGGGTTAGCTATTTGCAACAGAGACAGCAGTTGGTTAAGATGGGTGATGTTAGTTCAGAACAGTGGTGGGCACAGTTCCGATAATCAAAGATAATGTTTTCATTATCGGATTATCTTTTTAGATAACTTTAAAAAAAACATTATCGGACTAATTATCTTGTGATAAGTTTTTTGTGCAATAATTTTTAGACCGATAACATGGTAAATAAAGCTGAACAGCTACAAATATTTATAAAACTTAAAATCATTTGAGCACCCACCTGTTAAATGATGTGTAGCTGATGTGTAGTTCTACTGTCTGCAGAACAGAGAAGACCTGCTTTAAGAAGTAACCGCTCTATCCTCTGCAAGCAAAGAAGAACTGGTCCCAGAGGAAGAAAGAAGAAAAAACTGAATTTCTCTTAATCTCATACTGATATACGGGCAATATCACCCAAGTCATCCAGAGGCATACATTTTTAACTTTTAACCAAACTAATGTCGGACAAGTTATTTAAATTAATGCCATGTCTGAAGTTTTATAAAGTGAAAATATCAGATATATGTTTTAGTTTTAAAGTAATGTGCTAATTTTTAAGGTTTTAGTGTGGATATATGCTGTGCCCAGCAGTGCATTATGGGTAGGATAGGGTAATAGTACGTTCACGACATGAGAAATGCATTTGAAACATTCTGATCAGGCTCTATGGACAACAGCATTAAGCTCTATTGCCTAAAACTCTCATGAATATATTCTCTGGGTTTATAGACGTTGCTATTGTGTCTGCTTTTATTAAATTCCACGCATCATAAATGTAGCAGACACAGATTATCTGGAATTTTGTTTTCGCACGTTTTCAAGGTCTCTACTGCCATCTACTGGCCAGTAGTGTTCATTCGCCCTATTGATGTATCCCATAATCCCTTGCATGCCAGAGTCGCTGCAGTCAACAACATATAGAGAATCAACACGATGACAGTTGTAAATTTATATTATACTACAAAAATGTATTTTTTTTATGCTTTTCGTCACGTCAATAAGAGACTGCATGCATGATACCCTGAAAACTTGCTAAAACAATTATAACAAATAATCCGTGTCTGTTACGTTGGAATTGCGTGGAATTTAATAACCGCAAACCGAATTTCATATATATATATATATATATATATATATATATATATATATATATATATATATATATATATATTAGTCTGGAACAAAGAGGACAAACAGTGTTGTAAAGTGTCCCCCAGACTGACATGATCAGGAAGCGATTGTAGCTCACAGCAGCTCCCATTGAAAATAACGTAGAGACAGCCTGTGATTCTCGCATGTTTACATAAAATAAACACAATAACAACGTCTATAAACCCAAAGAATATATTCACAAAAGTTTTAGGCACAATATAAAAATAGTTTTATGTTGCAATGTTAATGGTGTTGTCTGTGTGCAGCGGTTAAAGTGCAGCGTGATCAGAGCATCTCAATGCAGTTCTTAATGTTACTGAGATCTCGAAAAGCGGCGACCTCGCCGAGGTGTTGCAGGATTTGAAACGTCAATAGGGCGAATAGCCAACATTTATGTGTCAAGGCAATAATGAGTGCATGTTTTACAATATAATAAAACGTGTGCACATTGCACAATATAATAAAACATGCGCACAACATCATAAAACATCAAGTTCATGAGAGCACATGACAATATTGTGTGAGAAATAGGTCATAAAGATGATAAGCTAAAATATAAAATTCTCTCCACATGCAAAACATTATGCGAGACACTTCCAGGGCTCCATAAAAATGCCTGTTTTTACAAATAAAAAAATGGAATATTTTACAAAAGCACATTTATCTGTAAACACCAACACATGACACACGTCACATTAACGTGTTGGTTTACATAATGAATGACTGAACTAATCGGTGTTTAGCAGAGGCACATTTTACCCAGATTCCTTTGCGATCTGTCTGTGTTTGTTACAAAACCTCAGAATTAGTACATTATTCAACATTAAAAGATATATGTTATATTTTAACTTTGTACAAATGACAGAATTGACATTAATGGAGTTATTCTATCTGTATTTATGTTATTTATAAATCAAAACCATAAGTCAGCACTGCTTTATTTTCCAAGACCTCCGCCTGACCGGAGCATTGTGATAGGGTAGAGAGCTGGGCTTTGTGGCTGCTCTCAGCTTGCTGCTGTGCTGGAAGCTGTGTAGTAAACAAGAGCTTCCAGTAGGGGGCAAGATGTTCAAAGACAGAAGTGTGGGCTTATTGTTTGGGTCTGTTGTAGCTTCTGATGTTACCAGAAGCGATCGTGGTGTTCAAACTCAAATTCAGTTTCTTAGTAGCTGTAAATGTACCAGAGACAATACTGGAATTGATTGGTTATCTGTAACTTCTGATACATTTTTGGGTGGTTTATTGTTTTATCTTTATCAAAGATAACTTTTCAGTTATCTGATTATCTGATTATCTGTTATCAAAGTTAATTTTTTTGGTTATCTGTGTAGTAATTGACAAACACAACTAGAGTCCAATTATCTCCCCTTTAAGACATCAGAATGGAATTATTTTCCTTCATGCACATTTTCATATGGAATTTGAAATTTCATTCATTCAAATCAACTAACCAGTGAAGGTGTTGGGTATTTTCTCCTCCAAACATTTTTAAAACCTTTAACAAGACAAACAGAGTCAAGAAACACCAGTGAGACAGAAAGTCAAATATTACGCGCGGAGTGCGGCCAGGCTGTACACCAAGGCTACACTAAAGTCTGGCCTGCTTTTCCGCTCTTTTTATTAAGAGACGCCCTCATCACATAAACAAAAAACTTGTCCTAAGGGTGGGGGTGATGACGCAAGACAAGTTTCTTCCCATAACATAAACGCATACGTCAATAAGTGCAGCTGTAAGGAAGAACACTTTCAGGTCAGCACATCTCGTTCGTCTGTTGCAGGTATCAGCTGTTCTGCATCTGCCTGAAGTGTCCTGTCTTTCACACTCCTTCACACTAAACACCACATCACAATAGTCAAAACGTTCTCTTACTCCCAGTCGTTAGAGGCTGCGAAAACAAAGTTATATTATAATAATAAGTACATCCAGCCCTTCATTCCCAGCTCAGATTGACCCCAGAGTGCTAAAACAAAATTGAATTCTCAGGATTGCATTAAGACAGGTGCAAAACAGCACAACACCGTTCTCATGAGAAAGAAGACAAAGCTAAAACAAGGTTGAATAACACGTACATTCTCAGGGTGAAGTGCAAAACAGCACAACACCGTTCTCATGAGAAAGAAGACAAATGTACAAATGTTTAACAGTGATAACATATATACAAAATCCTTAACATTCCCCTCCTGTTTATCGCCTGTTAAACATACAGTAGGCATCACTCAGCTTAGCACTTCTTTTTGAGATTTTCACTAAGAGGTTCATCATGGTATGTTCTCTCTCTAGGCTTACACCCCAGAGGTGATGTCGTCATTGTCACCATCATCGGTGTCTGGGTCATCATACTTCCATTGGTCTGGGTACAGGTCAGGAGAGCCATCGTCCTCCTCGTTGTCGTCTGTCCCCAGAAGTGGATATGATGCCGGACCCCCTCCTGGTCCTGGACTTATTACTGTGGTTATCATTCTATTTACAAGGCCTCGGAGACATGGAATACAACAACATCCACACAATGTTAGAATTGCAGCAAATACTGCTATAGACACTAATAGTGAAGAAATCAAAGACCTCCATTTTCCCATCCCTTCCAGCCACCAATCCCAGCCTTCGGTGTTTACTCCACTGTGCTCTTTCATCTTCCTGTTCATCGTCCTCAGCCCGTCAATGGCTTGAGTGAGACTGCCGTCTGCAGCCGTGTTGTTGGGAATGAATGTGCAGCATTGTTCTCCGAACATGGCACAAACACCTCCTTTCTCTGCCAACAACATATCCAGAGCAATACGATTCTGGAAGGCCATAAGGGACGTGGCTTCTAACTGTGAATGGACAGCCTTAAATCCTTCCTCAGTCCAATTTCCTAATTTCTGTACATTGTAGTGGATGTAGTTTATTCTGTCCACGTTTTTATTAATTGAACACCACCAACAGATGGAAGATTCGAATCCAGCTGCTATTTGATTAACCAGTTTATACTCGTCAGGCACTCCCCTGGGGACTCCTATTGCGTCAATATATGTTGGATTTCCCACTCCTTTCCAATCTCTTTTTACTCTATGTCTGGCTATGCCTTTCTGCCAATCTTCAGGAATAAGAGAGGCTGCATATGTCGTAACGTCTTCAGGGGTCA
The DNA here is from genome assembly GCF_902500255.1 of Thalassophryne amazonica. Taxonomy (NCBI): domain Eukaryota; kingdom Metazoa; phylum Chordata; class Actinopteri; order Batrachoidiformes; family Batrachoididae; genus Thalassophryne; species Thalassophryne amazonica. The sequence continues at coordinate 65,916,318 of NC_047103.1, forward strand.
TGGGTATGGCTTCAACTGGTAACAATAATGATATTAATGCACAATAACCTGACACATTTCGTGGCAGTCTGTCAAAGATTCTGTTATCCCCACACCACCACCATACGTCACTCCTCCCGACAGGTTTGAATGTGGGAGTACTATGGACCACATTCTTACACCAGGCGGTGTGGTTTAAGCTACCCAAAGTCTTACTTGTCCCTGTCAAGTGTACACATGTATGGTTAGCATGCCCAACTTTGCTTGAGAATAAAGGTTTAATCTTAGTCAATTTGGTCACTGGATAGATCTTGTCCCACTTAGAACATTTGTTGTTTGCCGCAATGTATGTCTGTGTCATAGCAGTCAGTAGACAGTCTTTGGGTAATGCTGCCGGTATTACCTGTAATATAGGTCTGGGTCCCATACATACAACACAGTCCTTCTTTGCTGCTAGTCCTGCTTGTTCTGCCATTAAAAGCCAATTGTTATTTTGTCCACTAATTCCTGTAGTTACTAGGAACCAGTCATCTGCCTTCATGTCTTTTGTGCCTTGTACAGACACCCCCTTTGCTTGTACAGACACCCCCTTTGCTTGTATGGACACCCCCTTTGACGTACTTAATTCGGTCAATATTGGTTGCTGTACTCTATCTGTTTCACAGAGGAAGAAATGGAAATACGGATCTTTTCCTTGTTTGTATACCCAAAGGAGGAACAACCAACAGTCTCCCTCTATATCAGGTGGGAATATGGTTCCTTTTTCTGTGGTATTCACCACTATAGACAGCTTATCATCTGTTTGATACATTTTGAGACTTTGACTCTGGTACTTAGCCCACTCGGTTTGTGCCCATCTTGGTGTCCATCTACTCCATTCATCGGCTACCAACGTTTCCCATCTCCTATCTTGTTGATCGTTGGTCATATACCATGAGAAACTATTTCCGTAATTAGTCCCTCTGTCACCATCCGGCATTCCATGGGTAAGAGCACTATATGGTACAGAGATGATCACAGAAGTATTGTAGAAGTATTTCTAGGAATGCAGGCTTGTACACCAAGTCGGTATGCATTATTCCCATCACAGCTATGTACTGTGGCATTAATTATCGGACTGGGGTCTTTGTTACTTCTTTTTGGTCTCTGCAATCTGCGGATGTGATCCTTATTATCATGTCACGTGCTCATGGCTTTTAATAATAATCCCAATTCAAAAAAGAAAAGTAGCATAACAAGGACTGTCCGTGGGGTCCAGAAACCCTCGTTCTTTTTATTTTTTTCTTTCGCCATTTCTGCACACTACAGCACACCTATGTTCAGAACAGTGGCTTCTTAATGTCTTCTGCTAGCTTTCGTGTCTAACCTGGATCTTAACACCAAGCTCACACACTATTACTAGTCTTGTCCTACTGTTCTTACTGTTTGTCTGTGTCTGCAGAAATGACTTTCTTACAGTGAGTTAAATGAATCCATGTACTTCTTTCCCCAATTTTCAAAGCTGTGGGTGTTGTGAGTAGTACTTGATAGGGCCCTTCCCATTTAGGTGAATGCCAGTGTTTTCTCTTGATGCTTCTTATCAACACCCAGTCTCCAGGTACCACTTTAGGGTCCTCCTGTGGAGAAATGGGATCATCAGTGTTTGGAACTCTCCCTCGTTGTCCTTCTAACATTTTTCTCATGTAATCCGCCAAATTGGCTTCCTCAGGTACATCCCAAATTTGTCCATAATATGGCAATCGATATTTTCTGCCAAACAATGTTTCATACGGTGTCAACCCCATGGTACTAGTTATGTTTATATACATTTTTACCAAATCTACACAATGTGTCCATGGTCTGCCTGTTTCCTCCATTGTCTTTCTAAGTCTGTTTTTTACTGTTCCATTCATCCTTTCCACTAATCCGGCACTTTGTGGATGATAAGAACAATGATTTTTGAGATTAACCTGTAGTGCTTCTCCTACGTATTGCACTATTGTATTAACAAAATGCGCTCCATTATCTGAATAGACTGTTTCTGGTATTCCAAATCGTGGGATGATGTCTTTGCATAATGCTTTAGCCACTGTAAGTGAATCTGCATGTTTTGTAGGGAACAATTCTACCCATTTTGAGAAGGCATCAATTATGACTAAACAAAATTCCTTCCCTTCATGTTTACTCAGCTGTATATAATCCATATGAATCACTTGAAAGGGATATTGTGGTGTTGGAAATTTACCTCTTTGGGGTCTCAAATTGCCTTGTGAGTTGTGTTTTGCACATATCATGCATGCTCTACAATGCTGTTTTGCATATGCATCGAACCCATAAAGACAAAAAATAGATTGCAATTGCGATATCATACCCCCTGATGAGACATGCGTCACGCCATGGCTCATAATAGCTGCCCATTTAAACATATTTTTTGGCAATATGGGTTTCTTTTGTGGTCATACGCACAAGCCATTCGCATACGTAGCTCCTTTAGCTATCCACATTTGTTTCTCTCTGTCAGTTGCCTGCTGTTGCATGTCAGCAAGCAGTGTATGACCTAAATGCAACTCTGGGGTAGTTTCCTGTACAACAAAAATAGAAGAAGCTGCTGCTGCCTCTTTTGCTGCTCTGTCAGCAAAATCATTTCCTCTTGAAACACTGTCAGAGCCATTGGTGTGAGCCGCACATTTGCATATAGCAATTTGTTGAGGCAACTTCACAGCTTGCAGTAGGGCAGTTAGGAGAGTGGCATGAGTCACTGGCTTTCCAGACGATGTCACCATTCCACGCTCCTCCCACAGTTTTGCAAACACATGCACTGTGCTGAAAGCGTACTGGCTGTCCGTATAAATTGATACGGCCGTACCTTTAAACAGATAGCAAGCTACAGTTAAAGCAACTAATTCAGCTGCTTGTGCTGAAAATGACGATGGCAATGAAGCAGAATCTAATACTTCTGAATTTGTGACGACAGCATATCCAGATTGCGTTTGTCCATAAGCATTTTTGGTGGAAGAACCATCCACATACACGATTGTACTGTTTGGGATGGGTGTGTCCCGGAGGTCTGGGCGTGCTTTTGTACAAACTGTTGCTACATCAAGACAATTGTGCGGCTCACCATCCTCAGGTAAAGGTATCAATGTGGAGGGATTCAATGTTGTACATCGCTCTATCGTAAGGTGTGGCTGTGATAATAGCAAGGACATGCACGAAAGATGTCTTGCTGGGGACAAAAGGCTCATGTTTGTCTGCAACAGAAGTGCAGAAACTGCATGTGTAACTTTCAGTGTCAACTGATGGAATAGAACAACATTACTGCTACTTTGAACAGCCATAGAGGCTGCAACAACAGCCTGTACACATGGTGATAGAGCACTTGCCACTGCATCCAATTTAGATGAGTAGTAGGCAACTGGCCTCAATTTTGAGCCATACATTTGAACCAAAACACTAGTCATGAACTTATTCTTACAATCAACTGTTTGAATGAATGGTTTACTATAATCTGGTAGTGCCAAAACTGTGGATGACACTAATGTTTGTTTGACTTTTACAAAGGCTTCCTCAGCATCTTTGTTCCATTCCAACACGGTTGACATTGAAATATCATCTTTGTACATCAAATCAGAAAGTGGACTAGTCAACTCTGCATAGCAAGGAATCCATGCCCTGCAGTAATTTGTCAATCCAAGAAATGACATCATCTGCTTTTTGGTTTGTGGTTTTGGAGCGTGCAAAATTGCTTCCTTCCTGTCAGACAGGATCGTGCGCCCTGTGGCTGATAACTCATGTCCTAAATATTTTACTTTATCCCTACACAACTGAACTTTGTTTCTACTCACTCTGTGGCCATTATCAAATAAGAAACATAATAATGCTACTGTGTCAGTTATGCAGTTTTCTCGTGTGTCAGAGGCAATCAAAATGTCATCAACATACACTAATAGTTGGCTATCTGCCGGTGGAACGAAATTGGCTAAACATGCTGACATGACTTGAGAATAAATAGTTGGACTCTCTGCGTAACCCTGCGGTAATCTGGTGAACGTATATCGTTGTCCTTTAAAGGTAAAAGCAAACCAGAATTGATTATCTGGATGTACTGGCACAGAGAAAAATGCATTACTTATGTCAATTACTGAGAAACTATTAGAATTTGGTCTCAGCGAATTTAACAAGGTGTGTGGATCTGGGACGCATGGTGCTCTTTTAATCACAGCAGCATTTACTGCCTGCAGATCTTGAATCATTCTCCACCCCACTGAGGGCGGAGCCTTTTTTACAGGAAATATGGGTGTGTTACATGGTGAATCTGGACATGGCACTATTACTCCTGCTGTTAATAAATCCTCTATTACTGGCCTGATTCCGTCAATTGCATCAGGTTTCAATGGATACTGTCTTACACATGGTCTGTATTCTGTTTTTGGTCTTATAACTACAGGTTGTGCATTTTTAATCAGTCCTACGTCTGAAGGACCTGTTGTCCACAATCCTGACGGTACTGAAGAGAGAAGAGCATCCTCTTCAGGACTCAACTGAAACACTCAGGATTGTGAAGTGGACGCATCAATGTGTGTTCCAGCTGTCAGCACCAATGAGACATTAACTGGCACTTTATACAACTTGGTTGATGGACTGAACTCCGTTCGTGGGCCAACTCTGCTCCAATCAGAGGCTGACAAAGCTGTTATGACTGTCAGTCCCAATTCTTGCCATTCTGTCAAATATGGCTTACAAAGTGACATATGTAATGGCATACCTGTGAACCTCAATTTTGATACATCTTCAGTGGCGCCTGTTACTGTTATGACGGCTGTTGAGCTGCCATCATGAATCAAATCGGTCATTGTCAGCTTCACAGGTGAAACATTTTTCAATTTAGTTTCATAGTCACCATCCGGACCTGGAGGATCTTTATGCCACATTGTGACATGCAGGTCAGGTGGTGACATCTGTTGTTCAGGATTTTTTAGTAGGGCTGTCGCTTGCAAGACGACATCTTTACCCCATCCTGCAGCATCTTCTTCTGAGATGTCAAATGTATAGTAATAGTGGAATGTGGGGTCAGCGCTTTCTTCTCTTACCATGTTAACGCCTCCTGTGCGTTCAACAACTAATTTCCCTTGTTCCACAATTATGGACAAGCCCAATGCAGTCAATCCGTCTCGTCCTAGGAGGTTAACTGGACATTGTGGCATGCTCAACACTGACATAGTACACGTCAGGCCAAATGGATCTGTCAACGTTATGGGTTTGGTGATAGGGACGTCTGATGGTTGTCCATTTGCAGAGCGAACCCTAAAGATTTCGTTGCTTAATTGATGGACAGGTATGTTGTCATTACATGTGGTTCTACATGCTCCTGTATCACAAAGGAATGTCACTGGTCGTCCATTTACCAACAAAGTCACTTCTGGTTTTGGTACCGGATTTCCCAGCAAGGCACACAGATCCATATCACAATCAGACTGCCTATCTGATGTGGAATCATGGATTATGGATTCTAGTCATTGTGGATACTGTGGCTGTGGAGGATTATTCCGTTGTGGAATTCCTCCTGCTGCTCCCTCAGTAGGTGGATTCGGACAATTTCTATACATATGTCCCTCTCTTCCACAGTTCCAACAAATCAGGGGACCACGTGGTGGCCCTCCCTGCCTGTGCTGCTGTTGTGGTTGCCATGGTCCTTGACGTTGTGGCTGTCCACCTTGTCTATTTTGCCATGGCTTTTGGGGGCGTTTGCACTGCTTCTGCTGTCTTAAGTTGCCCTGCTGGTAATATATTTCATCATCTCCATGTGCTACATACACTCCTTTGTCACTGTTTCTTGTCTTTTTCTGTTTTAAGACACCTTCTGCATGACAGCAGTGTGTATGTGTTTCTTCCAATGTGCCTGTAGGCAATCCAATCCAATGTTTCTGTATCCAAGCTTTTATATCCTTATTGGAATGTTGGATCAGAGCGTTTTTCAATTGTTGTTCATACACAGGTGTTTCTGGCAATATGCCACTATGGACCCTAAATACATTCTCAAATCTGCATCTAAACTCTGTCCATGGCTCTCCTTCTTTCTGAGTTGTCCTGGTAATTTCAGTATAATTTATCTTTGGTCCTAACACTCCTTTTGCACGTGTAATCATAGCTTCCACTCTTGTTTTCAAGACTGGATCATCATGTGTCAGTGGTACGCCTTGTTGGTCTGCAGGATTCCAGTCTCCGCGTACCTGACTCCATTTAGGGCCACATGCTTTCATCCACACCTGTTGGACTTCAGGTCCATTAAGGTGGTAAGATGTTCTAATGTTTTCTATATCCTGCATAAAGCCCTCGATATCGACATGTGGCGATGGTATCATGTCGACTGCTGCTTTGATATCATCAGCATTCCATGTCCGATAAACGAGCATGGTTGGTAGCTGTCCTGCTGTTCCTGCACGAGGATTTGGTACTTCTATCATAGGATAGGCACCTCCCTGATCACTATGTTCCACCATGGGAGGGGCTGTAGGCACTTTCGCTTGACTGCGTGTTTGTGGTTTTTCTGGTTTTTCTCTTTTTACCTTAGGTTTTACTGCCAAATCATACTGTGGTGGCGGTACATCGTCATCCTCTGGTAGAGGAGATAAAGGTCTCTTTGTCACCGACGATCCAGCCGGCGGTGGTTGTTGAGGCTGTTCTGGCTCTCTGTGCTGAATTATCACATCTTCTTCTGCCTTACCTACAGCTTTCTTTTTCCTCGCTTTCTCTAATCGTCGCTTCTCTGCTCCTTTCTGTCTGTTCTCTGCTTCCTCCTCCCAAAATGCCACTAAATCTGCCCCTACTTTCTGCATCTTTTCCTCATCACCTTTATGTTGCTGTTCTAACTCCTTCTTCAGCTTCTGTATGCTGATCAGGTTCAGTCGTCCGTCAAAGTCATGTTTATTAATCCAGGTCTCCAATTTTTTGTTGTTTTTGGATTTTTTGCTTCCATAAATTTCCAGTCGTCAGTTGATAAATTTCCTTATTTATAGACGTCTTACCCCCCATTTTTATTATCCCTTGTTATAATTTGGACTTCAGACGGGGGCACACCTAGGGTGTTCTAAATCTGAAGTTTTCACACTTTCTTTGGACGTGACAATTAATTTGCCGTCGTGTGGTTGATTCCTTTCACCTCCCCGTAGGAAGCGGAATCACTTGCCTGCTGCTTCCACACACACGGTTGTCACTAACGTTGTCCAAAGTATTACACTTTCACACAGTTATTTACACTTACACAAAACACTATTTACACATGAAAACACTTTTTAATAACCGTACGCGTATTCTTATGCCAGGGGAGCTCGCCCTCCCGTGAAATTTAACTAATGTCCTGCATTAGGGGACTCCGCCGTCCCTGCCAAATTTAACTACTTTTTTACAGTGCACGTATTTCTACCCGGGATTTCCTTTACGTATTAAAACAGAGGAGTCCGTATCCTCCTTCCGGAATTTAACTACGGGCGTCCCTCGCAACCGTAGAGGAGTCCGCCCTCCTTACAGAGTTTAACTGTGTTCCATTAACAGACGATTCTGTATCATCGCTTACGGAGTTTAACTGTTTTATGTGATCACTTTTATCCCCTACCGGTACGCGTATATAAACAGAGGAGTCCGCACCCTCCTTACAGAGTTTAACTGCTTTGCATTAACAGGCGATTCTGTATCATCGCTTGCGGAATTTAACTGTTTTATGTGATCTGATCACCACTCACTCAGTACTGTTTACAAAGAAATTTTACTCACTGACTCGACTTCCTGTCTGTCTTCTTCGGGAAAATCTCGTCAACCAGACGATGCCAACGGTGGTCGACAATTGCAGACACGATCAATCGATCGGACCTTGGCCAAGGATTTACGTCTGGACTTGACGACCTCTGCTGGACACCTCTGGTATTGTTGAGATCCCGGACGTAGCCCCCAGTCAATGTTGGGTATTTTCTCCTCCAAACATTTTTAAAACCTTTAACAAGACAAACAGAGTCAAGAAACACCAGTGAGACAGAAAGTCAAATATTACGCGCGGAGTGCGGCCAGGCTGTACACCAAGGCTACACTAAAGTCTGGCCTGCTTTTCCGCTCTTTTTATTAAGAGACGCCCTCATCACATAAACAAAAAACTTGTCCTAAGGGTGGGGGTGATGACGCAAGACAAGTTTCTTCCCATAACATAAACGCATACGTCAATAAGTGCAGCTGTAAGGAAGAACACTTTCAGGTCAGCACATCTCGTTCGTCTGTTGCAGGTATCAGCTGTTCTGCATCTGCCTGAAGTGTCCTGTCTTTCACACTCCTTCACACTAAACACCACATCACAATAGTCAAAACGTTCTCTTACTCCCAGTCGTTAGAGGCTGCGAAAACAAAGTTATATTATAATAATAAGTACATCCAGCCCTTCATTCCCAGCTCAGATTGACCCCAGAGTGCTAAAACAAAATTGAATTCTCAGGATTGCATTAAGACAGGTGCAAAACAGCACAACACCGTTCTCATGAGAAAGAAGACAAAGCTAAAACAAGGTTGAATAACACGTACATTCTCAGGGTGAAGTGCAAAACAGCACAACACCGTTCTCATGAGAAAGAAGACAAATGTACAAATGTTTAACAGTGATAACATATATACAAAATCCTTAACAGAAGGTGCGACAGCGCTTCTGAAACCTGTGGGCAGACAGACAGATAAGGACAGAGAGTGTTTCTGCTATACCTCCCACCAAATGATGGAGGGAGGTATAATAAAATATAGGGCCCGATCTTGATGTCAGGCACAAAACCAATGGTTCAGAGTGGCGCTAATGCTTTTGGGACGTGTCCAAGTTCTGTTTATTATTTTAAGGGTGTGAAAACTGAGCACAAGGTGGGAACTGGGTGCAGATGGCCAGATTTATCTGGTTTATTAGTCTTGGATGTTTTGTAGTCTGATTATAATACCAGCCAGTCAAGGTGTCACCCGATGTTCCTTTCTAACTGGATTATGGAGTCCTGTAGCATTAAGCATGTGCAAGTATTTTCCGGTGAGTGAACAGATCTGTGTGGACACGGAATCAGCTGGCCAAAGGGACATAATGCTGGTAGGAGAGTTGGATTCATGTGTGCATTAAGATTTCATCCATCTTTGGTACACCGGGGCATCTCCATTTTTGGGCATTGGTTTAACACTTAGCCCTAATTATGCACTTCTGCATCCTGGATCCTATGATCCAGGATCCTATGAGATACTGGGCCAACCAAAAGACAATGTATCCAAGCCTCTTCCGGATTTCCTTACAATTTCTCTGCACTCCAGCCTCATCTGTGCCATGTGAGCTGGTGTTGACTACAGCTGGGGAAATTGTATCACAAAAGCGTAACAGACTGATTTTCACAACGCTGGCAAAACTTTTTTTTTTTTTTAAATAAAAATCTGTAAAACATAATCCCAGTCCACAAGCATCCTCATTCACAACACATTCACTTTGATGTTCACGTTATGATACACGTTCACATTATTTATTGACTGTATCTAAGAATATCATTGCATTTTCTGTTTATCAGTTATCTTGTTTTATTATTGCATTATTCAGTAGTCACTTGTTTTGTTTTCTGTTCATCACCTATTCTCTGTTTAACCAATAGTTTTTTTTGCCATCTTTATTGTATTCACTTTTCTGTAACAGTTTCATTCTAGTTTTAGTTTTAATCATTAGTTTTCTTGTTTTCCCCTTCTTGACTTGTCACGTTAGCTCTTAGGTGTGTCCCTTTTGTTTTGCTGACATTATTTATTTTGAGCACGTCATCTTTCTCAGTTAGTTTTTCTGTCACTCACTTCTTTTACTTTGCACCGCTTTGTTTTGTCCTCAGACACTGTAGTAGGTGGTGCAATTGAGTCCAACAGATTTTTGCAGCAGATTAGGCAGTACGGTGGATTAGTGGTTAGCAGTGTTGCCTCACAGCAAGAAGGTCATGGGTTCAATTTCCACCTGTGGCCTTTCTGTGTGGAGTTTGCATGTTCTCCTCATGTTTGCGTGGGTTCTCTCTGGGCACTCCAAATTCCTCCCATATCTAAAGACATGCAGGTTAGGTGAATTGGAAACTTTTTAAAAAATTGTCCAGGTCTCCCTTGTAAAAGAGATTTCATTCTCAATGGGACTAATCTTGTTAAAAATACAGTGCAGGATCTCAGGTAGTGTAACACTAAATTGAATCACTCCTGAGGATTTATTGTTGCGAGTAAAATGACAAAATGCCATCAACACTTGTCAAGCTGGATAATGATGCTTCAAACTTACAGCTGATGTAACAACAGTCATCAGGAAATGACATATCCCCCGGCCCCCACAAATCAGTAATACAAATTGCCGGGGGATCACCTAACTACATGCTTATGTTAAATATGAGTTAAATTGTTCAAGTGGTTCCTGAGATACCACGCTAACAAGGGTGGTAGTGACAATATGCTGAATATCTCATTGTGACCTTGAAATTGACCCCAAGATCATGGTTATTGACTGGGGTTGGGGCATCTCCCATGTACACCTTTATGCTAAATATGTATAAAATTGGTCAAGTGGTTCTTGAGATATTACGCTAACAAGGATGGCAATCACAATATCTTTAATATCTCACTGTGACCTTGAAATTGACCCCAAGGTCACCTTGATCAACTGGTGTTGAGGCATCACCCCAGTACACACTTATTCTAAATATGAATGAAATTGGTCAATTGTTTTTTGAGATATCTTGCTAAAAGTTTAAAAGACGGATGAATGGACAGACAGACATGCTGATCGCTATATGTCTCCGTATTTCAAACTGGGGGGAAAAAAAGGGATATATTGTAAATGGAAACACCACATGGCAAGATAAAAAATATGAACTGATTAAATCCAAAAGTATTTGTGGGATTAGAACTACTTACTATGGCCACATTGAAGGAGGCAGAGAACAAGATGTTCAAATGAGTCCAGTTTAGCATCCGTTCTGATTATTACGCCGAAGACAGATTTCTATTTATACGAGGTCTGTTAGAAAACTACCCGACCTTTTATTTTTTGCAAAAACCATATGGATTTGAATCACGTGTGATTGCATCAGTCAAGCTTGACCCTTCGTGCGCATGCGTGAGTTTTTTCACGCCTGCCGGTTGCGTCATTCGCCTGTGAGCACGCTTTGAGTGAGGAGTGGTCCACCCCCCTTGTCGGATTTTTATTGCGAGTAAAATGTCTGAACGATTTGGAGCTTTGCTGCATCAAATTTTTCCAGAAACTGTGAGAGACAGCCAGGTGGACACCATTCGGAAAATTCAGATGGCTTTCAGGGACGATTTTACGGGGATCACACAGATTAAGGAGTGTTACAGCCGGTTTAAAGACCGCCCACAGCGGCTGAGAGCGCGCCGCGGTCCGAGCGGCGATCGATAGGCTGAAACGAGCAGATCATTTCCAAAGTGAAGGCTGTGTTGATCCGGGACATCGTCTGACTACCACAGAAATGGCAGAAGACGTGGACATCAGCACTTTTTCGGCACATTCCACTGTTACAGGAGTTTTTGGCATGGAAAGAGGAGCGGAGGAATGCGCCACAGAGCCGCAAATGGTGCGGGACAAAAGCACCTCCATGTTGGTCTCACAGGACGGCTTTCAGATGGCTTTCGGTGGCTTTTCAGTCGTGTGACTATCCGAGAAATTGTGGATGAGCTGGACATGCCAGAACATGTCCTGTGAGGCTTCATCACAGCGTTGCTTTGCGCTATGCAGCTCTGTCCCGACGCGTGAATTCCTCCGCACGTCTGTCTCAATGTGCCAAAAAAGTGCTGATGTCCACGTCTTCTGCAATTTCTCTGGTAGTCAGACGACGTCCCGGATCAACGGTCGGCGTTCAGTTTGGAAATGAATGGCACATTCCATTGTTACAGGAGTTTTTGTCATGGAAATTTTCCGATAAGTCAGGGCAGCACATGAGCCAATAAGTACCAGCCCTCCTACAATGAAATGAAATATAAATAAATCCTCGATGTCCTCCACAGAGAATGGCAGAACGCATGCGATCTGCCACGTCTCCCAGGAGTCAAGAACATAGCCTGCAGGGTAGGTTCCATCTGAGCATGCAGGGTCCCCCAGCCCTGATCTCCTTGTTGAAAAAATGGTGTCAATAGCCTTCAGAGACCAGCTGATCAATTCCATGGTTAATCCAATATAGTTTGAAGAATTCACAGTCTGGTGAAGTAGGGGACGTGAAGGTTGGCTCAGAGATAGAGGAGGGAGGAGGAGATGCGACCGCCCTCACCGGAGTCCCAAGCTGTTATTTTAGTCTTATTTTAGGAACAGAAAATTTTGGGAAGCTGCAGTGCTTGGTGAAAGAGTATTCCTTAATACCTAAACTCTTTGGTCCAGACCACAGGATGTTTCAGTTTTGTGCCAGCCAAAACGGCATGTGTTAAAACTGTCTTGGACCATTGTCCAGACCAAAGGATCAAAATTTGCTGAGACCAAAGGAGGCTTTGGACAGACCATAATACTGACACTGTTGGAATTTTGTCAAATGGTATTTGCCCCACATGTGTATCCCACTTATGTCATCCTTTAAGGTGTAAAAGGTCACTAAAGACTGTGATTCATATATTTAACAGATTTATTTGCATGTTTGCCTTTCTGATGTTCATATGACTCACTCATCTTCAACCACTTATCCGGGATCAGGTCGTGGGAGAAACAGCTCTATCAGGGTCTACCAGACTTCCCTTTCCCGGGCCACATTGACCACCACTGACTTGGGGATCCTGAGGTCTTCCCAGGCCAGTGTGGAGATGTAATTTCTCTATCTAGTCCAGCATCTTCCCTGGGGTCTCCTCCCAGATGGATGTGCCTGTAACACATCCCTAGGGAGGCGCCCAGGGGCCATCCTTACCAGATGCCCGAACCACCTGAGTTGGATCCTCTCAACGCAAAGGAGTAGTGGCTCTACTTCGAGCTCCCCATGGATGTACTGTCAGAACAGTTTAACTCAAACAGTTTGGAACCAATGTGGCTGAAGGGTTGTGTGTTAGTTTAAGATAAATTGCTTCCATTTTGAACAGAAGTAATTAAATGTCAAGTCCAACAAAACTATTTATTGTGGTCTGACTGAATCACAAGGAATTAATTTGTATGAATTGGTGTCAAACATGTAAGGCAGGTGTGCTACATTCGCTAAGTGCCCCAGTAGTTATTATTATTATTATTATTATTATTCTTTGTCTTTCAGCTGCTCCCATTAGGGGTCGCCACAGCAGATCAATCGTTTCCATCTCGCCCTGTCCTCGGTATCTTCCTCTGTTACACCAACCACCTGCATGTCCTCCCTCAGCACATCCATAAACCTCCTCTTTGGCCTCGCTCTTCTCCTCCTGCCTGGTGGCTCCATCCTCTGCATCCTTCTCCCTATATACCCTGGGTCCATCCTCTGCACATGTCCAAACCATCTGAATCTCGCCTCTCTGACTTTGTCTCCAAACCGTCCCACCTGAGCTGTCCCTCTGATATGTTCATTCCTAATCTTGCCCATTCTCATCACTCCCAAAGAGAATCCCAACATCTTCAGCTATGCCATCTCCAGCTCTGCCTCCTGTCTTTTTGTTAATGTCTTTTGCTCTACGCTGTACAACATAGCTAGTCTCACTACTGTCTTGTAAACTTTCCACTTCACTCTTGCTGAAATTCTATAGTCACAAATCATTCCTGCCACCTTTCTCCACCCACTCCACCCTGCCTGCACTCTCTTCTTCACCTCCCTACCACACTCTCCATTACTTTGAACAGTGAACAGTTGACCCCAAATATTTAAACTCATCTACTTTCACCACTTCTAGTCCTTGGAACTGCACTATTCCACTGGGCTCCATCCCATTCACACACATGTACTCAGTCTTGCTCCTACTGACTTTCATTCCCCTGTTCTCCAGAGCATATCTCCACCTCTCCACTTCGCTGAGTACTCAATCTTAAAAATAACCAAGTTAGATTGAGTTACTTTATTAGTTACATTCAGCAGCTGCCGACAAGTTGTCCGCAGTTGCTAATGACGTCACTATAAAGTAACTGTAAAATGTAACTGTATAAAGTAACTAATAAAGTAACTTTTGAAAGTTACTTTGGCAACACTGCCAATGAATACCACAGGATTATTAGCGCAGCACTGCTGGAGGCCAACATCCACTGGGAATAAGTCCAACTTACTGGCAAGGACCTGAACACTGTCCTCACTTTGTGAGTACAGAGATTGGATGGCCCTGAGAAGGGACTGACTCACTCCATACTCCACAGCACCTTCCACAGTGTCTCCAGGGGTACCCGATCATATGCCTTCTCTAAGTCCACAAAACACACGGACTGGATGGGAATGCTCCCAGACCCCATGTGAGAGTGAAGAGCTAGTCGGTTGTTCCACGGCAGGACAAAACCTGCATTGGACCTCTTCAATGTGAGGTTCCCTCCTTTCCAGCACCCTGGAGTAGACTTTACCAGGGAGGCTGAATAGTGTGATGCCCCTGTAGTTGGCATACACTCTCTGGTCCCCTTTTTTAAATATGGGGACCACCACCCCAGTTTGTCACTCCTTTGGCGCCATCCCAGACCTCCATGTAATGTTGAAGAGACAGCTCATCCAAGACAGTCCCTTCACACCCAGAACCTTCAGCATTTCTGGACGGATCTCATCAACCCCCGGGGCTTTGCCACCACGGAGTTGTTTGACTACCTCAGCGATTTCCACAATGAGTGCAAACTTGCCAAAGCACTATATGGTTCTATATTGGATCTGCTGTTGTGACCCCAAGCAAAAAAGCAGGAGCCAAAAGAACATGAATTGTTATAAATAATAAACATCAAAATGATTTTTGGGTCAGACTCAGGCAGTTACTTGGACTATATTCTGAATAAAAACATATTGAAAATATGATTTTGTGAGCTGTTGAAAGACTATTCCATTCATATTCCTATTTACATGTTACAGAGTAAGTAAAGTAAGTCCCTTCAGCTGCTCCTTTGTTTGCACTCGGGGTAGGTGAATCTGCATGTTGAATTGGCACAGGTTTTATGCCGGATGCCCTTCCTGACGCAACTCCACATTACATGGAGAAATATGGCAGGGGTGGGATTTGAACCCGGAATCTTCTGCACTGAAACCAAGCGCATTAACCACTTGGCCACCACCCCTGCTACATGTTACAGAGTATAGTCTGGTTAATATACTGTGTCATGGCTGCATTTCATCCACTATGTGTTGAAAAATGCTGGTAACCCTCCAACAGGATATCATAGTCTGATTAAGGTGGTTACATGTCTACAATGTCCTCCAATAATCCGAATTCTCTCTCACACACACACACTCACGCACTCATCTTCAACCGCTTAGTCCAATTAAGGGTTGTGGGGGGCTGGAGCCTGTCCCAGTTGTCATAGAGCGTGAGGCGGGACACACCCTGGACAGGATGCCAACTATGAACAATTTCAAGTTTCCAATCCACCTAACCTGCATGTCTTTAGACGTGGGAGGAAACCGAAGCACCCCACGCAATTTCAATTTCTTTTCATTTATATGGTGCCAAATCACAACAAAGTTGCCTCAAGGCGCTTCACACAAGTAAGGTCAACCTTACCAGCCCCCAGAGCAAGCACACAGGTGACAGTGGTAAGGAAAAGATCCCTCTGTTGATTTGAGGAAGAAATCTTAAGCAGACCAGACTCTAAGGGGTGACCCTCTGTTTGGGCCAAAATGCATATACAAGAAATGTTGCCAGTGAGCAAGACAGGAGGGTTGTAGAAGTAGACACCACACCCATTTCTGGATGGAGCTGCACATCAAACAGAGAGATAAAAACAGAATCAGGCATCAGAAAGACAACAAATACAGTATCATTTGTCAGCATTAAGCAACAACAAAAGAAATACTAAGATGATTGTTGGCCACTAGTCCTAAGCTTCACTAAAAGACCCAGAATTTAGATGAAGTTGAGGCTGTGGCCCACTCTGTTTCCAAATAAAATGAATTAAAAAGAGTAAAAAGCATAGTAACATACTATGCCAGTATGCTAGCCATACGAAAGGGAAAATAAGTGTGTCTTAAGTCTTGACTTGAAAGTCTCTACAGAATCTGTTTTATTGGCGCAGGGAGATCAATCCACAGAACAGGGGCACAATAAGAGAAAGCTCTGTGACTCGCACACTTTTTATTCACCCTAGGGACACAACCCTGAGAACGCAGAGCCCGGGCTGGTACGTAGGGTTTAATTAGGTCAGGCCACAGGCGGGAATCGAACTCATGACCACCTTGCTGTGAGGCAACAGTGCAAACCGCTAAGATACCGGGCTGCCCTATAATCAGAATATTTCAAATCTTCATTAGATTATTGCTTCCTCTGACTATGACCCTTTTAGGGATTGAGGTAATGAGAAAATGCTGTTTACATCGCAGTGTTTTATTCAGAATAATCAGATTAAGACCAGAATATTACTGTCCATGTAAACACAGTCTGTCACCCTGTGAAAAGCTTCTTGTTATGTCTCACTAAAACATGTCTGTTATTTTAAGTTGGTTTCAGCTGTATGAAAATGTAATCAATCTGAGTTCTTGGTGAGAGAGTGACTTCCCACTTTGTTTCCAAACCAACCCTGGACAGTCAGCCAGAGTGAGAGCATGATCCGACTGCAGTCCCACCCAAATGCAGGAAGCACAGACACTTCTCAAAGGAATTCTCACCAATTACTAAAAGGAAAATTCCATTAAGGTTTCTTTTTTTTTTTTTTGCCTTCTGTTTTCATAAATCAGGAAGATTATTGTCAGCTCTCTGCTTGTCACATCCAGGTGTTTGACCCCTGTATGACACTCACTTTTAAAGAACCATATTTATTTTGATATTGAGTACAAACTATAATAGTGATATATCAGAATCATGAGCCTTATCATGAAAAAAGAACAACTTTAAAACTATTGCTTCTGTATTCTGTGTGCCAGTGCAGCTTCGGTTCCTCAATAATAATTTTATTTAGTTTATATAGCAGCAAATCACAACAGAGCTGCCTCAAAGTACATCACACAAGTAAGGTCTAACCTTACCAACCCTTGGAGCAAGTACAGAAGCAACAGTGGTAAGGGAAAAACTCCTGACGATACTGAGGAAGAAACCTCAAGCAGACCAGACTCAAAGGGGTGACCCACTGCTTGGGCCATTCTATCAAAATACATGGTTTTTTTAATGTAAATCACTGCTGCCATCTGACATACATACAAAAACTACTTATCTTGACAGGGCATAAGGTCAGCGTGTCAGAAATTACATTGTTTTTGTGTGAGTGCCCAGATGCTTTGGAAGGCGATGGCATGTTGCACACGCCTCCTAGGTTTCATAATTTGGCGTGAGGGGTTGTGCAGTGGGGCCTTGACCATTTCCAGTTTGTGGCTAATGTTCATATTCATAAAAACAAAATATCCAAGAGAAATTAAATACACCATCTGCATTTGAAAGGTTGGCTTATGTAACACATAATGCGCATATTAAATGTTCATACTATACTCATATTCAGGGAATACATTCAAATACATCATTAAGGTGTGGTGATTTTTATTTGTCCATCTGTCATGTTTTACCTTCAGCACTACAACTTGTGAACACCATATACAATTTGTTACAAAATTGACACACAATCATATACTGTTTGCTCAAGCTGTGAATGTTTGGAACCATCTGTCAGGCACGAATTTTGAAACAGAACTTCTTCAAACACTGTGAACTCTGTACATGATATATCATTCATCATTCTTAAGGGCCCCTTCACACATAACACAATGTTAGGCGAAAGACGCAGAAAAGTAAATGGGGAACCGCGAAACATTCCACCTGCTGTTCTGTAAGACACACTGTCAGACAGGTGTGCACGATACAGCGGCGACGGTTTCGTGCTTGCATGCACAAACACAATGTGAGCATGTAGAAAGTCGAGCACACAGCAGCGGAGCAAAAAAATTAAAAACACCACAATTTATAATACCTAATTCCTGTTATAAAGAGCACCGAGCATCGATTACTGTTCTCCCTTTTATGTTTTACATGAATTACCTGATGCGCTTATTTCATGAAGAGCTGCCTCTCACGTCGTGAACATGGTGTGTTCAGTGTGCAGTGATCCACTACAAATGTGATGTGCTTTAATTATTACAATGTTTGGGAAATCCCACAGATACACACGCCTCGCAGGGGCGTCCAGTGAGGTTATTTTCTGCATGGCACGATATTCACCAGTATTGCGGTGCACTGACGCAGTGGTCAGCTGAAGTGATATGACTTAATTTATTTCCACGTGAGGACTGCAAGCTGACATCCGCGCCGCACAGTAAAGTTATGCGATGTCATATCCTACAAGCCACTACAGGTGTTCTCCGGCTATTTCTTGGCAAGCACAATTGTCCTGCATCTGTCTGATGTCTGTGTTTTGAATAGAATAGAATAGAATAATTCTTTATTGTCCACCGATGTGGAAAATTGTCTTCGGCTCACCAGCACAAAAAAGACAAAAAACATTCATACAAACACACGAATAAAACAAAAATAAGATACATAAAATACATGGAAGTAAAAGAAGAAATAGAATAAGACCTAGTAAGATAAATAAAACGTACAGTAAGATCTAATAAAATCAAATAAAACAGAAGTAAAGCAGTTCAGGTTTAATTTGTGGAGTGGTCACTTTTTTGAGTTCATTATGGTGACGGCATTTGGTATAAAAGATTTTTTGAAAGAACCTTTGGCCAGAGGAGCTCTGAATGAATGAATGAATGAATTTATTCTACACACAGTTTGACAAAAAAAAAAAGCTTAAAAATGCCCACCGCTTATACTAAAAATAAGAATTATATACACACATTTATACAAACATGCAACCATAAACACAATTTTCAGAATACTACCAGACAAACACTGTCACACAACACACAATCCCAGAAGCAATAACAAAAACAATAAACCCAAGTCTTCAACTATAATAAGAAATTTTATCATTCTTGTAATGCCTCCTAAAGCCCACCAAAGTACCAAATACTTTAATGTTGTCAGGACAGCTGTTCCAGGTGTTAACCCCTTTAACAGAGACACAGTGACTCTTTGCAGTAGTTCGGATCTTCAATTTCTCCAAAAAAACAAAATTCCTCTCAAGTTATAACTGGAGTTCCTCAGTTTAAACAGATCCTGGACATGTTTTAACTTTATACATAATTTGTATTGTAATGTAGTCAACCAAGTCCCAGAATTTTAGAATATGTAAACAACCAAACAATGGATTCCTTGGGTCACAATATGATTTGTTACAAATAATTCTTATAGCTTCCTTTTACAACAAAAATGTTGCATTAGTATTAGTTTCATATGTATTTCCCCAAACCTCAATCCATTAGGTCATATATGGAATGAGCAATGAAATATATAAACTAGTTAATGTGTAGGTAAATGAAATCTCGCGCTTCATGCAAAATTGCAATGGCTTTTGACATTTTAGATTTAACAAAATTAGTATGTGTTTTCCAGGACAGTTTATCATCAATAACAACACCAAGAAATTTTGTATCAGTTACAGTTTCAATTTCAATATCATTTAATGATACATTTCTGCAGGAATTCCTGGACTTGTTTCCAAATAAGACACACTTTGTTTTACCATAGTGGACCGACAATTTGTTTGAAGCAAACCATTGTTTAAACCTCTGTAGCTCCTTTTCCATCATGTCCAAGGTCTGTCCCAAGTGATCCCAACTACAAAATGCCGTTGTATCATCTGCAACAAAATACAACTGATGGACTTGGAAACTGAACATATGTCATTGATATACAGAAGAAACAACAACGGCCCAGAACTGAACCCTGGGGTACCCCACAAGTGATTTCATGAACTCAGAATCTGTCCCACCAATATGTAACTACTGATACCTATTATTTAAATAACTAACTATCCAATCATGTGCCAATCCCCTGATATCATACCTCTGTAATTTGCCCAATAGCACAGTATGGTCTATAGTGTCAAATGCTTTCTGTAAATCAAAAAAAACAAAAAAAACAACAGTATATTGGTTATTTTCAATTGCATTTGTAATCTGCTCAACAAAATCAATCACAGCCAGTGAAGTAGTGCGATTTTTTTCTGAAACCATATTGGTGTTCGCTAACTATGTGATATTTATTTATGAATCATTTAACCTCTTTAAAAATACCTTTTCCAAATTATGAAAAGGCATTTTGAATGTAATTGCCTTGTGTGGACGGTCAGGTCCAGCTGACAGTCAGTCAGCAGTTAGCTGACATGCGCTGTATGTCCACAACAAAGAGTATGAGCAAAGCGAGCACACATGAATTCATGCTTTTAACCTTATTTGTGTTGTGAAAGTGTCGTGACACGGACCCACAACAGGGGGCGTTATGAACGGACAATGGATAAGCCAAAAAGTAACAATTTAATGTTGTGAATCGCACACAACGTACAGACAATAACAATATGGTGGACTGTCAATCATACACCAGGTGACGTGTGGGCAGGCTCGACGATAGAAGACGCCTGGAGAGAGAAGAGCTGGATCCCCACACAGCTTCCAACACCAACGGAGCTGAAGAACACCGAGCCGCCAAGCCCTGCGCCCCAGGTGGCCGCTGTCTTCAGCAGTCAGACCGGTACTGCTGGCAGAGAACAGAGACAGTCCAGATGAGTGTGAGTTCGCACACTCAGTAATCCCACAGTCTGTATAAGGAGGGAAAACCTCCACCTCCAATCACACACACTCGTGCAGCTCCTGGTCAACCACTTATCTGGGTTGGGGGGTGAGGCGAAGCCGTCGCTGTCACACCAAACGCCAATCCCTCAGATAAGGACACACTCCAGGAAAACGGCTGCAACAGAAGTTCAGGTTAGTACACACAAAGTGTCAGTCAGCAGAGAAATTACCTGAATGGTAGTTGATTTCTCGGCGAGGAGGTGGAGTTGCAGTCCGGTCTGTGTAGTGGTGGTGATGGGTGACAGCTTGTGTTGATTAATGACAGCTGTCACCTCCAGCAAAGCCGACGCCCTCTCGTGCTTGAAGCCCGCACTTCAAGCAGGGCGCCATCTTGTGGTGGTTGGGCCAGCAGTACCTCCTCTTCAGCGGCCCACACAACAGGACCCCCCCCTCAACGGGCGCCTCCTGGCGCCCGACCAGGCTTGTCCGGGTGCCGCCGGTAGAAGTCGGCCAGGAGGGCCGGGTCCAGGATGAAGCTCCTCTTCAACCCAGGAGCGTTCTTCGGGTCCATACCCCTCCCAGTCCCACCAAATACTGGAACCCCCCGGCCCTTCCGACAGACGTCCAGGATCCAGCGCATGTCCAAGCCGGCTCCCCGTCGATGATCCGGGCAGGAGGTGGCGCCGGTCCGGGGGCACAGAGGGGTGACACGTGGTGAGGTTTGATGTGGGACACATGGAAAAACTGGGTGGATCCGCAGTGAAGCTGCAGCTCAGCTTCACTGCGGCTGGACTGAGGACCTTGAGGATAGGGAAAGGTCCGATGTATCTGTCCCTTCAACTTTTGGGATTCCACTTGCAGGGGGAATGTCCTTTGTAGTAGAACAGCCAAACCTCCTGCCCAGGCTGGTACGCAGGGGCCAGGGCACGCCGGCGGTCTGCATGGTTCTTGGCCCTCGTCCAGGCTTTGAGCAGGGCCAGAGCGGGCGGTACGCCACACCCGACGGCACCTTCTCAGATGCCTGGACCGAGGGCACCCCGACCTCTCCCTCCACTAGTGGGAACATGGGGGCTGGGTACCCCAAACACACTTCAAATGGGGAAGGCCGGTGGCAGACGAGACTTGGCTATTAATGAGCGTACTCGATCCATCCAGATTGGATCACTCCAGGCCGTCGGGTGCGCGGAGGTCACGCAACGGAGGGCCTGCTCCAGTTCCTGGTTTGTCCGCTCTGCCTGCCCGTTCGTCTGGGGGTGGTACCCAGATGAGAGACTGACGGTGGCCCCCAGTTCCCTACAGAAACTCTGCCAGACCTGGGAGGAGAACTGAGGACCACGATCCGAGACAATGTCCGATGGAATCCCATGCAGACGCACGACGTGGTGGACCAGGAGGTCTGCAGTCCTCCTGGGCCGTCGGGAGCTTCGGGAGGGCCACGAAGTGGGTCACCTTGGAAAACCGGTCCACTATCAGTTAGGTATGGTGGTGTTCCCTGGGACGGCGGGAGGCCCGTGACAAAGTCCAGGCCGATATGAGACCAGGGGCGACGAGGCACTGGCAGAGGCTGGAGGAGGCCTTGGGCCTTGTGATGGTCAGCTTTGCCCTGGCGCAGGTGGTGCAGGCCTGGACATACTCCCGGACGTCGGCTTCCATAGACCGCCCACCAGAAGCGCTGCCGGACCACTGCCACGGTTCTTCGCACCCCTGGGTGACAGGAGAGCTTGGAACCGTGACAGAAGTCAAGGACCGCAGCCCTGGCCTCTGGTGGGACGTACAGTTTGTTCTTCGGACCGGTCCCCGGGTCCAGGCTCCGTGTCAGGGCCTCCCGGACGGTCTTCTCCACGTCCCAGGTAAGGGCGGCCACGACAGTGGACTCGGGGATGATGGTGTCAGGGGGGTCTGACAGCTCGGTCTTGACCTCCTCTTCGTGCACCCGGGACAGGGCATCAGATCGTTGGTTCTTTGTCCCGGGGCGGTAGGTGATCCGGAAGTCAAAACGCCCGAAGAACAGCGACCAGCGGGCTTGCCTGGGGTTCAGACGCTTCGCGGTCCGGATGTACTCCAGGTTCCGATGGTCCGTGAAAACTGTAAATGGGTACCGACGCTCCCTCCAACAGGTGTCTCCACTCTTCAAGAGCCTCCTTCACCGCAAGAAGTTCCCGATTGCCGACGTCATAGTTCCGTTCAGCTGGGGTCAACCTGCGGGAAAAGTAGGCACATGGATGGAGAACCTTGTCGGACTCCCCGCTCTGGGATAGCACGGCTCCTATCCCTGAGTCAGAGGCATCCACTTCAACAATAAACTGGCGCTTGGGATCGGGCTGCACCAGAACTGGTGCAGTTGAGAACCGGCGTTTCAACTCCCTAAACGCGGCTTCGCACCGATCCGACCAGGTGAAGGGGACTTTTGTGGAGGTCAGGGCTGTCAGGGGGCTAACTACCTGACTGTAACCCTTGATGAACCTCCGGTAGAAATTTGCAAAACCGAGGAACTGTTGTAGTTTCCTACGGTTCGTTGGTTGGGGCCAATCTCTCACCGCCGCAACCTTGGCCGGATCAGGGGCGACGGAGTTGGAGGAGATGATGAACCCCAAGAAGGACAAAGAAGAGCGGTGGAACTCACACTTCTCGCCCTTCACAAACAGCCGGTTCTCCAACAACCGCTGTAGGACCTGACGTACATGCTTAACATGGGTCTCAGGATCCGGAGAAAAAATGAGTATATCGTCAAGATATACAAAGACAAACCGATGCAGGAAGTCCCGCAAGACGTCATTAACCAATGCTTGGAACGTCGCGGGCGCATTGGTGAGGCCGAACGGCATGAACCAGGTACTCAAAGTGACCTAACGGGGTGTTAAATGCCGTCTTCCACTCGTCTCCCTCCCAGATCCGAACCAGGTGATAAGCATTCCTAAGATCCAATTTCGTGAAAATTTGGGCTCCATGCAGGGGCGTGAACACTGAATCCAACAGAGGTAACGGGTATCGGTTACGAACCGTGATCTCGTTCAGCCCTCTGTAATCAATGCATGGACGGAGTCCGCCGTCCTTCTTGCCCACAAAAAGAAACCAGCAACCCATCGGGGAGGTGGAGTTCCGGATCAACCCGGCAGCTAACGAGTCCCGGATGTAGGTCTCCATTGATTCGCGTTCCGGACGTGAGAGGTTGTACAGCCTGCTGGACGGGTACTCAGCGCCCGGTATCAAATCAATGGCACAATCGTATGGACGTGCGGGGGCAGCGTGAGTGCCAGATCCTTGCTGAAGACGTCAGCAAGGTCGTGGTACTCGGCTGGCACCGCCGCCAGATTGGGGGGGGACTAAAACCTCCTCCTTAGCTGTCACACCGGGTGGAACCGAGGATCCTAAACACTCCCGGTGGCAGGTTTCGCTCCACTGAACCACAACCCCAGATGGCCAATCAATCCGGGGATTGTGTTTTAACACCCATGGAAAACCCAATATCACTCGGGAGGTAGAAGGTGTTACATAAAACACAATCTCCTCCCTGTGATTCCCAGACACCACCAATGTCACTGGCTGAGTCTGGTGTGTGATTAGTGGAAGAAGGGTGCCATCTAGTGCCCGCACCGACAATGGTGACGGTAAGGCCACTAGAGGGAGCCCGACCTCCTTTGCCCATCTGCTATCCAGCAGATTTCCCTCCGACCCCGTGTCCACCAGTGCTGGGGCGTGAAGGGTTAGATCCCCACTCAGGATCGTGACTGGGATTCGTGCAGATTTACGGGGTCTCCCCGCGTGGGTATTGTGACCCACCCTTAGCACAGTCTCTAAGGATGAGTGCTGGCTGTTTGATCGTTTGGGGCATTCTCTCTGTGTGTGCTCAGTTGAGCTACAGAGAAACACTCTCCACGGATCCAGCCTCCTTTGTCTCTGATCTGATCGTTTTTTTGGCCCTGCTCGTTTCATAGCAACGTCAGCAGGGGGAGCTGTTGTCACGTGGAGAGCCCTGGCAGTGGAGCGTGGGGAAGTCGGCTCCCTTTCAGACCCGGGAGGAAGAGGGACGGCTTGTGCCTGACCACGCCCTTCGTGTCGCTCCCGTCGGTGTTCTGTTAAATCGGTTTGTCTAACCGTATAACCAGGTCGATAAGCCCATCTAAATCCCGCAGCTCGTCCTTCGCCACCAGGTTGCTCCTTGAGGACCAGAGACAGTCCGTTTACAAAGGCGGCGCAGAGCGCAAACAGCATTCCAGCCAGCTCGCGCTGCCGCGATGCGGAAGTCTGACTGCATACTTCGCTGCGCTCCGACGCCCCTGCCGTATCGACAGCAGCACACTTGAAGCGGTCTCGCCTCTATAGGGTGGTCGAACACCTGTCGGAACTCCCTCACAAACTCAGTATAACACCGTTAGGAGCCGTGAATTCTGCTCCCAAAGCGCCGTAGCCCAGGCGCGTGCATCTCCTCGAAGCAAGTTTATACGTAAGCCACCCGGCTGGCGTCTGACGCGTACATGACGGGACGCCTGTGAAAAGACGAGCGAGCACTGCATCAAGAAGTCCGCGCACGTCTCCACACAGCCTCCGTATGGCTCCGGAGGGCTTATGTATGCTTCAGGTGAAGGTGGGGGGGGGGTCGTTGAACGACCAGCGGAATTCTGTTTCTGGCACACGGTCGCAGGAGGAGGTGCTGCAGCAGCGCCCTGATCATGCGCTTCCACCTGGGCGTGAGAGCCTCTATCCTGCGATTGAGAACACTGCTCTGCTCGGTAACTAAGTCCAACCGAGCGGCAAAGGCGGTTAATGTGTTGCAGCTCACCCACCACGCCTCCTGCCTGTGCACCTCGCTCTCCCATTGGCTGTTCAAGCGATGGTTGACGCCCCTCGGGATCCATGACGCTGGCCAAGAATCCTGTGGTGACTGTTATGACGGCTGTTGAGCTGCCATCATGAATCAAATCGGTCATTGTCAGCTTCACAGGTGAAACATTTTTCAATTTAGTTTCATAGTCCCATCCGGACCTGGAGATCTTTATGCCTCATTGTGACATGCAGGTCAGGTGGTGACATCTGTTGTTCAGGATTTTTTTAGTAGGGCTGTCGCTTGCAAGACGACATCTTTACCCCATCCTGCAGCATCTTCTTCTGAGATGTCAAATGTATAGTAATAGTGGAATGTGGGGTCAGCGCTTTCTCTCTTACCATGTTAACGCCTCCTGTGCGTTCACAACTAATTTCCCTTGTTCCACAATTGGACAAGCCCAATGCAGTCAATCCTCTCGTCCTAGGAGGTTAACTGGACATTGTGGCATGCTCAACACTGACATAGTACACGTCAGGCCAAATGGATCTGTCAACGTTATGGGTTTGGTGATAGGGACGTCTGATGGTTGTCCATTTGCAGAGCGAACCCTAAAGATTTCGTTGCTTAATTGATGGACAGGTATGTTGTCATTACATGTGGTTCTACATGCTCCTGTATCACAAAGGAATGTCACTGGTCGTCCATTTACCAACAAGTCACTTCTGGTTTTGGTACCGGATTTCCCAGCAAGGCACACAGATCCATATCACAGTCAGACTGCCTATCTGATGTGGAATAATGGATTATGGATTCTAGTCATTGTGGATACTGTGGCTGTGGAGGATTATTCCGTTGTGGAATTCCTCCTGCTGCTCCCTCAGTAGGTGGATTCGGACAATTTCTATACATAGTCCCTCTCTTCCACAGTTCCAACAAATCAGGGACCACGTGGTGGCCCTCCCTGCCTGTGCTGCTGTTGTGGTTGCCATGGTCCTTGACGTTGTGGCTCCACCTTGTCTATTTTGCCATGGCTTTTGGGGGTTTGCACTGCTTCTGCTGTCTTAAGTTGCCCTGCTGGTAATATATTTCATCATCTCCATGTGCTACATACACTCCTTTGTCACTGTTTCTTGTCTTTTTCTGTTTTAAGACACCTTCTGCATGACAGCAGTGTGTATGTGTTTCTTCCAATGTGCCTGTAGGCAATCCAATCCAATGTTTCTGTATCCAAGCTTTTATCCTTATTGGAATGTTGGATCAGAGCGTTTTTCAATTGTTGTTCATACACAGGTGTTTCTGGCAATATGCCACTATGGACCCTAAATACATTCTCAAATCTGCATCTAACTCTGTCCATGGCTCTCCTTCTTTCTGAGTTGTCCTGGTAATTTCAGTATAATTTATCTTTGGTCCTAACACTCCTTTTGCACGTGTAATCATAGCTTCCACTCTTGTTTTCAAGACTGGATCATCATGTGTCAGTGGTACGCCTTGTTGGTCTGCAGGATTCCAGTCTCCGCGTACCTGACTCCATTTAGGGCCACATGCTTTCATCCACACCTGTTGGACTTCAGGTCCATTAAGGTGGTAAGATGTTCTAATGTTTTCTATATCCTGCATAAAGCCCTCGATATCGACATGTGGCGATGGTATCATGTCGACTGCTGCTTTGATATCATCAGCATTCCATGTCCGATAAACGAGCATGGTTGGTAGCTGTCCTGCGTTCCTGCACGAGGATTTGGTACTTCTATCATAGGATAGGCACCTCCCTGATCACTATGTTCCACCATGGGAGGGTAGGCACTTTCGCTTGACTGCGTGTTTGTGGTTTTTCTGGTTTTTCTCTTTTTACCTTAGGTTTTACTGCCAAATCATACTGTGGTGGCGGTACATCGTCATCCTCTGGTAGAGGAGATAAAGGTCTCTTTGTCACCGACGATCCAGCCGGCGGTGGTTTTGAGGCTGTTCTGGCTCTCTGTGCTGAATTATCACATCTTCTTCTGCCTTACCTACAGCTTTTCTTTTTCCTCGCTTTCTCTAATCGTCGCTTCTCTGCTCCTTTCTGTCTGTTCTCTGCTTCCTCCTCCCAAAATGCCACTAAATCTGCCCCTACTTTCTGCATCTTTTCCTCATCACCTTTATGTTGCTGTTCTAACTCCTTCTTCAGCTTCTGTATGCTGATCAGGTTCAGTCGTCCGTCAAAGTCAGTTTATTAATCCAGGTCTCCAATTTTTGTTGTTTTTGGATTTTTTGCTTCCATAAATTTCCAGTCGTCAGTTGATAAATTTCCTTATTTATAGACTCTTACCCCCCATTTTTATTCCCTTGTTATAATTTGGACTTCAGACGGGGGCACACCTAGGGTGTTCTAAATCTGAAGTTTTCACACTTTCTTTGGACGTGACAATTAATTTGCCGTCGTGTGGTTGATTCCTTTCACCTCCCCGTAGGAAGCGGAATCACTTGCCTGCTGCTTCCACACACACGGTTGTCACTAACGTTGTCCAAAGTATTACACTTTCACACAGTTATTTACACTTACACAAAACACTATTTACACATGAAAACACTTTTTAATAACCGTACGCGTATTCTTATGCCAGGGGAGCTCGCCCTCCCGTGAAATTTAACTAATGTCCTGCATTAGGGGACTCCGCCGTCCCTGCCAAATTTAACTACTTTTTTACAGTGCACGTATTTCTACCCGGGATTTCCTTTACGTATTAAAACAGAGGAGTCCGTATCCTCCTTCCGGAATTTAACTACGGGCGTCCCTCGCAACCGTAGAGGAGTCCGCCCTCCTTACAGAGTTTAACTGTGTTCCATTACAGACGATTCTGTATCATCGCTTACGGAGTTTAACTGTTTTATGTGATCACTTTTATCCCCTACCGGTACGCGTATATAAACAGAGGAGTCCGCACCCTCCTTACAGAGTTTAACTGCTTTGCATTAACAGGCGATTCTGTATCATCGCTTGCGGAATTTAACTGTTTTATGTGATCTGATCACCACTCACTCAGTACTGTTTACAAAGAATTTTACTCACTGACTCGACTTCCTGTCTGTCTTCTTCGGGAAAATCTCGTCAACCAGACGATGCCAACGGTGGTCGACAATTGCAGACACGATCAATCGATCGGACCTTGGCCAAGGATTTACGTCTGGACTTGACGACCTCTGCTGGACACCTCTGGTATTGTTGAGATCCCGGACGTAGCCCCCAGTCAATGTTGGGTATTTTCTCCTCCAAACATTTTTAAAACCTTTAACAAGACAAACAGAGTCAAGAAACACCAGTGAGACAGAAAGTCAAATATTACGCGCGGAGTGCGGCCAGGCTGTACACCAAGGCTACACTAAAGTCTGGCCTGCTTTTCCGCTCTTTTTATTAAGAGACGCCCTCATCACATAAACAAAAAACTTGTCCTAAGGGTGGGGGTGATGACGCAAGACAAGTTTCTTCCCATAACATAAACGCATACGTCAATAAGTGCAGCTGTAAGGAAGAACACTTTCAGGTCAGCACATCTCGTTCGTCTGTTGCAGGTATCAGCTGTTCTGCATCTGCCTGAAGTGTCCTGTCTTTCACACTCCTTCACACTAAACACCACATCACAATAGTCAAAACGTTCTCTTACTCCCAGTCGTTAGAGGCTGCGAAAACAAAGTTATATTATAATAATAAGTACATCCAGCCCTTCATTCCCAGCTCAGATTGACCCCAGAGTGCTAAAACAAAATTGAATTCTCAGGATTGCATTAAGACAGGTGCAAAACAGCACAACACCGTTCTCATGAGAAAGAAGACAAAGCTAAAACAAGGTTGAATAACACGTACATTCTCAGGGTGAAGTGCAAAACAGCACAACACCGTTCTCATGAGAAAGAAGACAAATGTACAAATGTTTAACAGTGATAACATATATACAAAATCCTTAACAGAAGGTGCGACAGCGCTTCTGAAACCTGTGGGCAGACAGACAGATAAGGACAGAGAGTGTTTCTGCTATACCTCCCACCAAATGATGGAGGGAGGTATAATAAAATATAGGGCCCGATCTTGATGTCAGGCACAAAACCAATGGTTCAGAGTGGCGCTAATGCTTTTGGGACGTGTCCAAGTTCTGTTTATTATTTTAAGGGTGTGAAAACTGAGCACAAGGTGGGAACTGGGCAGATGGCCAGATTTATCTGGTTTATCTTGGATGTTTTGTCTGATTATAATACCAGCCAGTCAAGGTGTCACCCGATGTTCCTTTCTAACTGGATTATGGAGTCCTGTAGCATTAAGCATGTGCAAGTATTTTCCGGTGAGTGAACAGATCTGTGTGGACACGGAATCAGCTGGCCAAAGGGACATAATGCTGGTAGGAGAGTTGGATTCATGTGTGCATTAAGATTTCATCCATCTTTGGTACACCGGGGCATCTCCATTTTTGGGCATTGGTTTAACACTTAGCCCTAATTATGCACTTCTGCATCCTGGATCCTATGATCCAGGATCCTATGAGATACTGGGCCAACCAAAAGACAATGTATCCAAGCCTCTTCCGGATTTCCTTACAATTTCTCTGCACTCCAGCCTCATCTGTGCCATGTGAGCTGGTGTTGACTACAGCTGGGGAAATTGTATCACAAAAGCGTAACAGACTGATTTTCACAACGCTGGCAAAACTTTTTTTTTTTTTTAAATAAAAATCTGTAAAACATAATCCCAGTCCACAAGCATCCTCATTCACAACACATTCACTTGATGTTCACGTTATGATACACGTTCACATTATTTGACTGTATCTAAGAATATCATTGCATTTTCTGTTTATCAGTTATCTTGTTTTATTATTGCATTATTCAGTAGTCACTTGTTTTGTTTTCTGTTCATCACCTATTCTCTGTTAACCAATAGTTTTTTTTGCCATCTTTATTGTATTCACTTTTCTGTAACAGTTTCATTCTAGTTTTAGTTTTAATCATTAGTTTTCTTGTTTTCCCCTTCTTGACTTGTCACGTTAGCTCTTAGGTGTGTCCCTTTTGTTTTGCTGACATTATTTATTTGAGCACGTCATCTTTCTCAGTTAGTTTTTCTGTCACTCACTTCTTTTACTTTGCACCGCTTTGTTTTGTCCTCAGACACTGTAGTAGGTGGTGCAATTGAGTCCAACAGATTTTTGCAGCAGATTAGGCAGTACGGTGGATTAGTGGTTAGCAGTGTTGCCTCACAGCAAGAAGGTCATGGGTTCAATTTCCACTGTGGCCTTTCTGTGTGGAGTTTGCATGTTCTCCTCATGTTTGCGTGGGTTCCTCTGGGCACTCCAAATTCCTCCCATATCTAAAGACATGCAGGTTAGGTGAATTGGAAACTTTTTAAAAAATTGTCCAGGTCTCCCTTGTAAAGAGATTTCATTCTCAATGGGACTAATCTTGTTAAAAATACAGTGCAGGATCTCAGGTAGTGTAACACTAAATTGAATCACTCCTGAGGATTTATTGTTGCGAGTAAAATGACAAAATGCCATCAACACTTGTCAAGCTGGATAATGATGCTTCAAACTTACAGCTGATGTAACAACAGTCATCAGGAAATGACATATCCCCCGGCCCCCCAAATCAGTAATACAAATTGCCGGGGGATCACCTAACTACATGCTTATGTTAAATATGAGTTAAATTGTTCAAGTGGTTCCTGAGATACCACGCTAACAAGGGTGGTAGTGACAATATGCTGAATATCTCATTGTGACCTTGAAATTGACCCCAAGATCATGGTTATTGACTGGGGTTGGGGCATCTCCCATGTACACCTTTATGCTAAATATGTATAAATTGGTCAAGTGGTTCTTGAGATATTACGCTAACAAGGATGGCAATCACAATATCTTTAATATCTCACTGTGACCTTGAAATTGACCCCAAGGTCACCTTGATCAACTGGTGTTGAGGCATCACCCCTACACACTTATTCTAAATATGAATGAAATTGGTCAATTGTTTTTTGAGATATCTTGCTAAAAGTTTAAAAGACGGATGAATGGACAGACAGACATGCTGATCGCTATATGTCTCCGTATTTCAAACTGGGGGGAAAAAAAGGGATATATTGTAAATGGAAACACCACATGGCAAGATAAAAAAATGAACTGATTAAATCCAAAAGTATTTGTGGGATTAGAACTACTTACTATGGCCACATTGAAGGAGGCAGAGAACAAGATGTTCAAATGAGTCCAGTTTAGCATCCGTTCTGAGTATTACGCCGAAGACAGATTTCTATTTATACGAGGTCTGTTAGAAAACTACCCGACCTTTTATTTTTGCAAAAACCATATGGATTTGAATCACGTGTGATTGCATCAGTCAAGCTTGACCCTTCGTGCGCATGCGTGAGTTTTTTCACGCCTGCCGGTTGCGTCATTCGCCTGTGAGCACGCTTTGAGTGAGGAGTGGTCCACCCCCCTTGTCGGATTTTTATTGCGAGTAAAATGTCTGAACGATTTGGAGCTTTGCTGCATCAAATTTTTCCAGAAACTGTGAGAGACAGCCAGGTGGACACCATTCGGAAAATTCAGATGGCTTTCAGGGACGATTTTACGGGGATCACACAGATTAAGGAGTGTTACAGCCGGTTTAAAGACCGCCCACAGCGGCTGAGAGCGCGCCGCGGTCCGAGCGGCGATCGATAGGCTGAAACGAGCAGATCATTTCCAAAGTGAAGGCTGTGTTGATCCGGGACATCGTCTGACTACCACAGAAATGGCAGAAGACGTGGACATCAGCACTTTTTCGGCACATTGCACTGTTACAGGAGTTTTTGGCATGGAAAGAGGAGCGGAGGAATGCGCCACAGAGCCGCGAATGGTGCGGGACAAAAGCACCTCCATGTTGGTCTCACAGGACGGCTTTCAGATGGCTTTCGGTGGCTTTCGGTGGCTTTCAGTCGTGTGACTATCCGAGAAATTGTGGATGAGCTGGACATGCCAGAACATGTCCTGTGAGGCTTCATCACAGCGTTGCTTTGCGCTATGCAGCTCTGTCCCGACGCGTGAATTCCTCCGCACGTCTGTCTCAATGTGCCAAAAAAAGTGCTGATGTCCACGTCTTCTGCAATTTCTCTGGTAGTCAGACGACGTCCCGGATCAACGGTCGGCGTTCAGTTTGGAAATGAATGGCACATTCCATTGTTACAGGAGTTTTTGTCATGGAAATTTTCCGATAAGTCAGGGCAGCACATGAGCCAATAAGTACCAGCCCTCCTACAATGAAATGAAATATAAATAAATCCTCGATGTCCTCCACAGAGAATGGCAGAACGCATGCGATCTGCCACGTCTCCCAGGATGTCAAGAACATAGCCTGCAGGGTAGGTTCCATCTGAGCATGCAGGGTCCCCCAGCCCTGATCTCCTTGTTGAAAAAATGGTGTCAATAGCCTTCAGAGACCAGCTGATCAATTCCATGGTTAATCCAATATAGTTTGAAGAATTCACAGTCTGGTGAAGTAGGGGACGTGAAGGTTGGCTCAAAGATAGAGGAGGGAGGAGGAGATGCGACCGCCCTCACCGGAGTCCCAAGCTGTTATTTTAGTCTTATTTTAGGAACAGAAAATTTTGGGAAGCTGCAGTGCTTGGTGAAAGAGTATTCCTTAATACCTAAACTCTTTGGTCCAGACCACAGGATGTTTCAGTTTTGTGCCAGCCAAAACGGCATGTGTTAAAACTGTCTTGGACCATTGTCCAGACCAAAGGATCAAAATTTGCTGAGACCAAAGGAGGCTTTGGACAGACCATAATACTGACACTGTTGGAATTTTGTCAAATGGTATTTGCCCCACATGTGTATCCCACTTATGTCATCCTTTAAGGTGTAAAAGGTCACTAAAGACTGTGATTCATATATTTACAGATTATTTGCATGTTTGCCTTTCTGATGTTCATATGACTCACTCATCTTCAACCACTTATCCGGGATCAGGTCGTGGGAGAAACAGCTCTATCAGGGTCTACCAGACTTCCCTTTCCCGGGCCACATTGACCACCACTGACTTGGGGATCCTGAGGTCTTCCCAGGCCAGTGTGGAGATGTAATTTCTCTATCTAGTCCAGCATCTTCCCTGGGGTCTCCTCCCAGATGGATGTGCCTGTAACACATCCCTAGGGAGGCGCCCAGGGGCCATCCTTACCAGATGCCCCGAACCACCTGAGTTGGATCCTCTCAACGCAAAGGAGTAGTGGCTCTACTTCGAGCTCCCCATGGATGTACTGTCAGAACAGTTTAACTCAAACAGTTTGGAACCAATGTGGCTGAAGGGTTGTGTGTTAGTTTAAGATAAATTGCTTCCATTTTGAACAGAAGTAATTAAATGTCAAGTCCAACAAAACTATTTATTGTGGTCTGACTGAATCACAAGGAATTACTTTGTATGAATTGGTGTCAAACATGTAAGGCAGGTGTGCTACATTCGCTAAGTGCCCCAGTAGTTATTATTATTATTATTATTATTATTCTTTGTCTTTCAGCTGCTCCCATTAGGGGTCGCCACAGCAGATCAATCGTTTCCATCTCGCCCTGTCCTCGGTATCTTCCTCTGTTACACCAACCACCTGCATGTCCTCCCTCAGCACATCCATAAACCTCCTCTTTGGCCTCGCTCTTCTCCTCCTGCCTGGTGGCTCCATCCTCTGCATCCTTCTCCCTATATACCCTGGGTCCATCCTCTGCACATGTCCAAACCATCTGAATCTCGCCTCTCTGACTTTGTCTCCAAACCGTCCCACCTGAGCTGTCCCTCTGATATGTTCATTCCTAATCTTGCCATTCTCATCACTCCCAAAGAGAATCCCAACATCTTCAGCTATGCCATCTCCAGCTCTGCCTCCTGTCTTTTTGTTAATGTCTTTTGCTCTACGCTGTACAACATAGCTAGTCTCACTACTGTCTTGTAAACTTTCCACTTTACTCTTGCTGAAATTCTATAGTCACAAATCATTCCTGCCACCTTTCTCCACCCACTCCACCCTGCCTGCACTCTCTTCTTCACCTCCCTACCACACTCTCCATTACTTTGAACAGTGAACAGTTGACCCCAAATATTTAAACTCATCTACTTTCACCACTTCTAGTCCTTGGAACTGCACTATTCCACTGGGCTCCATCCCATTCACACACATGTACTCAGTCTTGCTCCTACTGACTTTCATTCCCCTGTTCTCCAGAGCATATCTCCACCTCTCCACTTCGCTGAGTACTCAATCTTAAAAATAACCAAGTTAGATTGAGTTACTTTATTAGTTACATTCAGCAGCTGCCGACAAGTTGTCCGCAGTTGCTAATGACGTCACTATAAAGTAACTGTAAAATGTAACTGTATAAAGTAACTAATAAAGTAACTTTTGAAAGTTACTTTGGCAACACTGCCAATGAATACCACAGGATTATTAGCGCAGCACTGCTGGAGGCCAACATCCACTGGGAATAAGTCCAACTTACTGGCAAGGACCTGAACACTGTCCTCACTTTGTGAGTACAGAGATTGGATGGCCCTGAGAAGGGACTGACTCACTCCATACTCCACAGCACCTTCCACAGTGTCTCCAGGGGTACCCGATCATATGCCTTCTCTAAGTCCACAAAACACACGGACTGGATGGGAATGCTCCCAGACCCCATGTGAGAGTGAAGAGCTAGTCGGTTGTTCCACGGCAGGACAAAACCTGCATTGGACCTCTTCAATGTGAGGTTCCCTCCTTTCCAGCACCCTGGAGTAGACTTTACCAGGGAGGCTGAATAGTGTGATGCCCCTGTAGTTGGCATACACTCTCTGGTCCCCTTTTTTAAATATGGGGACCACCACCCCAGTTTGTCACTCCTTTGGCGCCATCCCAGACCTCCATGTAATGTTGAAGAGACAGCTCATCCAAGACAGTCCCTTCACACCCAGAACCTTCAGCATTTCTGGACGGATCTCATCAACCCCCGGGGCTTTGCCACCACGGAGTTGTTTGACTACCTCAGCGATTTCCACAATGAGTGCAAAACTTGCCAAAGCACTATATGGTTCTATATTGGATCTGCTGTTGTGACCCCAAGCAAAAAAGCAGGAGCCAAAAGAACATGAATTGTTATAAATAATAAACATCAAAATGATTTTTGGGTCAGACTCAGGCAGTTACTTGGACTATATTCTGAATAAAAACATATTGAAAATATGATTTTGTGAGCTGTTGAAAGACTATTCCATTCATATTCCTATTTACATGTTACAGAGTAAGTAAAGTAAGTCCCTTCAGCTGCTCCTTTGTTTGCACTCGGGGTAGGTGAATCTGCATGTTGAATTGGCACAGGTTTTATGCCGGATGCCCTTCCTGACGCAACTCCACATTACATGGAGAAATATGGCAGGGGTGGGATTTGAACCCGGAATCTTCTGCACTGAAACCAAGCGCATTAACCACTTGGCCACCACCCCTGCTACATGTTACAGAGTATAGTCTGGTTAATATACTGTGTCATGGCTGCATTTCATCCACTATGTGTTGAAAAATGCTGGTAACCCTCCAACAGGATATCATAGTCTGATTAAGGTGGTTACATGTCTACAATGTCCTCCAATAATCCGAATTCTCTCTCACACACACACACTCACGCACTCATCTTCAACCGCTTAGTCCAATTAAGGGTTGTGGGGGGCTGGAGCCTGTCCCAGTTGTCATAGAGCGTGAGGCGGGACACACCCTGGACAGGATGCCAACTATGAACAATTTCAAGTTTCCAATCCACCTAACCTGCATGTCTTTAGACGTGGGAGGAAACCGAAGCACCCCACGCAATTTCAATTTCTTTTCATTTATATGGTGCCAAATCACAACAAAGTTGCCTCAAGGCGCTTCACACAAGTAAGGTCAACCTTACCAGCCCCCAGAGCAAGCACACAGGTGACAGTGGTAAGGAAAAGATCCCTCTGTTGATTTGAGGAAGAAATCTTAAGCAGACCAGACTCAAAGGGGTGACCCTCTGTTTGGGCCAAAATGCATATACAAGAAATGTTGCCAGTGAGCAAGACAGGAGGGTTGTAGAAGTAGACACCACACCCATTTCTGGATGGAGCTGCACATCAAACAGAGAGATAAAAACAGAATCAGGCATCAGAAAGACAACAAATACAGTATCATTTGTCAGCATTAAGCAACAACAAAAGAAATACTAAGATGATTGTTGGCCACTAGTCCTAAGCTTCACTAAAAGACCCAGAATTTAGATGAAGTTGAGGCTGTGGCCCACTCTGTTTCCAAATAAAATGAATTAAAAGAGTAAAAAGCATAGTAACATACTATGCCAGTATGCTAGCCATACGAAAGGGAAAATAAGTGTGTCTTAAGTCTTGACTTGAAAGTCTCTACAGAATCTGTTTTATTGGCGCAGGGAGATCAATCCACAGAACAGGGGCACAATAAGAGAAAGCTCTGTGACTCGCACACTTTTTATTCACCCTAGGGACACAACCCTGAGAACGCAGAGCCCGGGCTGGTACGTAGGGTTTAATTAGGTCAGGCCACAGGCGGGAATCGAACTCATGACCACCTTGCTGTGAGGCAACAGTGCAAACCGCTAAGATACCGGGCTGCCCTATAATCAGAATATTTCAAATCTTCATTAGATTATTGCTTCCTCTGACTATGACCCTTTTAGGGATTGAGGTAATGAGAAAATGCTGTTTACATCGCAGTGTTTTATTCAGAATAATCAGATTAAGACCAGAATATTACTGTCCATGTAAACACAGTCTGTCACCCTGTGAAAAGCTTCTTGTTATGTCTCACTAAAACATGTCTGTTATTTTAAGTTGGTTTCAGCTGTATGAAAATGTAATCAATCTGAGTTCTTGGTGAGAGAGTGACTTCCCACTTTGTTTCCAAACCAACCCTGGACAGTCAGCCAGAGTGAGAGCATGATCCGACTGCAGTCCCACCCAAATGCAGGAAGCACAGACACTTCTCAAAGGAATTCTCACCAATTACTAAAAGGAAAATTCCATTAAGGTTTCTTTTTTTTTTTTTTGCCTTCTGTTTTCATAAATCAGGAAGATTATTGTCAGCTCTCTGCTTGTCACATCCAGGTGTTTGACCCCTGTATGACACTCACTTTTAAAGAACCATATTTATTTTGATATTTGAGTACAAACTATAATAGTGATATATCAGAATCATGAGCCTTATCATGAAAAAAGAACAACTTTAAAACTATTGCTTCTGTATTCTGTGTGCCAGTGCAGCTTCGGTTCCTCAATAATAATTTTATTTAGTTTATATAGCAGCAAATCACAACAGAGCTGCCTCAAAGTACATCACACAAGTAAGGTCTAACCTTACCAACCCTTGGAGCAAGTACAGAAGCAACAGTGGTAAGGGAAAAACTCCTGACGATACTGAGGAAGAAACCTCAAGCAGACCAGACTCAAAGGGGTGACCCACTGCTTGGGCCATTCTATCAAAAATACATGGTTTTTTAATGTAAATCACTGCCGCCATCTGACATACATACAAAAACTACTTATCTTGACAGGGCATAAGGTCAGCGTGTCAGAAATTACATTGTTTTTGTGTGAGTGCCCAGATGCTTTGGAAGGCGATGGCATGTTGCACACGCCTCCTAGGTTTCATAATTTGGCGTGAGGGGTTGTGCAGTGGGGCCTTGACCATTTCCAGTTTGTGGCTAATGTTCATATTCATAAAAACAAAATATCCAAGAGAAATTAAATACACCATCTGCATTTGAAAGGTTGGCTTATGTAACACATAATGCGCATATTAAATGTTCATACTGACTCATATTCAGGGAATACATTCAAATACATCATTAAGGTGTGGTGATTTTTATTTGTCCATCTGTCATGTTTTACCTTCAGCACTACAACTTGTGAACACCATATACAATTTGTTACAAAATTGACACACAATCATATACTGTTTGCTCAAGCTGTGAATGTTTGGAACCATCTGTCAGGCACGAATTTTGAAACAGAACTTCTTCAAACACTGTGAACTCTGTACATGATATATCATTCATCATTCTTAAGGGCCCCTTCACACATAACACAATGTTAGGCGAAAGACGCAGAAAAATAAATGGGGAACCGCGAAACATTCCACCTGCTGTTCTGTAAGACACACTGTCAGACAGGTGTGCACGATACAGCGGCGACGGTTTCGTGCTTGCATGCACAAACACAATGTGAGCATGTAGAAAGTCGAGCACACAGCAGCGGAGCAAAAAAATTAAAAAACACCACAATTTATAATACCTAATTCCTGTTATAAAGAGCACCGAGCATCGATTACTGTTCTCCCTTTTATGTTTTACATGAATTACCTGATGCGCTTATTTCATGAAGAGCTGCCTCTCACGTCGTGAACATGGTGTGTTCAGTGTGCAGTGATCCACTACAAATGTGATGTGCTTTAATTATTACAATGTTTGGGAAATCCCACAGATACACACGCCTCGCAGGGGCGTCCAGTGAGGTTATTTTCTGCATGGCACGATATTCACCAGTATTGCGGTGCACTGACGCAGTGGTCAGCTGAAGTGATATGACTTAATTTATTTCCACGTGAGGACTGCAAGCTGACATCCGCGCCGCACAGTAAAGTTATGCGATGTCATATCCTACAAGCCACTACAGGTGTTCTCCGGCTATTTCTTGCAAGCACAATTGTCCTGCATCTGTCTGATGTCTGTGTTTTGAATAGAATAGAATAGAATAATTCTTTATTGTCCACCGATGTGGAAAATTGTCTTCGGCTCACCAGCACAAAAAAGACAAAAAACATTCATACAAACACACGAATAAAACAAAAATAAGATACATAAAATACATGGAAGTAAAAGAAGAAATAGAATAAGACCTAGTAAGATAAATAAAACGTACAGTAAGATCTAATAAAATCAAATAAAACAGAAGTAAAGCAGTTCAGGTTTAATTTGTGGAGTGGTCACTTTTTTGAGTTCATTATGGTGACGGCATTTGGTATAAAAGATTTTTTGAAAGAACCTTTGGCCAGAGGAGCTCTGAATGAATGAATGAATGAATTTATTCTACACACAGTTTGACAAAAAAAAAAAGCTTAAAAATGCCCACCGCTTATACTAAAAATAAGAATTATATACACACATTTATACAAACATGCAACCATAAACACAATTTTCAGAATACTACCAGACAAACACTGTCACACAACACACAATCCCAGAAGCAATAACAAAAACAATAAACCCAAGTCTTCAACTATAATAAGAAATTTTATCATTCTTGTAATGCCTCCTAAAGCCCACCAAAGTACCAAATACTTTAATGTTGTCAGGACAGCTGTTCCAGGTGTTAACCCCTTTAACAGAGACACAGTGACTCTTTGCAGTAGTTCGGATCTTCAATTTCTCCAAAAAAACAAAATTCCTCTCAAGTTATAACTGGAGTTCCTCAGTTTAAACAGATCCTGGACATGTTTTAACTTTATACATAATTTGTATTGTAATGTAGTCAACCAAGTCCCAGAATTTTAGAATATGTAAACAACCAAACAATGGATTCCTTGGGTCACAATATGATTTGTTACAAATAATTCTTATAGCTTCCTTTTGCAACAAAAATGTTGCATTAGTATTAGTTTCATATGTATTTCCCCAAACCTCAATCCATTAGGTCATATATGGAATGAGCAATGAAATATATAAACTAGTTAATGTGTAGGTAAATGAAATCTCGCGCTTCATGCAAAATTGCAATGGCTTTTGACATTTTAGATTTAACAAAATTAGTATGTGTTTTCCAGGACAGTTTATCATCAATAACAACACCAAGAAATTTTGTATCAGTTACAGTTTCAATTTCAATATCATTTAATGATACATTTCTGCAGGAATTCCTGGACTTGTTTCCAAATAAGACACACTTTGTTTTACCATAGTGGACCGACAATTTGTTTGAAGCAAACCATTGTTTAAACCTCTGTAGCTCCTTTTCCATCATGTCCAAGGTCTGTCCCAAGTGATCCCAACTACAAAATGCCGTTGTATCATCTGCAAACAAAATACAACTGATGGACTTGGAAACTGAACATATGTCATTGATATACAGAAGAAACAACAACGGCCCCAGAACTGAACCCTGGGGTACCCCACAAGTGATTTTCATGAACTCAGAATCTGTCCCACCAATATGTAACTACTGATACCTATTATTTAAATAACTAACTATCCAATCATGTGCCAATCCCCTGATATCATACCTCTGTAATTTGCCCAATAGCACAGTATGGTCTATAGTGTCAAATGCTTTCTGTAAATCAAAAAAAACAAAAAAAAAACAACAGTATATTGGTTATTTTCAATTGCATTTGTAATCTGCTCAACAAAATCAATCACAGCCAGTGAAGTAGTGCGATTTTTTTCTGAAACCATATTGGTGTTCGCTAACTATGTGATATTTATTTATGAAATCATTTAACCTCTTTAAAAATACCTTTTCCAAAATTATGGAAAAGGCATTTTGAATGTAATGCCTTGTGTGGACGGTCAGGTCCAGCTGACAGTCAGTCAGCAGTTAGCTGACATGCGCTGTATGTCCACAACAAAGAGTATGAGCAAAGCGAGCACACATGAATTCATGCTTTTAACCTTATTTGTGTTGTGAAAGTGTCGTGACACGGACCCACAACAGGGGGCGTTAATGAACGGACAATGGATAAGCCAAAAAGTAACAATTTAATGTTGTGAATCGCACAACAACGTACAGACAATAACAATATGGTGGACTGTCAATCATACACCAGGTGACGTGTGGGCAGGCTCGACGATAGAAGACGCCTGGAGAGAGAAGAGCTGGATCCCCACACAGCTTCCAACACCAACGGAGCTGAAGAACACCGGAGCCGCCAAGCCCTGCGCCCCAGGTGGCCGCTGTCTTCAGCAGTCAGACCCGGTACTGCTGGCAGAGAACAGAGACAGTCCAGATGAGTGTGAGTTCGCACACTCA
The DNA here is from genome assembly GCF_902500255.1 of Thalassophryne amazonica. NCBI lineage: Eukaryota > Metazoa > Chordata > Actinopteri > Batrachoidiformes > Batrachoididae > Thalassophryne > Thalassophryne amazonica. The sequence goes on from NC_047103.1 coordinate 65,957,808, forward strand.
GTAATCCCACAGTCTGTATTAAGGAGGGAAAACCTCCACCTCCAATCACACACACTCGTGCAGCTCCTGGTCAACCACTTATCTGGGTTGGGGTGTGAGGCGAAGCCGTCGCTGTCACACCAAACGCCAATCCCTCAGATAAGGACACACTCCAGGAAAACGGCTGCAACAGAAGTTCAGGTTATTACACACAAAGTGTCAGTCAGCAGAGAAATTACCTGAATGGTAGTTGATTTCTCGGCGAGGAGGTGGAGTTGCAGTCCGGTCTTTGTAGTGGTGGTGATGGGTGACAGCTTGTGTTGATTAATGACAGCTGTCACCTCCAGCAAAGCCGACGCCCTCTCGTGCTTGAAGCCCGCACTTCAAGCAGGGCGCCATCTTGTGGTGGTGGGCCAGCAGTACCTCCTCTTCAGCGGCCCACACAACAGGACCCCCCCCTCAACGGGCGCCTCCTGGCGCCCGACCAGGCTTGTCCGGGTGCCGCCGGTAGAAGTCGGCCAGGAGGGCCGGGTCCAGGATGAAGCTCCTCTTCACCCAGGAGCGTTCTTCGGGTCCATACCCCTCCCAGTCCACCAAATACTGGAACCCCCGGCCCTTCCGACAGACGTCCAGGATCCAGCGCATGGTCCAAGCCGGCTCCCCGTCGATGATCCGGGCAGGAGGTGGCGCCGGTCCGGGGGCACAGAGGGGTGACACGTGGTGAGGTTTGATGTGGGACACATGGAAAACTGGGTGGATCCGCAGTGAAGCTGGCAGCTTCAGCTTCACTGCGGCTGGACTGAGGACCTTGAGGATAGGGAAAGGTCCGATGTATCTGTCCTTCAACTTTTGGGATTCCACTTGCAGGGGAATGTCCTTTGTAGAAAGCCAAACCTCCTGCCCAGGCTGGTACGCAGGGGCCAGGGCACGCCGGCGGTCTGCATGGTTCTTGGCCCTCGTCCAGGCTTTGAGCAGGGCAGAGCGGGCGGTACGCCACACCCGACGGCACCTTCTCAGATGGGCCTGGACCGAGGGCACCCCGACCTCTCCCTCCACTAGTGGGAACAATGGGGGCTGGTACCCCAAACACACTTCAAATGGGGAGAGGCCGGTGGCAGACGAGACTTGGCTATTATGAGCGTACTCGATCCAGGCCAGATGGTCACTCCAGGCCGTCGGGTGCGCGGAGGTCACGCAACGGAGGGCCTGCTCCAGTTCCTGGTTTGTCCGCTCTGCCTGCCCGTTCGTCTGGGGGTGGTACCCAGATGAGAGACTGACGGTGGCCCCCAGTTCCCTACAGAAACTCTGCCAGACCTGGGAGGAGAACTGAGGACCACGATCCGAGACAATGTCCGATGGAATCCCATGCAGACGCACGACGTGGTGGACCAGGAGGTCTGCAGTCTCCTGGGCCGTCGGGAGCTTCGGGAGGGCCACGAAGTGGGTCACCTTGGAAAACCGGTCCACTATCGTTAGGATGGTGGTGTTTCCCTGGGACGGCGGGAGGCCCGTGACAAAGTCCAGGCCGATATGAGACCAGGGGCGACGAGGCACTGGCAGAGGCTGGAGGAGGCCTTGGGCCTTGTGATGGTCAGCTTTGCCCCTGGCGCAGGTGGTGCAGGCCTGGACATACTCCCGGACGTCGGCTTCCATAGACGCCCACCAGAAGCGCTGCCGGACCACTGCCACGGTTCTTCGCACCCCTGGGTGACAGGAGAGCTTGGAACCGTGACAGAAGTCAAGGACCGCAGCCCTGGCCTCTGGTGGGACGTACAGTTTGTTCTTCGGACCGGTCCCCGGGTCCAGGCTCCGTGTCAGGGCCTCCCGGACGGTCTTCTCCACGTCCCAGGTAAGGGCGGCCACGACAGTGGACTCGGGGATGATGGTGTCAGGGGGGTCTGACAGCTCGGTCTTGACCTCCTCTTCGTGCACCCGGGACAGGGCATCAGATCGTTGGTTCTTTGTCCCGGGGCGGTAGGTGATCCGGAAGTCAAAACGCCCGAAGAACAGCGACCAGCGGGCTTGCCTGGGGTTCAGACGCTTCGCGGTCCGGATGTACTCCAGGTTCCGATGGTCCGTGAAAACTGTAAATGGTACCGACGCTCCCTCCAACAGGTGTCTCCACTCTTCAAGAGCCTCCTTCACCGCAAGAAGTTCCCGATTGCCGACGTCATAGTTCCGTTCAGCTGGGGTCAACCTGCGGGAAAAGTAGGCACATGGATGGAGAACCTTGTCGGACTCCCCGCTCTGGGATAGCACGGCTCCTATCCCTGAGTCAGAGGCATCCACTTCAACAATAAACTGGCGCTTGGGATCGGGCTGCACCAGAACTGGTGCAGTTGAGAACCGGCGTTTCAACTCCCTAAACGCGGCTTCGCACCGATCCGACCAGGTGAAGGGGACTTTTGTGGAGGTCAGGGCTGTCAGGGGGCTAACTACCTGACTGTAACCCTTGATGAACCTCCGGTAGAAATTTGCAAAACCGAGGAACTGTTGTAGTTTCCTACGGTTCGTTGGTTGGGGCCAATCTCTCACCGCCGCAACCTTGGCCGGATCAGGGGCGACGGAGTTGGAGGAGATGATGAACCCCAAGAAGGACAAAGAAGAGCGGTGGAACTCACACTTCTCGCCCTTCACAAACAGCCGGTTCTCCAACAACCGCTGTAGGACCTGACGTACATGCTTAACATGGGTCTCAGGATCCGGAGAAAAAATGAGTATATCGTCAAGATATACAAAGACAAACCGATGCAGGAAGTCCCGCAAGACGTCATTAACCAATGCTTGGAACGTCGCGGGCGCATTGGTGAGGCCGAACGGCATGACCAGGTACTCAAAGTGACCTAACGGGGTGTTAAATGCCGTCTTCCACTCGTCTCCCTCCCAGATCCGAACCAGGTGATAAGCATTCCTAAGATCCAATTTCGTGAAAATTTGGGCTCCATGCAGGGGCGTGAACACTGAATCCAACAGAGGTAACGGGTATCGGTTACGAACCGTGATCTCGTTCAGCCCTCTGTAATCAATGCATGGACGGAGTCCGCCGTCCTTCTTGCCCACAAAAAAGAAACCAGCACCCATCGGGGAGGTGGAGTTCCGGATCAACCCGGCAGCTAACGAGTCCCGGATGTAGGTCTCCATTGATTCGCGTTCCGGACGTGAGAGGTTGTACAGCCTGCTGGACGGGTACTCAGCGCCCGGTATCAAATCAATGGCACAATCGTATGGACGTGCGGGGGCAGCGTGAGTGCCAGATCCTTGCTGAAGACGTCAGCAAGGTCGTGGTACTCGGCTGGCACCGCCGCCAGATTGGGGGGGACTAAAACCTCCTCCTTAGCTGTCACACCGGGTGGAACCGAGGATCCTAAACACTCCCGGTGGCAGGTTTCGCTCCACTGAACCACAACCCCAGATGGCCAATCAATCCGGGGATTGTGTTTTAACACCCATGGAAAACCCAATATCACTCGGGAGGTAGAAGGTGTTACATAAAACACAATCTCCTCCCTGTGATTCCCAGACACCACCAATGTCACTGGCTGAGTCTGGTGTGTGATTAGTGGAAGAAGGGTGCCATCTAGTGCCTGCACCGACAATGGTGACGGTAAGGCCACTAGAGGGAGCCCGACCTCCTTTGCCCATCTGCTATCCAGCAGATTTCCCTCCGACCCCGTGTCCACCAGTGCTGGGGCGTGAAGGGTTAGATCCCCACTCAGGATCGTGACTGGGATTCGTGCAGATTTACGGGGTCTCCCCGCGTGGGTATTGTGACCCACCCTTAGCCCAGTCTCTAAGGATGAGTGCTGCTGTTTTGATCGTTTGGGGCATTCTCTCTGTGTGTGCTCAGTTGAGCTACAGAGAAAACACTCTCCACGGATCAGCCTCCTTTGTCTCTGATCTGATCGTTTTTTGGCCCTGCTCGTTTCCATAGCAACGTCAGCAGGGGGAGCTGTTGTCACGTGGAGAGCCCTGGCAGTGGAGCGTGGGGAAGTCGGCTCCCTTTCAGACCCGGGAGGAAGAGGGACGGCTTGTGCCTGACCACGCCCTTCGTGTCGCTCCCGTCGGTGTTCTGTTAATCGGTTGTCTAACCGTATAACCAGGTCGATAAGCCCATCTAAATCCCGCAGCTCGTCCTTCGCCACCAGGTGCTCCTTGAGGACCAGAGACAGTCCGTTTACAAAGGCGGCGCAGAGCGCAACAGCATTCCAGCCAGCTCGCGCTGCCGCGATGCGGAAGTCGACTGCATACTTCGCTGCGCTCCGACGCCCCTGCCGTATCGACAGCAGCACACTTGAAGCGGTCTCGCCTCTATGAGGGTGGTCGAACACCTGTCGGAACTCCCTCACAAACTCAGTATAAACCGTTAGGAGCCGTGAATTCTGCTCCCAAAGCGCCGTAGCCCAGGCGCGTGCATCTCCTCGAAGCAAGTTTATAACGTAAGCCACCCGGCTGGCGTCTGACGCGTACATGACGGGACGCTGTGAAAAGACGAGCGAGCACTGCATCAAGAAGTCCGCGCACGTCTCCACACAGCCTCCGTATGGCTCCGGAGGGCTTATGTATGCTTCAGGGGAAGGTGGGGGGGGTCGTTGAACGACCAGCGGAATGTCTGTTTCTGGCACACGGTCAGCAGGAGGAGGTGCTGCAGCAGCGCCCTGATCATGCGCTTCCACCTGGGCGGTGAGAGCCTCTATCCTGCGATTGAGAACACTGCTCTGCTCGGTAACTAAGTCCAACCGAGCGGCAAAGGCGGTTAAGATGTGTTGCAGCTCACCCACCACGCCTCCTGCCTGTGCACCTCGCTCTCCCATTGGCTGTTCAAGCGATGGTTGACGCCCCTCGGGATCCATGACGCTGGCCAAGAAATCCTGTTGTGAAAGTGTCGTGACACGGACCCACAACAGGGGGCGTTAATGAACGGACAATGGATAAGCCAAAAAGTAACAATTTAATGTTGTGAATCGCACAACAACGTACAGACAATAACAATATGGTGGACTGTCAATCATACACCAGGTGACGTGTGGGCAGGCTCAACGATAGAAGACGCCTGGAGAGAGAAGAGCTGGATCCCCACATAGCTTCCAACACCAACGGAGCTGAAGAACACCGGAGCCGCCAAGCCCTGCGCCTCAGGTGGCCGCTGTCTTCAGCAGTCAGACCCGGTACTGCTGGCAGAGAACAGAGACAGTCCAGATGAGTGTGAGTTCGCACACTCAGTAATCCCACAGTCTGTATTAAGGAGGGAAAACCTCCACCTCCAATCACACACACTCGTGCAGCTCCTGGTCAACCACTTATCTGGGTTGGGGTGTGAGGCGAAGCCGTCGCTGTCACACCAAACGCCAATCCCTCAGATAAGGACACACTCCAGGAAAACGGCTGCAACAGAAGTTCAGGTTATTACACACAAAGTGTCAGTCAGCAGAGAAATTACCTGAATGGTAGTTGATTTCTCGGCGAGGAGGTGGAGTTGCAGTCCGGTCTTTGTAGTGGTGGTGATGGGTGACAGCTTGTGTTGATTAATGACAGCTGTCACCTCCAGCAAAGCCGACGCCCTCTCGTGCTTGAAGCCCGCACTTCAAGCAGGGCGCCATCTTGTGGTGGTGGGCCAGCAGTACCTCCTCTTCAGCGGCCCACACAACAATTTGTTTTATTTGATCTCCACTGTCTCACACACTAACCTTAGAACCCCCCCACTCATTCATTCACACACATACACCACCTCTCTCTCACTTTTCATTCAATCACTCAGTCCCCCACTCATCTTAGAACCCTCCCAGCTTTAATCATTCACACACAATCACACATATACACACACTCTCTCGCGTGCACACACACATACACACACATACACACACACCCCACCTCTCTCTCTCACACACACATACACACTCTCTCTCTCACACACCACCTCTCTCCCTCTCTTTTTTGGAAGGTGGTGTGAACATTGTAGATTGTACATAATGTTCTTTTGTCAATTGAAGATTTTTCCAGATTTTGAAAGAGTCTACATTTGGTGATATTTTCTATTTTGTTAAGGGGGTGTCATTGTGAAAGCCAGGATCTGTTTGTCTGAAGATAATGGCAGTGCAGTACAGTATGATGTACTATGTTTGTAATTGGTGTCAAATGGTGAAATGTTCCTTGCTCAAGAACTTGAGTGTTGTTTTTATTTGATACTGTTACTTTCCAAAGTATAAATAGGCCTAATATAGCTGTAATTTGTTAACTCTATCTGTGAAACTGCTGATTTTGAAAAGGATTAAATGATCATTGTGGAATTGTAGTAATTTTCAGACTGTTCATTTGAATGCCTGTACTGGACTAGGCAGGGAAATCTATTGGCACACCAGTCCCACCAAGATTTTTCACCAGCCGCATCTGGTGGCAGAAGACATCAAATGCACCCACCCATGGTAACAGCAACATGACACTTAAGTACATTGACTAAACCAAATGAACTACAAAAACGCAATCAATCAATAACACTAACTTGTTGTTGTCCATTTGGCTGCTTCTTTTTTTTTTTTTTTTATTCGCCACAGCGGATACAACAAGATCCGCATTGGTCAAGTTTTACGCTGGATGCCCTTCCTGACACAACTCCAGTGTAACCTGGAGAAACATACACAGCCGCTGGTGTTCCAAAGAGGTCTCCCATCCAAATACTAACTAGGTCCCGCACTGCTTAGCTTCTGAGATCTGATAGGATCAGGCTTACACAGAGCAGATCGGCTGCAAATCAAAAACACTAGCAACACTGTTAAATTAACACGAACCACAATAAAATTTTAAACATCAAACTCCCATGGTGCATTGCAGCACAACATCCATTGTTCACTGTTGTTAGCTAATATCACCAATTCCGACAAATATATTAGGATTACCAACTTTCCCTTTTCGCAGCGTTCATCCTTGACCCAAAATACATAAGCATACTGTACATCAGTTACTCCCTATGGTGGATGGTTGGTCACAGGTTGCCTTGTTGGATAATATACTGTGATAAAAGTTTTTGTACAAATGCAGTTAAAGGGCAGATCACACTCCAAACAACACTATCTTTAAAAAAAATATTATATACCAGATTCCGAATCATTATTTTCTTTAACTTGTATGAGTCCTGATGTAGCTAATGAAAATACAATTTCATATACAGTGGGGTAAATAAGTATTTGATCCACTGCCAGTTTTGCAGGTTTTCCCACTTACAAAGAATGGAGAGGTCTGTATTTTTTTTATCGTAGGTACACTTCAACTGTGAGAGACAGAATCTAAAAAAAAAAAATCTGGAAATCGCAATGTATGAATTTTTAATAATTTATTTGTATGTTACTGCTGCAAATAAGTATTTGAACACCTACCAACCAGCAAGAATTCTGGCTCTCACGGGCCAGTTAATTTTTCTTTAAGAAGCCCTCTTATTCTGCACGCTTTACCTGTATTAATTGCACCTGTTTGAACTTGTTACCTGTATAAAAGACACCTGTTCACACAATCAATCACACTCCAACCTGTCCCCCATAGCCAAGACCAAAGAGCTGTCTAAGGACACCAGGGACAAAACTGTAGACCTGCACAAGGCTGGGATGGACTACAGGACAACAGGCAAGCAGCTTGGTAGAAGACAACAACTGTAATGATTATTTATTAGAAAGTGGAAGAAACACAATATGACTGTCAATCTCCCTCGGTCTGGGATTCCATGCAAGATCTCACTTTGTGAGGTAAGGATGATTCTGAGAAAGCTCAGAACTACACAGGAGGACCTGTCAAGAACAACCCCAAGAAAACCGTACCAACCATGAAACATGGGGGTGGAAACGTCATACTCTAGGGGTGCTATTCTGCAAAGGGGACAGGATGACTGCACCATATTCAAGGGAGGATGGATGGAGTCATGTATTGCAAGATTTTGGCAAACAACCTCCTTCCCTCAGTAAGAGCATTGAAGATGGGTCGTGTCTGGGTCTTCCAGCATGACAATGACCCCAAATATACAGTCAGGGTGACTAAGGAGGGGCTCCGTAAGAAGAATTTCAAAGTCCTGGAGTGGCCTAGCCAGTCTCTAGACCAGAAATAGAAATCTTTGGAGGGAGCTGAAAATCCAAACCTGAAAGATCTGGAGAAGATCTGTACGGATGAGTGGACCAAAATTCCTGTTGCAGTGTGTGAAAACTTGGTCAAGAACTACAGAAAACTTCTGACCTCTAATGGCAGACAAATGTTTCTGTACCAATTGTTAAGGTCTGTTTTTCTAGGGGATCAAATACTTATTTCATGCAATAAAATGCAAATTAATTATTTACAAATCATACAATGTGATTTTCTGGATTTTTTTTTTTTTTTTTTTAGATTCTGTCTCACAGTTGAAGTGTACCTACAATAAAAATTACAGACCTCTCCATTCTTTGTAGGTGGGAAAACCTGCAAAATTGACAGTGGATCAAATACTTATTTCCCCCACTGTACAGTCAAGCCCAGAGTGGCTAATTTGGAGGACCAGGACAATTCTCGGTTCGCCGGTCTGATGTTTGGGTCGTGAGGGTCTGTGTTCACTTCACTTTTTTGGGGGGAGACAGTGTTCAGTCATGGCATTGAGTTGATCATGTAGGCTGCTACCGCTGTCCCTCGGCCAACTCTGTCTCCACTGGCAGCAATTTTTTTTTTTTTTTTTTTTTGCTTGGACGTAACACATCCATGCACTCAGTCAGTGCATTTGAAAGATGGAAAATAGAGCAAGGGTGGTGCAGAGAAGGCCAGGATTAAAAAGAGGAAAGCTCTGGAAACAGAAGCAGGCAAATGCGCTAAAATGACTACATTTTTTTACGAAAATGAGCTTACAAAAAATGAGGAGGATGAACTGGGTATGGCAAGATGTTGAACTTTGCCTGCAAACCATCATTCAAATTAATTCATTATCAAGTTAGTGAATTGTGTGGCGTTCTGGCATGTATCAGAACATCAAATAATGTAAATAATATGATGCAATGCCACATAAGTGGGAAACTCAGAGACAAAGGCAAGATCCAGCACCAATCACCAGCCATGAGCCCACAATTCCAGAGTGGGCAGGTAGGACTGATCATTGAGTGAATATTATTAGAATTAATATAATGAAGAGTGTGGTGTAGACTTGCTCTATATGAAGTGTACTCTGAGATGTCAGATGATTCAGCACTACATTAATACAACTGACCTGCATTGATCAGAAGGCTTTGTAAAAAAAAAAAAAAAAGAGAGAGAGATTTGTACTGAAAATTAAGAACATTTTTAAAATGTGTTTTAGTGTCAGCAGCAGGATTCAGTGATGAGAAGATCGCTGCTGTCAGTATGGAAGGAACAGGTCAGCTGTTGTAACACGTAAGCATTAGTTCCAACATAACCACTTTCTTTGACCAATCAATAGTATTGACCTGTTATATTTTTTATCATTAAAAGTAAGATAGTAAATACACAAAGCCCATAATTGAAAGGGAATATGATGAAAGTAATACGACATAAGCCTGAATATTTTGCCATTGAAAATATCTTAAGTCAAAATGGGTTTTTCATATCAAATGTGCTAAAGCCTTACAGATTGTTATTATTATTATTATTTTTATTATTATTGTGATAAAGATGCAGGCGAGTCAGGCCAGCCACAGAAACTGGAGGAAGTGTAAAAGGGAGAGCAGAGTCCTCTCAGGACTGATTACAGATGGCAACTCAGCAGCAGAACCCTGAACCACAAGTTAGGAATGAAACAGATGAAGATGAGTCTGTTGATAGCTTTGATTACTTTGCTCACCCTCAGTCACAGGATACACATACAATTTTTTTCTTATCATCCTCATCAAAAACTCCTGATATTACTCTATCAAAAGTTTTTAATAGCAAAGATGGAACCAACCACAAATGGTTGACGTGTCAGTGGGACAGACTAAAGATTAGATTACGTAGATTAGATTAGATCAGATATAACTTTATTGATCCCTTGAGATGACTCTCTCAGGGAAATCCCATCTGGAGGATTACACTGTCAGGACAGCTCGTGGAATACCACAAGGAAGTGAGGAGGATCCTTCCATGGAACAGCAGGCTGTTGAACTAGAGAGCAAAATTTGTTTGTTCTGTAAAAACTGTGCCATTTGTGTTCATCTCATATTGTCTCAGTCCAATCTGCTAACTGATGCTTACCATGTGAGTGGACTGGCCTAAAAGTTGCTATTAACACTGTCCATCACACAAATAGTCTGTGAGAGACGTTTCTCAACAGTGACATTCATAAGAAAAGACTCAGGAGCACTTTGACCCAGACAACTTGAGACATTCATGTTTATGTGTATTGAGAAAGAAATTCCCATGTCTTTGGACAATGATACTGTAATAAACAAAATTGCAGAGACGAGTGGACTCTTCAGGTGTTTATTAATGTTCTAGGGTTGTCCATGTTTCTTTGAAACTGCTCTAATGCAGAGGGAAAAAAGATAATGGCATCATTAGAAATTTATGTTATACTGTGAATAACAAACTTGCAGAGAACAGTGCAATAATCATTTTATTCTTTATTCACAAGGATTAGATATCTGTGAACACTAATTTACTTGATATTTAATACTGCTGAAAAGGACATTCTGATGGTGTAAAGAATAGTGTTGGAGATTTGCCCTTTCACTTGTGTTCTCATATTTGTGAAATCTAAGTTGTGAATGTTGGAGATGTGCACTCATGTTGAAATAAAGCTACAGTGTGAAGCAGTCCTAACTTGTGCTGAATTGGAAATATTTTAGAAAAGTACACTGAATTACAAGGCTTTACAGAACAGTGTGGTATTGTAGACTTAACATGTAAGGTTATATTTACATGATTTTAATAATAATACGAGGTTGTAATCTAAAGTGGGCTGGTCTGAGGAATGAAACTCCAGGGCTGAAAATGAGTCCCACTCCGACTTTGTATACAGCGTCTAAAAAATGCACACAGATTCTGAGCTATTTTTAGCCATAAAAGTGATGTAACCACAGGTGCTGCCTGAAGGTCACTCCACCTGAGTTCTACATACATACATAAAAGTAATTTTTACAAGAACCCTAACATTACTCAGTGGAGAAATTTGTTGAAACTTTATTATGTCTTTATCATTGATTGAATCAAAAAAAATTTAGACAAATTTGATCTGTAATGTTCAATTGCCCTATATTTTATTTTCTATTATATGTAAATTATATACAGTAAGCCCCTTATGTTCTTCATTTATTCATCTTCAACTGCTTTTCCGGGTTCGGGTCACAGGGGCAACAGCTCCAGCAGGGGACCCCAGATTTCCCTTTCCCGTGCCACACTAACCACCTCTGACTGGGGGATCCCGAGGCATTCCCAGGCCAGTGTGGAGATATAATTTCTCCCCCTAGTTCTGGGTCTTCCCCAGGATGTCTTCCCAGATGGATGTGCCTGGAACACCTCCCTAGGGGGGCACCCAGGAGGCATCCTTACCAGATGCCCGAACCACCTCAGCTGGCTTCTTTCAACGTGAAGGAGCAGTGACTCTACTCTAAGCGCCCCACAGGATGACTGAACTTCTCACCCTATCTCTAAGGGAGACACTGGCCACCCTCCTAAGGAAGCCCATTTCAGCTGCTTGTACCCGCAATCTAGTTCTTTTGGTCATGACCCAACCCTCATGACCATAGGTGAAAGTAGGAACAAAGACTGAATAGTAGATCGAGAGCTTCGCCTTTTGGCTCAGCTCCCTTTTCATCACAACAGTACGGTAGAGCGAATGCAATACCACCCCTGCTGGGTGGATTCTCCGGCCAATCTCATGCTTATGTTCTCGCCCCTTATGTTCTTTTACATTTTAATTTTATGTGTGCAGCTAGTTCAAGACTTTGTACAGTGTTTTGATTGCATTTGATTAATAAAAAAGGATTAATTAATTAAAATTATTAATTAAATTAGAATAAAAAGAGTTAAATTTCTTACCTTCCTGGTAGAAATAGCCGGATTTTTGGGATGAAAACAATCAAGCTGAACGCTGACGTGGAAACAACTTGTTCTTCATTAAAGGCCCCTTCACACATAACACAAATGAGGCTCAATGGTGCACAGAGGATTTGAATGACACTCATGAAAAATCAGAGCCACACTCGAATGCAGTCTGCACAACCATTTGGCCACAGCACATGCACTCCACATTCACCTCACACTCATGCAGGAAACCCAATTGAATGGCGTCAAGATGAAATCGTACTGCTATCTGACCGTGGTTGCAATATTCGTACGGCATGTCATAGGCAGGTCAGACCATGGTCGAGGGGCTGCACGAAATGATCGGCCATGTTGAAGCCTGGACAATTATTGCAATCGAGCGGCCTAATGAGGGTGAATGGTGGGCAAATGCCCAATTGACCCACAGTCAAGGTGCCACCCACAAACCTTCCAACAGCAGTCGTGGGACACTTAGAAAATGCGGGCCCATTCATGCGGCAAAAACAAATGTAGTGCCTAGGACACCACTGTCAAGGTGCGGTCAAGGTGGCAACAGCTCAAAGGGTGGTCAGTGTGTCATGTCCACCCCCCCACCCCCCGAGCACCGCGAATGATGTACGAGTGTGTCTTGCCCCCCTCCCAACATTGTCGAGGTGCGGCCGAGGTCCGATGTGGCGATAGCTGAAAATGGCAGCTGGAGTGCATTGGGATCGCTGTCCAGCACTCATGTCCGTATTGACATGATCACATGCGATCACATCTGCTACAGTTTTGCATTTGTCAGCGGGCCGTGGTTGACATGTAATCACGTCTTGGGTTGGATATCTTTCAAAATCAAGCAGGGAGGGAGCTCACCACAGCCCATAACCAGTGACTGCATTCCTGTAGCTGTTTGCACTGCTCCATATTGCAGCTGACCCCTACGTCAATGCAATGCAAAGCTGGGGAACACATGTTGTGACATGTGCTCCAATCACCCATGTACAAGACACAGTCTTGTATGCGTGCGTGCAAACAATGACAAAATGGGGAAAAATAAAAACAAAAGAATTCACCTTTGGATCGTCCCAGCCACATCTCAGCGCTGGGCCATCTGAAATTATCCATGTGATCTTTGTGATCAGCCAGCTGGTGAGCCTGTCATGTCCACCGCATAACATTGTTACTTTTTGGCTCATCTATTGACCGTTCATTTGCGCCCCCTGTTGTGGGTCCGTGTCACTACACTTTCACAACAATTATTATCTGGTTTGCGAACTGGAAGTTTAAGAACAATTTGCTTCAACAAACATAAGTCACAAGGAACGGATGTGTATGTAAATGAACATTTGACCAAGAAAAATGCTGATATGGCAAGACAGGAAAGAGCCCTTTGAAAACAGAAAAAAATACAAGCGACCTTGACCAGAAATTGTAAAGTGTGGATTAAATTAAATGGAACTCTGGAGGAAGCGAAAGTTATGATTGTAATTATATATGACTGTTCCTTAGGAAAACGTTAAACAATGGTTGTTTATTGCTTGTTTTGAGTGGTCTTATTTTTCTTTTTCATTTTCATCTTTTGTTATGTGACACATTGAGAAATTTTATATCATATTTAGGTTCATATCATGATGTTAGACTGTATTTAACTGCATTTCTTGGTCTGTGGATTATATTTCTTTTATGATGTCTACTGATTCTTTACAATTTACAGAGCAGAGGAGCTCAGTTTAAAACATTTTGATGATACTATGTGAGAAGGCTATGTGAAACCTGGCTTAAACCTACAGCTGTCCTCCCCTTAAATGAGGCCTGCCCACCAGCTTATACATTTAGTCACGTCCCTCGTGATGCGAAGCAAGGCGGGGGTGTTGCTCATATTTATAAATCTAGGTTTAGCTTATTAGCTGTTGGGGGTTACAAATATCACTCATTTGAGCATCTGATTCTCCGCTCTCCTCAGGATATTACACATTGCCAAGGTCAGAAGAATAAAAATCAGTTGTATTACGTTGTCACTGTATCTAGGCCTCCTGGCCCATATTCTCAATTCTTACATGAATTTAGTGCGTTCATCTCTAACTTGTCAACTAGTGTAGATAACATTCTGATCATTGGTGACTTTAACATTCATATAAATAAGCCTTCTGATCCCCTCTGCAAATCATTTATGGAAATTGTGGATGCATTAGGATTTTGGCAATGCATTCGGGATTCGACGCACATTAGTGGAAATACCCTGGATCTGGTTCTCGCACATGGTATTGCTGTCACGAATATTGACATCATGCCTCTTACATCAGTGGTGTCTGATCACTCACTTATTTAGTTTACAGTTTCGCTGCTGTGTTTAGTGGAACAACAACCTTATATATCATTACGGTGATGCATCAACTCCTCAACTAAGACTGAACTTGAAGCTAGACTGCCTGATGTCTTAGCTTTACATTTGACAAATACCCAGTCAGTAGACAGACTTGTGGATAGTTTAAACTCAGTGCTCAAAACTACACTCGACATGATTGCACCACCTGTGTTAAAACCGCGCTCCCCCAAATCACAGTCACCTTGGTTCAATCATTATCTGCGTGACCACAAGCATAAAGCAAGAGGTCTAGAACAGAAATGGTGTTGTTCAAAATTAGAAGTATTTCACCTTGCATGGCGTGATGCTATCTTAGACTATAAGCATGCATTACTGGCTACAAAGCGGACTTACTACTCTGATTTGATCAACAAAAACAAGCATAACTCAAAGTTCTTGTTCGACACGGTGGCAACACTTATGCATGGACAACCACCTGTAGTTCGCTCTCCTTTACAGCACAAGATTTCCTGGATTACTTTGGAAGAAAATAGAAGACATCAGGTTAAACATATCCCGGCATGCCTTAACCCAGCCACTACACCCTGCTATTGAGGTGGGCGCCACTACTGAGGTATTACCTACATTTACAGAATTTGATAGTATCTTACTAGACATGCTGACAAAACTCGTAATGTCAACAAAAAGCACAACCTGTTTATTTGATCCTATACCAACAAAACTGTTTAAGGACCTGTGGCCCACTCTTGGGCCGACTGTGCTGCAAATTATTAATCTTTCTTTAACTTCTGGATCTGTTCCTAAATGTTTCAAATCTGCAGTGATTAAACCATTACTGTTGTGTGGGCCGCTGAAGAGGAGGTACTGCTGGCCCACCACCACCAGATGGCACCCTGCTGAAGTGCGGGCTTCAAGCATGAGAGGGCGTCATAGCAACCGGGAGTGACAGCTGTCACTCGTTATCAGCACCAGCTGTCACTCATCCACATCACATCATCACCACCATAAAGGCTGGACTGCAACTCCACCTCCCCGCCGAGAATCAGCCATCAGAAGACGTCATTTCTCTGCTGACTTGAAACTGCATTATAGTCTGAACTCTTTTTGCAACCGTATTCCTGTGGTGTTCCTTATCCGTTGGACTGGCTTTAGGTGTGATCAGCGACGGCTTCGCTCCACACTCCATCCAGATAAGTGGTTAAACAGGAGCTGCACGAGTGTGTGATTGGAGGTGGAGGTGCTCCCTCCCAAAAGAATACAGACTGTGGGATTACTGAGTGTGCGAAACTCACACTCATCAATACTGTTTTTTCTGTTCTCTGCCAGCAGTACCAGGTCTGACAGCTGGAGACGGTGACCACCTGGGGACCAGGACCTTGGCGGCTCCGGTGTTCTTCAGATCCGTTGGCGGTGAAGGCCGTGTGGGATCCAGCTTCGGCTCAGGACGGATGTCTCCTATCCTCAAGCCTGCCCACACGTCACTCAAATCTGTAATTCGGTTGGTACCTAAACTGTGATTGTCTGTATTTCATTGTGCACTACAACATTAAATTGTTACTGTTTGGCTTATCCATTGCCCGTTCATTTAACGCCCCCTGTTGTGGGTCCATGTTCCTACACCATCACACAATTACTTTAAGAAATCTAATCTGACCCTAGTGTATTGACAAACTATCGGCCGATATCAAATCTGTCATTTTTCTCTAACATTCTGGAAAAAGTGGTGTCACGGCAGCTCGTAGACTATCTTATTGAGAATAATCTCTTTGAGCCACTGCAATCTGCTTTTAGAAAATATCATTCCACAGAGGCGGCTCTCACTAAAGTGGTGAATGATCTTATGCTTACAATGGATTCGGACACCACTACGGTTCTGTTGCTGTTAGATCTCAGTGCTGCATTTCATACAGTGGATCATCATATTCTACTTGATAGGCTGGAAAATCATTTTGGGATTACTGGGAGTGCCCTTGCATGGCTGACGTCATACTTGACCAGTCGGTCTCACTGTGTTTTGTACAGTAACACTACCTCTAACCTTAGTGACATAAAATTTGGGGTTCCACAGGGGTCTGTCTTAGGCCCCCTGCTTTTTTCCCTTTATATAGCACCCCTTGGGCACATATTGTGGCATTTTGGGATTACCTTTCACTGCTATGCAGATGATACTCAGTTATACATGCTGATAACTGCTGGTAATCTCGTTCAAATAAAATCCTTAGAACATTGCCTTGTAGCAGTGAGAAGTTGGATGTCTAGAAACTTCCTACTTTTAAACTCTGAGAAGACTGAAATGATGGTTCTTGGTCCAGTGAGACATCGGCATCAATTTGACCAGTTAACGCTCAGCCTCGGCTCTTGTGTCATACATCACACTGACAAAGTGAGGAACCTGGGGTAATTTTTTGATCCTTCATTTTCGTTTGGCCTCCACATTAGAAATATTACTAAGACTGCTTTCTTCCCACCTGCGAAATATAGAGAAGATTTGTCCAATCCTGTCTATGGCTGATGCGGAGACCCTGATCCATGCATTTATCTCTTCTAGGTTGGACTACTGCAATGTTCTATTTTCTGGTTTTACAGCAGTCTAGCATTAGGGGTCACCAATTGGTTCAAAATGCTGCAGCCAGACTTTTGACACGAAGCAGAAAGTTCGACACATTACACCCATTTTGGCATCCCTTCACTGGCTTCCTGTCCCAGTGAGATCAGATTTTAAGGTTCTGCTACTAAGCTATAAAATTATTCATGGACTGGCACCTCCCTACCTAGCTGACCTAATTAAACCTTACGTACCGGCCCGGGTTTTACGTTCTCAGGGTGCAGCACTACTTTGTGTCCCTACGGTGAATAAGAAGTCTGCGGGTCACAGAGCTTTCTCTTATCATGCCCCTGTTCTGTGGAATGATCTCCCTGCGTCAATAAAACAGTCAGATTCTGTGGAGATTTTCAAGTCCAGACTTAAGACACACTTATTTTCCCTTTCATATGGCTAGCATACTGGTACAGTTTGTTTTACGCTTTTTACTCTTTTAATTCATACATTAGTATTGGAGCGGGCTGCGGCCTCAACTCTGGGTCTTTTAGTGAAGTTTAGGGCTAGTGGCCGGCGATCACCTTAGTATTTTCTCTGTTTTTCTTGTTGTTTAATGCTGGCAAATTATACAGTATTTTTTGTTTTTCTGATGCCTGATTCTGTTTTTTCTCTCTGTTTGAGGTGCAGCTCCATCCAGAGATGGGAGTTGTATTCGTGTTGGCGATCCTCCTGTCCTGTGCGCCAATAGCATTTCTTGTGTATTCGTCCGTGAATTGTTCTGTGAATTGTTTTGCAATTTATGTTTGTAGCATGGCCCAAGCAAAGGGTCACCCCTTTGAGACTGGTCTGCTTGAGGTTTCTTCCTCAGAGGGAGTTTTTCCTTACCGCTGTTGCTTTGGGGGTTGGTAAGGTTAGACCTTACCTGTGTGAAGCGCTTTGAGGCAACTCTGTTGTGATTTGGCGCTATATAAATGAAAATAAATTGAAAACAAAATTGAAATTGATACTGAGCATAAGATTAAATAATTACTTTTCTGAGGAACAATTTATGAATTATTGCTTGACAAATGGGACATTCTCTATTGTACATTTTACTAGTAGAAGTCTTTCTATGAACTTTCCCAAATTCAGGACTGTTTAAAAATTGCTAATAAATATTTTTCAGTCTTTGAAGTTACTGAGACGTGGTTAAAAGATGAGTATGTTGACACTGTCCAGTTTGAGGGTTATGACTTTTTTGCTACAAATGGGGTGAATAAAATGAGGGGTGGTGTGGCACTTTATGTTAGATCATCATAGTGAAATTGTTCAAAATATGTCATTTTCTTTGGATAACACTGTGGAATGTTACTATGGAAATTAAATGTGAAATGTGAAAAGTCAAACATAATTATAAGCTGTATTTATAGAGCTCCTGGATCAAATATGCATATTTTTGTGGAGAAATTGACTGAAATGTACAACACAATTAAAAATAATAGACTTTTATTTGTTTGTTTGTTTGTTTGTTTTCTAAATCCTCATAGTCAAATGCAAATAGCGGAATCTTTAGATTCTGTGTTTTGTATGGGATTGTATCCAGTGATTGCACATCCAACTAGGATTACTACCAAAGACATTGACACCCATTGCCATTAACAAGTGTTATGGTTGTGAATTTAACGAGTTGGTTACTTATTGGTGACATTAGTGATCACTTGCGGTTTTCGTTGCTTACATCATTAGCTGATGAAATGGATCATATTAAAATTACAAATTTCAAAAGGAAAATAACAGAGGAAGCTATGGTAAATCTCAGAATGGTTTTAATGTACAAAAATTGCTATGACATTTACACTGAACATATTGACCAATCATATGAATCATTTATTTATATTATTTCCAACCTATATGAAATACATTGCCCACTAATGTTAAAAAGTTGGTAATAAGTGAAATATTGATAAACTTTGGATCACAAAGGGACTACAGAAAGCATGTAAAAAGAAACATTTTTTTGTATGAGCAGTCTTTAAAATTCAGAACAAAAAAATGAAGATGAGAGTAAATATAAGACATAATATTGAGGGGGGGGGGGGTTGTGGACTTTTCTTGTTATTATTTGATGACAGTTGATTCCTTTGATTTTACTTCTGTGCAGGAATTTCAATCTTGTCAGTATACTGAGCACCATATACAGGATATGGAATATGAGATAGATCCAGATAATCATTTCTATTCCTTTAGAAATAGTAATTGTCAGCATTACACAGATGAACAATACAACAACCACATGTCAAATGATGGGAAATTATCAATAATCCACTTTAACAGTAGGAGTATGTACAAAAAAATTGGGAATATCACGGATTATTTAAAACAATTTTGTCATCCTTTTGGTATAATTGCCATATTGGAAACTTAGGTTGCAGAGGTTGATGATAGGAATTACGAATTGGAAGGTTATGAATTCAATCATTAGAATAGGCAAAATAGAGGAGGAGGAGTAGCACTGTATGTTGACAAAAGGCTTAAATACAAAATTAAAGATCATTTGACAATGACCGTGGAAAATCTATTGGAATGCATGACAACTGAAATATGCATGGAAAAAGGTAAAAAAAAAAAAAAAATCATTATTAGTTGCATATATACAAAAATGGATTAGTTGCATATATACAAAAATGGATTGAGAAATACTTTCACAGATGTATAACAAATGAGTTATACTCCAATTTGTTTGTGGAAATATAAATATTGATCTTTTAAATCCGCATCAGCATAAAGTGAAAGAGGATTTCATTAATACTATGTACATTTTAAATTTATATCCAAAAATCACGAGGCCTTCAAGAATAACCTCACATTCAGCTATGCTCAATGATAAGATATTTACAAATGATATTGATACCAAAACCCTTTGTGGCTTACTAATTAGTGATATCAGAGACCATTTACCAATTTTTACAGTAACTGATCTAAACTTAAAAAGCAATGTACTAAGAAAATACAATATTGTAAGCGTTGGAATCTGAAGAAGCTATCACTGTCTTAAAACATGATTTACATTACAGAATTAAAATCCCATTTACACAAAACAGGATGCTAACTTGGCATATTCAGAATTTGAAAACATATTTCTCAATATATACAACAAAAACTGTCCAGTTATACAGTATAGTAATAAGAATAAATATAAAGCTCATCAGCGGGAACATACCAAGAAAAATAGTGGTGACGTATCTCCAGGTGTTCTGGGACAGGCAAAATAATACACAAAAAAAAAGAAAAAAAAAAGAAAAAGAAAAAAAAAAATATTTGGGCTGTTTTTTTTGTTTTTTTTTTAAAGGGGTTATAAATTGTTTGGGGATTCAGAGGCGGTTCTGGTGGAGTGAACGACAGGCGGTTCGGAGCTCGGCTGGACTCAGTTGATCGTTGGTTTTATTATTTGTACTTAGGTATTTTCTGTTTGGGTCTGGGGTCGTTTTGTTTGTTGTTTTTTATTTTCCCTGCTTCCCTAACCCCAACCTCACTCGCCCCAAGACCGTTCGTCTTGTGGGTTGTGGGGTGGTGCAGGTTGGTCACGCTGAGTGTTCTCAGAAGACCTCTGCACCTGGGGGGGGGGGGGGTTGTCAGGGGCGTTTTTTTGGTTTGGTTAGGGCCCGGTTCCACTCCAGCCTCGGTGGGCCTTTGTACCGTTCGTCATTGGTGTTGCCGGGGTGTGGTGCAGCAGGAACATACCTCTGTCGGAGGGGTGGGACGATCTGTTGCCGTTCGCCATTTTGGTAGTTCCACCCTCCTGATAGGCTGGGTATGGTCGGGTTGGGGCACCGGACGTATTTCCGGTTTTCCACTGCGCCTTGGGGTTGGGGCCGGGTTAGTTTTTCCTGTTCCCTTCCCCGGCTTGGTAATTTTGTTGCCGTTCGCCAAAATTGAACCGACGGAGGGCTCTGGGAGTGATCTGGGGTCTTTCGGGGTGCTGGGGAAGGTAACAGGGTTTATCGGTTGTTTTATTTGCCCCCGGGGTTGTTTAATGTAGTCCACCGGGGGTTGGAATTTTGTGTTTCTTCTGTTTCCTTCCAGGTTCCACCTCCAGGTTGATGGGACGGTCCTCTGGGGGGGAATTGGCTTGTGGGGGCCGACTAGCCCAAGTGTGGCCGGGTTCTGGAGTTCCTGGGTTGTGGGGAGGGTGCCTCCTGGGGTTTGATGGTATGGTCCTCTGGGGGGCGCCGTTGCTCCATGTGTACCTGGGGACCTCTGTGGGATTCCGGCTTTGGCTATTTCTCCTCTAACTGGCGGTAAAGGCCTTCTGGGGGGTGTTGGGCTCTGCAAGTCGTTCTGGGGGGGTTGTTTGTTATTTTTCTTTGTGCATTTATGTTTGTATTGTGTTTGTGGGGCTGTGTTGGGGTTTTTGCATTTGGGAGTTTTTCTTTTCTTCCCGGGGTTGGATGGGACGGTCCCCTGGGAAGGTTTTGGGTGGGTTTGTGTTTTTCTTGTATGTTAGGTTGTACTTGGGACTCTTTTGGGGTTTTTGTTGATGCCAGCCGGCCTTCCAGCTGCGGTGCCCCTGTCCTGCTGTCTGCAGTGGACCTTGGGAGCGTACGCTGTCTGCTTCCTGACGAGGACCCCGGAGGGAGGTGCTGTTCTCGGACCTGGTCTGTTCGGTCGCCGGGAGGCTTCCCGTTAAAGGGGGGGTACTGTTGTGTGTTGGGGGAGGTTTGGCTGGACATTTTGGTGTTCTTTTCTTTTCTTTTGCTCTCCAGGTGGTATGCAAACTGATTTATTGTCTGTGGAGAAGGTGCTGGCAGAAGAGTCCTCACCCTCATCAACGTGATATGCAGCACCTGTGGATGATGCTCACGTGCAACCTTAAAGACTTTCAGCTGAAGCAGATAATGAGATGGCGTTCTGCATTTAAAGCCATGTGTGATTCAAGCAGAAATGCCGGGAACTCGACCTTGTGATGTTCGTTGTGAGACGCTGAGGACCGCGCCTGGGTTTGACACATCGTGCCTGTGAAGGAGGACGGGTGAGGGACACATGCTGTCAGCACACATCAGAGTGATTTGATTGTCTGAATAATTAACAGTAATTTGGTATTTTGTTACGCAGTATATGTGAATATTGATGAGAGTTGTGCAGCTTGCTTCTCATGGCCGTGGCCGTGCGGACAGATGATTCCTCCACCTGTTGTGAGAAGCTGCTCATTTACATAAAGCTTAAATTCAGACCTGAATGTGTTGCTGATAGTGTGGTGCCTTTGAAGGATATTAGTTGTAGCTGCTGACTTACCTCACCTTTTCTATCCTTCACAGAGTCGGTTTGTCGTGTCCACCTGGGGGGTGTTTGGCGGTGAACGTGGGTCCAGAGGTGCCGGGCTTCGATCCCTTTGGGCGCTGGAGAGCGCGCCGTCCTTCACTCCGCCAGACAGACGCGTCTTATGTTTGTACACCGAGTATTGCACAAAAGGGGGAAAATAAATTGTTTTGTTATTGGAACCGCTTTCTGGTTATTTTAGCGCTGGGTTCAGTCAAACGCAGGTCCGCTCCTCAACCCGCGTCGACACATAACACTCATCCATGGATAAAGGTCTTCAAAAGGCTTGCAAGAAAAAATATGCTATACAGAGAATTCAGAAAAACTAAATCAAGAGAGGCAGAGATTAAATATAAGGACTATAAAATAAATAAACCAGCTATCATGCGGAATTGTAAAAAAATCATACTTTGGAAAAATACTAAATGACAATAAAAACAACATAAAGGAAAATGGTAAATATTGAATACTATTATAACAAATAAATGCAAATCAAATAACTATCCAACATATTTTACATATAAGAACAAAGATGAATATGACATGGTGGATAGTTTTAATGAATTCTTTGCTAATGTTGAGCAGCAGAAATTGGCAGCTGAAATTCCACACAGCCCATGGGAAAATCAGCAATGAATTGACAGAAATCCACATACGTTTCTTGGTCCAGTAGAGGAAAGGGAAATTATTAAGGTAGTTAGTACATGTAAATTAAAAAGTCCAAGGGATCATAATGATGTACATATGTCTTTAGTATAGCAAATAATTAATGAAATTGCATCACTATTAGAATATATTTTTAATAAATCATTCACACTGGAATTGTTCCAAACAGTATGAAAGA
Organism: Thalassophryne amazonica; assembly: GCF_902500255.1. Lineage (NCBI taxonomy): Eukaryota > Metazoa > Chordata > Actinopteri > Batrachoidiformes > Batrachoididae > Thalassophryne > Thalassophryne amazonica. The sequence goes on from NC_047103.1 coordinate 65,980,746, forward strand.
GGCAAAAGTGATACCTTTATTAAATCTGGTAGTAAACATCTTTTTACAAATTACAGGCCAGTGTCTCTATTGTCACAATTTTCTAAGATATTGGAAAGCTTTACAATAGATGATACCAACCTGTTTTGTCAGGAGAAAATCTGCAGCAATTATTGTCCGATTTACATATTGGAATGATGAAGTTAAGAGATGGTTTGATATTAATAAATTATCACTAAATCTGTCTAAATCTAAAAATGTTATTTGGAAATTACAATAAAGACATACAAATTCAGTTAAATATACAAGGGGTAATCATAGAGCGTGTCAAAGAAATAAGTTCTAGGTGTTATTATTGAGAAAGTATTAATTGGAAAGCTCATATTCAACATATTCAAAAGAAAGTGTCAAAAGTAGTGCAGTACTAAAAAGGTAAGGCATGTTCTTGTTGCAAAGCACTTCATACGCTGTATTGTTCATTGGTTGCTCCCTAGTTGGCTTATTGTGCTGAAGTATAGGGCAATAATTATAAAACCACATTGCAATCATTATTCATTCTTCAAAAAAGAGCATTAAGAAACAATTCACAATGTAGGTTATCGAGATCACTCCAATTCATTGTTTATTAAATCTAAAATATTAAAACTTCACAATATGATTACGTTTAAAACTGTGCAATTTGTTGTGTGTTGGGGGGGAGTTTGGCTGGACAAGGTTGGGTTGTTTTGTGTTGTTTTCCTTCCCAGGTGATATGGGCTGTTCTCTGAGGAAAATGTGCTGCAAAAGAGTCTCGCTCCTCTGTTACAATGATTGGCTGCACCTGTTGCATTCTCGTGCGGCTCTCTATCAGGACAATCCACGACACCGTGATGTTCACGTGCAGATCTGAGGACTTCCAGCTGGTACCAATGTAGTGATGAAGAACTACATTTAAACCAGCAGTGAGTTGGATAAGATGGCCGTAGAATACGACCTTGTGACGACTGTGTGGGGACGCTGAGGGCCGTTTCAGAGTCTGACATCGTGCCTGCGAAGGAGGACGAGGGTGAGAGGCAAACGTTGTCAGCACACGACAGAGGTGAATATTCTGAAAAGTTTATCCGTCAATGTAAATTGGCGTTTATACACAGCTATAAGTAATTATTGGTGGAAATTGTTTGGCGTGCTCCTCACAGCAGTGGCGTGCGGATTAATGATCCTCCACTAGCTGTGAGCAGCAGCCTCTTTGAACTAAGTTTGAAACCAGACCTAAACGTGTAGCTGATAAGTTTGCCTCTAAACATATTTCGTAGTAATAAGTGTTGAATATCTCATCTCTGTTCCTCCTTCGCAGAGTACAGTCTGGGAAAGTCACCTGGGGGGTGTTGGCGGAACTCCTGAGTCCTGAATGTTCGGACTCCACTGTTGAGATGCTGAGAGAGCGCGCCGCCTTTCACCTCACCAGAACTATAATTATTAGTATTTCATGTATAGCACAAAGGGACAAAATAAATGTTTCTTTTTGGAACTGTTTCTGATTATTTCATGCTGGGTTCAGTCAGATACTGGAGCCGCTCCTCAATCCGCGTCTAATGCATAACAGCAATTAATGTATAAAGTGTAAAATAAGCAACTGCCCCTCAGAATTCAAGAATTTTAAGGAGAATGAGGGAAATACTCGTATAATTTAAGGGGTTTGTATCATTTTAAAATTGCTGGCGCTAGGACGACCAGGAAAGGCTTTTGTGTTTCTACTTGTGGCCCTAAAATATGGAATAATCTGGTGAAGGAATTCAAGCGATGTCCAAATGTCAATCAGTTTAAAACCCATTATAAGGAACTGAATGTTTTCGGAATATGTGAAAATTGTACTCTAAAAGGAGGAGGTGTGTGTTTCCTTCTGAATAATCGTTGGTGCACAGATTGTCAAAAACGTGTTCAGCTAATCTAGAATGCTTATTCTGAAGTGCCACCCCTTTTATCTCCCTCAAGATTTTTCAGTAATGTTTTTGTGCGCAGTGTACATCCACTTGCGGACGCTTCTGTGACTCTAGATGAGCTGAGTGACATTATACTAATATGCGAGAACTCCAAATCAGATGCAGTGGTTATAGGAGCTGGTGACTTTAATAAGACCAATCTTAAGTCTGTTTTCCCAACTACTATCAATATATGAAACATCCCACCCGAGGCACACAAACCTGGATCACTGTTACAGAAATGTGAAATCCGCATTTAGGTCTACTTTGAGACCAGCTTTTCGCAAGTCTGATCATTCCTCGATTGTACTTCTTCCTACATGCATACAGAGGAGTAGACATGTTAAGTCTATATCACGCACTGTACAGTGCTGTACTAAGGTCAGTAAATTAAAATTGCAAGGCTGTTTTGACGCTATGGATTGGTCTGTCTTCCCATCTGAGGATATGAATGAATACTGCGAGACTGTTACTGGATATATAAACTTCTGTATTGACTCTTGTATTCCAAAGAAGGTTGTGAAACAACAGGGAAGTCAAAAACCATGGTTTAATGCAGATGTTAACATGAAGTTAAAGGAGGTGCTCGAGCCTTCAGCTCTGGTGATGTTGAAGCCTATAAGCAGACCAATACTCCTTCAATCCTCTGGGGCTGATGCTGTCATATACAACAGCTGAGACCAAGCTTTACTAAATTATAAATAACTTTTTAATGATATGAGATAGAAACGTTTTTTTTTTTGCTGAAAAGTTAACTCCGCGGACTTTCGAGCCACCGTCCACCATCTTTAAACTCCTCATAGAAATTGTGTGATGACGTGAGCAATGTGAGTGTCCAATCGGAATTGGTTCACCGTCACATGGTTTTCCAAAATCCAATCATAGGGCAGATTCACCTCACGTGACACACCAAAGATTGTTTTTAGGAGTGATGTGTTACTAGTTGGCCTGTTTGAATAGCCCCCTGGCTGCTCCAATGCGCCCTGTGCCATTACGCACAGCGAAAGTGAAAGCAAGCAGACGGAGCAGACGGAGAGCCTCTCATACAATCTCACATGTGAGAGTATCAGGATTGCTTGACTAGTTTCCAGTGAATGTTACGGATAAGCCTGTGGAAAGCTCTCTCGCTCTGGCGTAAAGCACTGTTTACCATATCAATGGAGCGAGGGGGAGGGGCCGCTCCTCAAAATTATTGAGCCTCGAAGTGTGACCATTGCTTTCAGAGTGGGAGAGAACAAACACACAGTCAACTTCATAGAAGGAGAAGTTTGTGACGTGACCTTTGTGTAATAGCAGACAGAATTGCTTTGAGATGAGACAAACAAAACACATAGGCCATTTTGTATATATTGTTCAAATGTGCATTTGTGTTTATTGTTTGAAACATTTTTGTTGTACAGTCTTTCACACAAGAGTCCAATTACCTTTATAAAGTGTCAAAACAAGTGTTTATTATAGTTTGTTGTGTGTTTTGAATAAATGTGTGTGGAAAATTATTTTCTCTGCTTTACTTTTTCCTTTCCTATCTATGATTGTAAACCTCTATTACACTTATAAAACACAACTAAGCATATATATTTGAAAGTACAGGTTGTCCTGAAAAAAAGAGACATAAAACTTGATTGTGGGATCCAGGAAGAGCTGTTAACAGCAATATAAAACATTTATGGCAGGCGAATGAACTGTCCAAGAAATGCCCTTGGACCCCAGAGGGTTAACCACTGAATCTGAAACGTGATGGTAGATACGTGAAACGATGTGTTCCTGACAGCTTGAGGTTTCTGAGCATTTCTTAGAGCCAGGGGATATTGGGAAATTCCCCCATGTTATGAACTTAATTTCTCTAGGCATGTAGTACCAAAAATAAAATGAAATACATTAATTTTTTATAATCATTTATTGATTATAGTCCACTCATTTAACATTTTATTACATCCACCAGTGTGTTTTTTGTCTGAATGTGGCCCTGCAATAGACTGGCCTCCTGTCGAGGGTGTACCCTGCCTTTCACCCTATGAGTGCTGGGATAGGCTCCAGCAGTGCCCCTCCCCACCCCCCCACACACACACACACACACACTAGTGAAACAATGCCCTGCTTTCATCACTTTCCCCAATCTGCAGGTAATCAATATGCATATGTAGTATTTGAACACATTAAGTAACACGCTGAAAAGAGCTTCTCGTTACTGTGATTTGTGTGTTGTGATTTGACTGTGATAAAAGCAAGTCATCCACTCACATAAAACTAAAGTATGTGCATTTGCCATATGTGCTTGATTAATTATGTCACAGTAGCTGCATTCATCAAAATAAAAAGTTGAACAGTTCTCATCTTACAGAAGTCTGATTGTGCAGCTCTTGGCAGGTTTTATTTTGTCTGTATACAGTAACTGCACTGTGCTTCCTGTGCAGTTGAAGCAATGATTTTTTTTTTTTATTTCTTTACAACTACATGATGGTTCTGATTAAGATGATGTCAGAGTAGCTTCAGTGACATTCACAGCACTTGTACATCTATTTCTCCAGACATGGAAAGTGAAATTCCAGTGTGATGCCTTCCACATGTGCATAGCATTGTGGTGATTGCATACATAATGTAATTTCCTTATATGCCTTCCTATGTTTGCGTTATTAGTTATGAAAGTATGTTGCAGATTTGAAAGACATGGGACAGTCTTACTACCATTCCCAATGACACTATCAGCTCCAAGCCATCAGCGCATCCTCCCTCACCACACCTCTCTCTATAAGCGAAGTGTGCAATGCATCTGCGCATGCGTGGTCAAACGTGGGCAAAAATTCCAACTACCAAACGCACACCGCTCCCACTGAATTTCGTATACAGTAGCATTAGGGGACTGTGAAAGTTAAGGCTTACAGGGATTGTTTCAAAGGCTTTATGTTATGGTTCGGCGTGGATGGAGGACGAACCCAAGAGCAGGTGCAGAGAAAGATATATTAGAAAAGAGATTTATTTACAATGAGTTCAAATATTGAGGATAACTGAGTCAAGTGCGTGGCTATCTAGCCGCGTGGAGACCGGCCCCGCTCAGCGGTGGAACCAGGGGAACCGCAGCCCAGATGTCTTCAGTTCAGTACTGGGGAGGAGAGACAGAGGAGTGAGTGCTGAGCCAATCACTTCTGTCACTTCCAGAAGTGATTCTCACAGTCAATCAGTGACAAACTATCACAGCTGGTCCAGATATGCAGTAGTTAGAGTGATTCAGTTCAGTTTCTTCTTAGTGTTTGTTATCAGGAAAAGTTCACAATTCAGTTTGTACAATATTCCAATCAGAGTTCAGAGTGAAGCGGCTCGTGTGAGCAAAAGGTGACAAACAATTAGCTGGTAGATGCAGAGTGTGAGAGCTCCGTGCATAGGCTGCAGGTAAAGCTGGTCTTGGTGCAGCAGCAACAAGGAAGAAGTCAGCTCTTAGCTGAGGCTCAGACAGAAAGTGTGTGGAAAAAGTCAGAGAATATTCTATCTCAGGAAAATAGAGAGGCCAAGCTACCGTGGAGGATTAGCAGAGTTTCTGGCGAAGATGGAATGAGGAGCCGGGGTTCATATGCAGGTGCTGATTGAATGAAGATCAGGTGTGTCGATCAGCTTGAGGCGTACCACCTGTGCAGAGGAAAAAAAAAAAGGAGCAGCAGCAGGAGGAACAGAGCAGGCAGCCCACAACACTTTAAGCCTTAAGAGACGCATACAATAATGACAGGTGCGCATTGTGCTGTTTTCAAAATGCTCAAACAGAATTTATAGGCTTGAAAGTTGGCTAAAAACACACTATACTGGCCTCGTAGAACCCAGCTCTACTATCCAGGAGTTAAACACCTCCACACAATAAGTCACTGAAGCTAGGATGGGTTTAGACTGTTCTTTATATGGCAGGTGTGAAACTGTAATGACACAATACAGTATACGAGGTCTGTCCATAAAGTATAGGTCCTTTTTATTTTTTTCAAAAACTATATGGATTTCATTCATATGTTTTTAGGTCAGACATGCTTGAACCCTCGTGCGCATGCGTGAGTTTTTCCACGCCTGTCGGTGACGTCATTCGCCTGTGAGCACTCCTTGTGGGAGGAGTCGTCCAGCCCCTCGTCGGAATTCCTTTGTCTGACAAGTTGCTGAGAGACCGGCGCTTTGTTTGATCAAAATTTTTTCTAAACCTGTGGGACACATCGAAGTGGACACGGTTCGAAAAATTAAGCTGGTTTTCGGTGAAAATTTTAACGGCTGATGAGAGATTTTGAGGTGATACTGTCGCTTTAAGGACTTCCCACGGAGCGAGACGTCGTGCAGCGGTCCCAGGCGCCGTCGTCAGCCTGTTTCAAGCTGAAAACCTCCACATTTCAGGCTCTATTGATCCAGGACGTCGTGAGAGAACAGAGAAGTTTCAGAAGAAGTCGGTTTCAGCATTTTATCTGGATATTCCACTGTTAAAGGAGATTTTTTTAATGAAAGACATGCGGACGGGTCCGCGCGTCAGGATGCAGCCGGCGCGGTGCGGCGACACAGGAAAAACACCTCCGTGTTGATAACCATTTGTAAAATCCAGGCGGCTTTTGATGGCTTTCAGTGGAGTGAGTATATGAGAAATTGTTTAACAGGGACATGTTCCAACTTGTCCTTAAGGCTTCCAACGGAGGTGTTTTTTCCTGTGGCGGAGCGTCGCAGCGGCTGCGAGCCGATGCCACACGTCTTTCATTAAAAAATCTCCTTTAACAGTGGAATATCCAGATAAAATGCTGAAACCGACTTCTTCTGAAACTTCTCTGTTCTCTCACGACATCCTGGATCAATAGAGCCTGAAATGTGGAGGTTTTCAGCTTGAAACAGGCTGACGACGCGCCTGACGGTGACGCCCCCCCCCCCCCCCCCCCCCCCCCCCCCCCCCCCCCCCCCCCCCCCCCCCCCCCCCCCCCCCCCCCGAGCACTCTCGTGGGAAGTCCTTAAAGCGACAGTATCACCTCAAAATCTCTCATCAGCCGTTAAAATTTTCACCGAAAACCAGCTTAATTTTTCGAACCGTGTCCACTTCGATGTGTCTCACAGGTTTAGAAAAAATTTTGATCAACCAAAGCGCCAGTCTCTCAGCAACTCTCAGACAAAGGAATTCCACGAGGGCTGGATGACTCCTCCCACAAGGAGTGCTCACAGGCGAATGACGTCACCAACAGGCATGGAAAAACTCACGCATGCACACGAGGGTTCAAGCATGTCTGACCTAAAAACATATGAATGAATCCATAGTTTTGAAGAAAATAAAAGGACCTATACTTTATGGACAGACCTCGTACATGAGTGGAAATGCACAGAAAAACAGCAACCACGTTTGTATATGCTAATGCTAACCAAATGCACTTAAAAGAACCACACGTTAGCATAGCTTGTAAGTTGTAAATAACTTGTAAATTGTTTGTTTTTAACCTCATAAAATTACCTTTAAACGCATCTTATTTATGTAAAACCTTAACTTAAGACTTATTCATTGTATACTCACAGGGAATGCCTTTCATGAACTCAAACACCCTGATTAACACATGTAAGCCATCTTGAATTTTCTGTGCTACTACAAACCAACAGGGGCGACATCACATCCTGTTCAAACTTAAGAGGCTACCCGCCAAAATAAAAGCAAATAACATGTCAGAACACTCCCCACCTGGTATCCTAGGGATACCACAACTATAATCTTAAACGTCATTAGATAATAAGAAAACCATCTCAGAAATTGGTCTATAATAAGATTTAACAGTCCCTTGGGAAGCAACTTTAACTTCAGCCTTTCTTATGATCCCATCTTCACTAGGAACAGTCTTTACAATGACACCCATTGGCCACTCATTTCTCCTTGTCTGTTTGTCCTTGAGGAGAACATCATCTCCTTGTTTGATGTCCATCTTCTTGTGATGCCACTTTTGACGAGTTTGCAGGGTATTAAGATACTCCTTGCGCCATCTGCTCCAAAAGGTGTCTGCAAGCAACAACACGTTTCCAGTGGCTTTTGAGCATATCCTTGGTGTTGACATTGTCACAAATGAGGGGCACAACTTGTGTTTTTTGAGTCAACAGCATTGAAGGTGAGAATGTGGGGATGCTCAGGGTCTGATGATACTGGCAACAACGGGCGTGCATTTATTATGGCTGTGACTTCTGCAAGAAATGTGGTTAAGATTTCATGGGTGAGCTGAACACGACCAGCTTGCAGCAGCATGTTATCCAGAATGCGGCGTGCCAACCCAATCATTCGTTCCCATACTCCCCCCATGTGGGAAAATGGGGTGGATTGAAAATCCAAGTACACTTCTGATCCTGCAGGAAGTGTTGTATTTTGTCCCTTTCTGGTGTGTTTGCAGATAGTTCCTTGTAGGCCCCAATAAAGTTCGTGCCACAATCTGAGCGCAGCTGTTTCGCAGGACCACGCAGGGCAAAGAAACGCCTCAGTGCGTTGATAAAACTTGATGAGCTCATCTCCTCCACTACTTCAATGTGGACAGCCCTTGTGCATAAACAGATGAAAGTATTGCCCACCGTTTACTGTTAGCCTGACCACCTCTTGTTCGTCTTGTGGTCACCTCCCATGGGCCAAACATGTCCATTCCAACGTATGAAAAGGGGGCTCCACTCGGAATCACTCATGATTGCTCCTCAAACTTCCCTCTCAGTTTTTTTGCATGTCACACATTTATTTACGACCTTGCCATACTTCTCTTTGCTCCTACAATCCACAGGCCACTCTCTCGGACAGCACCCTCTGTAAAATGCCTGCCCTGATGTTTAGCCTTTCATGATGGTGGCGAACAAGGAGATTGTGATGTGATTACTGCCTGGTAGGATTAAAGGGTTTGTTTCTCTTACTCCCAGCCCTGCACGACTAATGCGATCACCAACTCTCAACAACTTGTCATCTCCAATGAAGGGGTTGAGCTTAATGAGCGGGCTGTTTCTAGGGAGGTTCTGTTTTCTGTTTCTTATTTCCTCTGCATATGGCACAGAGTTCTAGCCTAGGGACTGTGAGCTCTGGCTGTGGAGCAAGTCGTGCCTTACCTAGGATGAAACCAACCTCTGTTTGCCATCATGAGCAGTGACCCTCAGGTATGAGACTGCACATATTGCCTTCATGGATGCGTCTGAAAAGATACAAAGTTCTACACATTTCTTGAGACAGTGACATTTTAGTGTATGTGCGTGGGACATGAACTTGCTGAGGCATTGGAGAGACAGTTGCCATTCTATCCACCGGCCTTTCAGACCCTCTGGAAGAGGTGAGTCCCACTCTGTTGTCTGAAGTGATAGTTCCCTGAGAAGAAGTCGTCCTTGAACGATAACTGGGGATCAAAACCCAAGTGGGTCAAACACACTGTTCACAGTTAATAAGACCCCTCTCCGTGTGTAGGGCTTTTCAGTGTGTGGAATGTGGAAAGTGAAATAGTCCTCCATAATATTCCACTTAACTCCTAAACTGTGCTGATCTGGCAGGTCATCCTTGAACAGGTCCAGATCTTGGAGTGGTGTCGCTGAAACTGCGTCTATCGTGCTGGCCTGGATACGACGTGTAGCAGTGCAGCTCGATGCAGGGCGTCCCTTTTCATTATACTGGCCTCGTAGAACCCAGCTCTACTATCCAGGAGTTAAACACCTCCACACAATAAGTCACTGACACCAGGATGGGTTTAGACTGTTCTTTATATGGCAGATGTGAAACTGTAATGACACAATACAGTATACATGAGTGGAAATGCACAGAAAAACAGCAACCACGTTTGTCTATGCTAATGCTAACCAAATGCACTTAAAAGAACCACACATGTTAGCATAGCTTGTACGCTGTAAATAACTTGTAAATAGTTTGGTTTTAACCTCATGAAATTACCTTTAAACGCATCTTATTTATGTAAAACCTTAACTTAAGATTTATTCATTGTATACTCATAGGGAATGACTTTCATGAACTCAAACACCCTGATTAACGCATGTAAGCCATCGGAGAATTTTCTGCATTTCTGTGCGCTACTACAAAAGACCAACAGGGGCGACATCACATCCTGTTCAAACGTAAGAGGCTACCCGCCAAAATAAAAGCAAATAACATGTCAGAACACACACGATTGCAAAGCTTCGCCGAGTCCACCCAAAGACGGAAAGAAGAAGACCTCCGTTCATTCTACACAATTTCCCCACAGAAAAGAAAGATCCAGACGGACGTAAAAGATGGACCAAAATTGTAAGTTTCTTGCACACATTTATTTTGTTAATATCCTGAAACTGTGCCGAATTATAATGTGGCTGATGACGCCATTTTCGTGCATCGGCTTATGACTGTAATGTCGCACCACGAATGATTGGCGCGCAATATTGTAATATTGACATGTTCTATAAACGAACTGCATGCATGCATATCATTGTATGTCTGTCAACTTATCAAACAAACGTGACACCAAAGAGGTTATATGCGAGACCCACCTTCCTTGTAGTCATTACGAAGCTGGTGGAGTAGCGATTTCTCATCCCTGCTTAGCAAATATTCTGCAATATCCATAGTTTCATATATTCATATTTATCTGTCTTTTATTTATTTATCTGTTTTTAAGTTTGTCTATCTTGTCTGAAGTTGTCTGTATTATACGCACCTTGACCATCTGAATTTCCCTTCTGGGATAATAAAGTTAACTTTGACTTTGACTTTGTTTCAGACTCTGGACTTCGTCTAACCATCCGTCAGTTGCCTTCAAGGGGTCAGAAATTTGTTTGTCTCCAATTATCAACAAGGACTGGTCATTTTTGACGTCAGCTCTCTCTTCCTCCTTTGTCGGTAGCAACAGTAGTTTCTGTACCGATGCAGCACACACAAGCGCAGCCAGCTCTTCTTTCCATTTCTGTCCACTGCTGTACGTAGTCCTGGTTGTAACAGGAAATCCGCGGAGCTTACAAAAACACTTTAAATTGTCAACTTTCCAGCAGTTGAAATGATCCAAATCATAGCACTCCCCGCTGCTTTCCACCGTCATAGCATGTGGTAGCCAAAAAATTTAGCGTACCCATAATGCACCGCGCGGCCCAAGATAGTACATCACTTATTCATGAGAGAAATGTCAACAGGCTCGTCAAGAGGCACACCCCACGCAAAGCAGCTGGACCTGATTGTCTCCCCATCCATGTTCAAGAACTGTGTAGACAAACTGTCCCCAGTGTTCAGACATCTCAACACCTCACTGGAGACATGCCAGGTGCCAGTATGATTCAAGGCCTCCACCATCTCTATCCCCCCAAAAAAAATACCTTCAGGACTTTATGACTATAGACCTGTTGCCCTGACATCTGTGGTGATGAAGACTTTCGAGCACGTTGTCCTCACACACACCTCAAGTCCATCTCTGAACCTCACCCGGTTCCCCTGCAGTTCGCCTACAGAGCCAACAGGTCGGTAGATGATGTTGTCAACACAGCCCTCCACCTCATCCTCCAGGCTCTCGACTCCCCAGGAACCTATGCCAGGCCTTCAGCTCTGCTTTCAATACTATCATTCTGGTGTGATGCACCAGGTCCCACTAGGCATGTCCTACCCCAGAGACAGTGGCAGGTGAGGAGTTTGACTGGGACAGTACACCTGTCAAACTCAGGGAGGACAGAAACCTCAGGTGGAGACTCCGGTAAAGTTAATCACAGGTTCGAAGTTCAGGGCTCAACAGTCTTAAGAGAAACGTTGCAGAAAAACGCTAGTTTCTAACCTTGGAAACGTAGACAATGTGCTACAACCACTATTTTTTTCATATGAGCCATCCTCTGAGCTGGAAAAATAATACTGATCTGAACGAGCAGGGGGCTGTGAAACAGAAGCGTAGGGCCCATCTCCAAAGTGCAAAACAAAAAGAGACACCAGAAAAATATTCAATAAATTCAGGTGTGGTGTCACCAGATTCACAGAACACATCAGTGGTCTCCTGCTGGTTGTACTACAGCACTCAGTTTGGAAAAATGTCATTGTGAAAAACTTTGGAGAATTTTTTTATTGTTTAAATTTTAAATAGCGTCAATGTTATATGGTGTAGTGACACAAAATTTTCTGTGCACATCAGTGGGGTTCTGCTGGTTATACTACAGCACTCAGTTATAAAATAAGCAATAAATCAGAATATTTCTTGGCTCAATCGGAATGCTGCTTGTATGCTGTTTGACTTGGTGTCCGAAGCTTCACATTAAAGAGCCTGTTATTTTGGCAAACGGTCAATCTGATTACTTTTCTTTGCACAAATAGCCTGAGACTGCTTGGTCTAAAATCCTTTTGCCTCCACAAGGTGGTGTCATAAGGGGATGCTCTCTCTGGACCATTCAGACCGGACTGGATGGATGGCCATACAGATCTGCTCCTGCCCGGCTAAGGCTTTAACAGACGGAGGACCAACCGGTTCAGATTCCCCGATCATCAGTGCAGCATTTCCACGAACCCTGGATGATATGCCAACACACTGGTGAGACAGGCTGTCATTTTGTTGTGGAAATTAAAACTGATCGCTTGTCAACATGCATTGTAAGTTTAAATTTATTTTAATTGAGTTTTGGGCCCTGGTAGGAGACCTGCAGGTTTCTAAGTTTATGTAGGAGGATTTTAATTCCCTGAGTAAATTGTAGTAGTCAAGAAAAACAACAAAAAAAAAAACATAAAAATTTTTTTGACTGAGTTTAGGAAATAATAACACCACAGTGTGTTATTTCTGAGCTCTAGGAAATAAAAGATGTTTTATTTCTGAGTTGCAGGACATGTGATTTCATGTCTGGGTAAAATGAGAAACAAATCAGGAAAAGAAAAAACATAAGGTTGACTGGTCTTCTCCAATTATTTTGGAAATGAAAGGAAAATATGGTGATGATTGTCTCTCTCATTATGGGTGAGAGATTTTGGTTTCCCAGCAGGAGGTAGCTTAAGCTAAAATCAAATGGACAAACTAAAAGAATCCCTGGAAAAGGAAAAGGAAAAAAATATGTCAAAAGCGAGAGTAAGGACAGTGGATATGACAGACATAGAAAATTGTTACACCACATATAATGTGGGGTCGAATGAATGTGATTTAAGAAACAAAAGACAGAAAGAAGGAAGAAACAATGTTGAAAAGAAGGAACCAGATGGAGAAAAAGAGACTCACACACATACACACACATCCACGGCTCAGACATTATCACTTAATAATCTCTTCCCTTCTCCACCTCCATATCCCTTCAATTCCCTATATCCGAGTCTGACTGTGCCCGAAGTTAAAGGTCCGAGTCTGCAAGGGGATGACTGGTGCCCTGTGTTTCGCCGACCCTGACCGCCACAACAACCAGTCCAGCAGCCTGTCACCATTCAGCCAGGTCTGTCCGTGCCTCCATCAGTAGCTGTGCCTTTACCACCATCTCCACACGTTGAGGGCATGACAACCCGATCCCGCACTCAGCAGCAGGCACAACAGCAAGACAACTTTGCCATGCCAATGATCGAGTTTCCTGATGCCAACGGTGAGAATGTCCTCATCTACCGCCATATGTGGACTGAGATGATGACTATGATGATCATTATCTCCCTCCACTCTCCCAGGGAGATGAAGGTTTTGCTGAAAGGTTGAACTCATTTTGTCATGCCTGGAGATCGACAGGAAGAAGAATTAACCAGCCTCCTGAAAAGTCTCGTTCCTGTCCAGCTGTATTTAAAATTCAAGCTGTTGATGAGACACCAGCAACACAAAGACTGAGGACAACAAACCATCACCTGGAATGATCAAGGCAACTATGAAGTTCATGTCCAGCTACTGTGGATATGGCAGCAATCCAAGCCTGCAAGCAAAAACCTGGTGAGACTGTGACAGACTTCTTTGTCCGGCTGGAGAAAAGAGTGCATTGCACACAGTGGACATGAAAGAGTTGACGGTGCATAAGATGAAGCCAAAGAGGACACTGTTTGAAGCTGTCCTAAAGCCCTGTCTGGTCCCTGTCTGAGACCTGAAGTCCATCAGGGGGGTCACACAAAAAACCCTGATCGGAGGATGGGCTGACAACCAAGTGAAAGGAAATTCTGAAAATGCACGTCATGCTGAAGCAAAAGAGGGGAGTAAAGCCCCCAAGAATAAATCAGTGATCATCATGTCATGATGATGCAATTAGAAACATCTGCAGCTGCTCTCACCATGATTGTTGAGGAAGGGTGTCCTCATCAACATGGCTGACAGAATTTTGATCAGAGGGCCGACCAACAGCCCCTGACCCAGAGACACTGAAGATCCATCTGGGGTCCCACTGTTTCAAATCTGTGGGGCGTCTGACCACTGGTCCACTTAGTGCACACAACACCGCACAGGGCAGGGTCACGGGTAATGGAAGATTTGGTTGCAGGCATAGTGGAAACACAGGAGGATGGGGTCCAGTGCAGCAGCACCAGGACACACTCGTGGAGTGACCACTGCAGACAGCCAGTTCTGCAAACGGTGAATCAAACACACACAACACAACCACACTTGCCGTGGGACACCACACAAATATAAATTTTGTGAATAAAATAACTGACTATTTGAGTAAAAAACAAACACAAATCCCTCCAGAGGTGCAACAATTGGTTTTAAATACAATTGCAGATTTAGAGGAAGCTTTTAATCCATATCATATGTTTTTGAAACCTCGACCTTTTGAGATATTACCAATAGCTGTATTAACTGTAAATGGAAAAAAAAACTGAAATTTATGACTGATACTGGCACTACATGATCCTTGATACAGAGTTCTGATTTGAAGGTCTTGAACCCGGGGAAAAGACACGTGTCAGTCTGTGCCAGTGGAGAAACTTTACGTGAACCATTTTCCAAACCAGCTCTGTGCTATTGGGAGATAGGAAATCGTCAGTCTCAACATGAGTTTGTTATGTCACAAAAGTGCCCTGTAAATGTGTTGGGCCGAGATATTTTGTACACTTGTAATGCAGTCTTGTCCTGCTGCGGGTCCATCTCCCTTTTTCCGAGTTCTCCATGTTATGTTTCACCTGTGGCCTTGTGGTTTGCACTCTGTTTCGTGTTAAGTTCCATGTTGATTTGAGCTTCTGTTCCTTGATTTAGTTTTTGGTTATTGTTCAGTTCTTTTGTAGTTTGACTACTGATTGTCCCCTTTTATGTGTTCATCTTCATGTTAGTTTTTCCACTGTAGCACTTTATATCTAGACTGAGCTCGACATTGCGTTTCTGTTTGAGTTCTCTTTTCATGTATTAGTTCTCTTGTGAGTTTTTCTTATGTTACACTTTTTACAACTTTGAGTTCCTTGGTTATTTTACTTTTGTGTACTTGGATCATATTTTGGTTCTGTCACTTCCTCTGTGGGCTTTTGGGATTTCAGCAGTGTTGGGCACAGTTCAGCTAATCCAATAACAGATAATTATCGAAGCTAATGTTTTTGCTAGCGGATTAGCTTTTCAGATAAGTTTTAAAAACCACCATCGGACCAATTTCTTCTAAATCTTAAATTTAGTTCAGATAACTTTCAGTCCGATAACTTTTTTGCTGGTAAGTGAGTAAAGATAAACGGTCAAAAATGTTTGTAAACCCTAAAATCAACATTTTAGTCTGTCTGTTGTGTGTTTGTAGCAGACTGGCTGCCTGTCGCTTACTGATGACATCATCATTAAGCGCAAAACATAATTGGCCGGTCGACGCAGGAAGCATTGTGGGTAGTGTAGTTCAGGTTCACTTTGGACATTACAATGAGTTGTCCACAACACAAAAACAAAATGGACTGATATTTAAACATTATTTTATTTCTTTGTGGCTGACGGTATAATGTAATTGCCAAGACTCGGTGGGGGAGAGGAAACTCTCATGGCGCAGCTGTGTACAGAGGGACTTTTTGTCACTGTTTAGACACTGTTTGGGATTTTTAAAAAGGATGCTTTATGTGGATCATTTATTCAGATGAATCCCACTGAAACTAACAGGTAAGAATTTATATCTTTTACTCTGTCAATTGTGACGGCAATACAACAAGTTATCGGTTATCTGTAATAAAGTTACATTTTTCAGCAGTTCAGTTTAGCATCATAAAAGACAACTTTTCAGTTCTCGGATTAATGGTTATCAAAGCTAACTTTTTGGTCAGCTGTGCCCACCACTGGATTTCAGTTATGTTTTATTTCTACTTACCCATGGAGGTTGTTTGTGTTTAGTAACCTTGTGATTTTGGTTTTGTCATTATTCTTCTTCTTAGGTTATGTTTTCTTTTGGTTATATGTTATTCTACTTCCTTTTGATGTCTGTTTTTTTCTAGCTACCTTTTTGTTGTCACTTAACCTTAGACCTTGTCACATACTTATCGTTAATTTCCCTATCAGTTGGTTTTTCTTTTAAGCCACACCTCTGTCCCTGATCTTTTGCCAGTTCTTTCACTTTGCTTCCTGCTTTCTGTGAGTATTCAGAGATTGCCTGTGCTACTGTGTTATTCCAAGTGTTTTTGATTAATTTCCTTGTGACTCAGTTTGGACTCTATTTCATGTGTTTTTGGACCCTTTTTCCTCCCCTCACTTTTTATCTATGTTTGGAGTATTGGCTGTTAATTGGAAAATAAATCACCTGCTTTTTGCACTTACCACCTGCCCCTTGCTGCCTGCATTTTGGAGTTCCATCTGAAATTGTGTAAAATGTAACAGTTGCAAATATCAGTTTGTGTGCACTTGGCCTTAAAACACAATTCCCAATGATTTTCCTTTATACATCAATGGTTGTCTGGATCAGAAATTTCAGTTAAATATATCATATAGCAGACGAACACACTGATATTGGAGAAGTGAAATGAAGTTTCTAGTATTTACAGAAAGTGTGCAATAATTATTTAAACAAAATTGGGCAGATGTATAAATTTGGGCACCCTTGTCATTTTATTGATTTGAATACATTTACCACTAATTATTGGAACACAAAATTGGTTTGGTAAGCTCATTGACCTTTGACCTCCTTACAAAGGTGAATCCAATCATAAGAAAGGGTATTTAAGGTGGCCATATGCAAATGTTTTCCCTTCTTTGCATCTCTTCTAATGACTGGCAACATGGGAGCCTCTAAACAACTCTCAAATGACCTGAAAACAAAGAATGTTCAACATCATGGCAACATGGGAGCCTCTAAACAACTCTCAATGACCTGAAAACAAAGAATGTTCAACATCATGGTTTAGGGAAAGGATACAAAAAGCTATCTCAGAGATTTCAGCTATCAGTTTCCACTGTGAGGAACATAGTGAGGAAATGGAAGACTGCAGGCATAGTACTAGTTAAGGCCCGAAGTAGCAGGCCAAGAAAAATCTCAGATAAGCTGAAGCAAAGGATGGTGAGAACAATCATAGTCAGCCCACAGACCTGCTCCAAAGACCTACAACATGATCTTTCTGCAGATAGTGTCTCTGTGCATTGTTCAACTATACATAAACAGAGTCACCTGAGGTATGCTAAAGCACATTTGGACAAGCCAGTGTCATTTTGGAATAAGGTGCTATGGACTGATGAAACTAAAATTGAGTTATTTGGATATAACAAAGTGCGGTAAGCATGGCTGAAAAAGAACACAGCATTCCAAGAAAAACACTTGCTGCCAACAATAAAATTTGGAGGTAGTTCCATCATGCTGTGTGGCTGTGTGGCCAGTGCAGGTACTGGGGAATCTTGTTAAAGTTGAGGGTCACATGGTTTCAGTCAATATCAGCAGATTCTTCAGAACAATGTTCATGAATCAGTGACAAAGTTGCGCCGGGGCAGGAGCTTTCAGCAAAACAACGACACTAAGCACTGCTCAAAATCTAAGGCATTCATGCAGAGGAACAAGCACAATGTTCTGGAATGGCCATTTCAGTCCCCAGACCTGAATATTATTGAAAATCTGTGGTGTGATTTTAAGCAGGCTGTCCATGCTCGGAAACCAACAAACCTGAGATGTTTTGTAAAGAAGAATGTGTTATGTGTCGGACGCAGCCCGGAGAACCGACCAGCGTTTGAAGGACCCAGTATAAAATAAGCAGAGCACGGTACAAAGGATAACAGAGTTTAATAAACATAACAGTGATGTGAAAAATATAAAAGTGCGCGGTCTGGCGTGGTGGATTGCGGTGCGCTCCCAGCAGCGCTAACGGTCCGGAGCCAGAACCAATTCGACCCAAGGACCCCGCCGACACCCCCCAGGTGGCCGCGACAAACCGAGTCTGTGAAAGAAGGAATCATTATGTGAGTCCACACTCAACACACAGAGAGAACGCTCAAAGGTGCACAAACAGCAAACACTTCCTGGCTTAATTACTAATCAGCTTCCCACCCTGCAGGCATGGAACATCCAGTTCACAAAACTCCACTGCAGTGGAAGCTGATTACACGACCAACATACAGCTCAATATAATAAGGTGTGAGGGACACCACATTTACTGACTGTATAAATGTTAGTCACAAAATCTAACGTACCTCAGGAAGTGTGCTGACGAGCGTGAGACCTCACCCCCTCCTCTTTCACAGACCATGCATCAAACCTGGACGTTCTCTGCATCCACTGATGATGAGATGGCTCCAGAGATGACGATCTCACCCGTCTGGTCACAAGGTCGAGTCTCTGGCAAATACACACTGTGTACTCCAGTCTTAAATGCCACCATGTTCCAATCCATTGTAGATGCACCACAGCTGTGAGTCCTGACGAGCCGCAGGTGATCAGGGTGAGGTCCTGATAAACTCAGCTACACAGCCACTCAGTCCCAAATGCAAGCCACCTGGAAGGAAAAACAAAAGACAGGACAGAAAACAGAAACAAAAGGCAGCCAGGCCCCCCCCAGCCACACAACAGAATGGTCCAAAATACCTTCAACCAGAATCCAGACTCTCATTGGTAGCTATAGGAAGCGTTTAGAGGCTGTTATTTCTGCTAACGGAGGATCTACTAAATATTGATGTATTTTTTCTGTTGGGGTGCCCGAATTTATGCACCTGCCTAATTTTGTTTAAAGAATTATTGCACACTTTCTGTTGCTGATCCAAACAACCAATGATTTATAAAGGAAAATCATGGAAATCATCAGGGGTGCCAAAACCTTTACATACCACTGTATATCAGAAACTCAAAGTGATTACATGCTGCCTCACATTCACACATACTCACACACTGATGTCAGGGTACTGCCATGCAAGTCGCTCAAGACTCACCAGGAGCAACTTGAAGATTAAGGACCTTGCCCAAGGGACCTTAATGATTTTCTGGCCAAACGTGGGTTTGAATGGAAGATCCGCTGGTCTCAAGCCCACCGCTTAACCACTTGACCATCACCTCCCTGATGCCCTTCATGTTCACCATGGAGAAACACACACAGCTCCTGTGTACAAGTACAAATCAGGACTCACTCTACTTTATTTCTGAAATCTGATGGGATCAGGTGTACACAGGGCAGCACAGCTGCCATGGATACTATTACCTATTAATCATAAAAGAGAATTGACAGGTAAGATTACATCATTGTGCAAAAGTTTCCAGAACACTAAAGGTTTCATTCAGAAATTGGGACTTCACCCCCTTCATCAAGATGTGTTCACACTGTAAAATTCACCCATAAAGATATTTACCACCCCAGAACACTCACTCATTCACTCTTCTTCAACCAATTACTCCAATTAAGGGTAGCGGGGGGGCTGGAGCCTATCCCAGCAGTCACAGAGCATGAGACGCGGTACACCCTGGACAGGACACCAGTCTGTCGCAGGGCCACATAGAGATAAACACATTCACACACACCTACGGACAATTTAAAGTATCCAGTCCACCTATCCTGAGTATCTTTGGCTGTGGGAGGAAGCCAGAGCACCTGGAGAGAACCTACGCAAACACGGGGAGAACATGCAAACTCCACACAGAAAGGCCACAGGTGGGAATCGAACCAATGACCTTCTCGCTGTGAGGCAATGTTGTGCCTTCCTGGACAGTTGCCTCTGCACTTCTTCTTGCTGGCTTTATTTCTTTTGTGGCTTTACAGTCATTTTGACACCATGATCCAACTTTGAGGGCCCCTTCACACAAAGTGTGAATAAGTACAACTCAGGGCAACTTCCAGTGAAACAGCTCATATGAGCGAACCACGCAAACATTGACCCGACGGGTAGGCGTGCATGATCCCGGTGCAATAGTTCGTGCACGCAATGGTGTGTTTTGAGCAACACAGTGCGAGCAGCTGCACCACACCACGCCGCTGATGTGGAGAACAATAAAATAAAAAGCAACTGTATAATTAGTGAATATCACTGGGTTGATATAAATAATACATAAAAGGTGTTGTGCTGCCTTGGGTTGCTGCTGTATCTGCCTCACTCCCGTGTCTGCTGGAGCCACTTGTGGAACTGATTGGATTCACCTGCTCACACTCATTAACCACCTGTACAAATACCTCATCTCTCCACACTCTCAGACGCCAGAAACTCAGTTTGCCTACAGGTTTCTTCGGCCTCGTCTTTAGATTACCTTTTTGTACTTTTTTCGGTAGCTTATACTAACTCTGTGTTTCCTGTGTCCTCAGAGCTCCTGGTTCCCTTTGCTTCACTGTGCCACCTGGTCCTGTTCTGTGCTTGTTCCAGAGAACTTTACAGCCGCGGCTGTGAGCAGACATGCCCCCTGTCCGTTCAGCACCCAGACCAACATGTCACTCTGTGTTATGTGGTCATTCATTTTCATTATTTGTTATGTAATTACCTATGTAGGTATTGTCGGAATTATTTATATAACTGCCTGGCGGTGGTTTCTGTGTTAATGTGTGCACTGAGCTGTCATCCAGCTGTCAGTGCGCTGTGATCAGCTGACAGGCCCCTCCCCGTGCTGTGTGCTATCAGACCTTGCTGTCCGGCCCCCATGTGATCAGATCTGTACATACATATAAGCATTTTTCAGCACGCCAGATGTGTTGGGGTGAGCGGTGGGGGGGTGTGACACATGTGCGAAACACATGCACCACATGTGTGTGGCTTTTTGCAACTCCACAGTCGTGGAGCACTTAGACAATTTTTACAACCAGCTTGACAGTGATTGTCTGCTGACTGTTTTCGTGATGATAGCGCAAATGGCCACACATTTTCTAAGTGCCATGCAAGTGGTGTTAGATGTTCATGTGTGTCAGCTGAAATTTGGCCGACACCTGCCGTGAGAGGGTTCGATGGGCTCTTGCACTGCACACTCTGTCTTTCAGCTGCTGGTGTGCGCAAATAGTTGTAGCAACAGGTGTATAAGGCATTACAGGCAGCTACGATTTTCCACATTTTGCATACGATTCCTGCTTCATGCGCACTTCGACCAAATTCATATGATGTGTGAAGGGGCCCTTAACTTTGTGTCCATCCTTTAATGTCTGAAAAGTCGCTCTTTTGCGAGTTCATGATCTGAGTAAATGCTTGTCTTGAGTGAGAGTCATTGTGTCAGTGTGCACAGAGCACGCCTCATCTGATCCATTACAACAAAATCTATCATAAACATACTTTTACAGCTGCTTATAAACAAAGAAAGAACATGCAACTGTTTTACCAAACTATTATGATATAAACATTACAAATAATTACATTTTAGGCTGTTCCAAATATGTTCTCCACCTCAGCACATGAGACAGAGACAGGAAAAAGCTCAAAATGTCCTCTGTGATTCCAGAAGCGAGTAGAGGTGTTTTCAACATCCAAGCTCTGACAGAAAGTGATTAATTAAAGTGATTAATCCGCTACAAAATAATTATTTTATATACAGCACCCAGCGCGCAAAGCATGTGGGACTGTAGTATACAAGAGGGCTGAGCCTGTCCAAAATAGCCTGTCCTGTCCTCGTAGCCACCAGGTGCTTGAATAATGGGCTTTTAACAGCCTCATCCTCACTACAAACATGTCTCTAAAATCCTTGTTTGTCCTCGTAGTACCTCGTACACAAACTGCCCCACTTCTTGAAATTACCGCCACGCTCAGAGATGAGCTTCATTAGCTGAATATTCTGCTTCTAAGAGCCTCTCAGAGCCACTATTCTCCCACGATTGTTGAATAACTGAACTCATACCAAAAAAGACATGCAATGTGGCTCATTATTCATCCTTCATTATTCGGGGGACCAGTGCTTAACAGAATGGAGATTCCACACCGTACTTTATTCTGTTATCCTAAACATTGACCATCCAGCACCAGGCCCCCACAGCACCATATTCACTAATCACACATGAAGAGTAAAATCTCGCCATCTTAACTGACTGGGAGGTTACAGTAATATCTTATTTACTCTCAATATTACAAATGCAAGCAATGGCTTGCAACAAACCAGACATCTTCAACAGAAAACGTATATTTCCCTATCAACCTTTACTTTTATTTTGGAGTAATCTGGTCAAAGGTCAAGATCAAGGACAACATGGTCTGAAACACTTTTTTTGTATTGCTCAATAACCATGAAGTCTAAATGGATCAAAGTTGATGGGACTATGACTTGGATAGATATCTGGAAGTAATTAGATTTTGCAATTATTTGTTCAAAGATCAAGGTCAAGGAAAACATGGTCCCAAAACCTTTTTCTCAAGAGCAAAGAAGCCTAAATTAATCAAACCTGGTGGGGATATTACTTTGATAGATACCTAGAGGTGATTTGACTTTGGAGTAGTTTGGTCAAAGGTCAAGGTCAAGGAAAACATGGTCTGAAAAACATGTTTTTGTACACATCAACAGCCAAGAAGCCTAGATGGATGATGGAAAGCATATAATGAGCTGCAAAATGATTGTGAATGATTGGTATGAATGACTTCAATATGAAGTCACACATAATCAAAAACACCTTTACAGACATGTACAGTATATTTACTTGTACATTGATATTGTAGTGTGCAGACCATTCCGGGTATGCAACAGCCCTCTGATGCCTTTCATTTAGATTTAACAGGAAACACAATTCCTGCTGCACAATTCAGGAAATTCCAACATATTATTAGCCTCTGCTCTGTTGTGCACACAGTCAGCGCAATAGTCTCCCCTCATTGCAGAGTCCCGAGCTGCCTAAAATCTGCCACTATCATGCCCATCCCCAAGAGACAGTCGGTCAGCAGTCTGAATGATTACAGACCTGTGGTTCTCACTTCAACTGTGATGAAGTACTTTGAGAGGCTGGTGCTGAGGCACATAAAATCCTTACTGCCTCCCAGCCTTGATCAGCACCAATTCGCATACTGAACCAACAGGTCCACAGGTGATGCCATCAACGCAGCCCTCCACACAGTGTGTCAACATCTTGAACAGTCTGGCAATTATGCGAGGATGTTGTTCGTGGACTTCAGTTCTGCTTTTAACACACTTGTTCCAAGCAGACTGTTGTTCAAACTGCGTAGTCTGGGCATTGGCTAGCACACCTGCAGATGGATCAGAGATTTTCTCACCAACCATCTGCAGTCAGTCAGGATGGGGTCCCACCACTCCTCAGTGCTGACAGTGAGCACTGGGGCCCCTCAGGGCTGTGTGCCCAGCCCCATGCTGTACACTTTGTACACTCATGACTGTGCACCAACCCACAGCAGCAACATCTTTGTCAAATTTGCGGATGACACTACTGTGGTTGGGCTGATTCACAACAACGATGAGACGGCCTACAGAGAGGAGGTCCTGAACCTCACTACTTGGTGCTCCCTAAATAAACTGGTACTTAACTCCTCAAAGACAAAGGAGTTGGTGCTAGATTTTAGGCGGAAGAGGGAGGACCCCCCCCCCCCCTTCTCATTCAGGGAGACACCGTAGAGAGGGTCAGTGACTTCAAGTTCCTGGGAACATACATTTCTCAGGATCTTACATGGGGCACCAACATTAATGCCCTTGTGAAAAAGGCACAGCAGCGTCTGTACTTTTTAAGGTCAGTGAGGAAGGTCAACCTGTCCCAGGAACTGCTGCTGTCCTTCTATAGGTGTTCTGTAGAGAGTGTCCTCACCAACATCTGGTGTGGTACAGGAGCTGCTCTCAGGCTGACAAGAAGGCTCTGGAGAGAGTCAGGAAGTCAGCACAGAACATCATAGGAGCGCAGCTGTCCTCTCTGTCAGACATCTATAACACCAGATGTCTGCGCAGGGCCAGAAGCATCAGCTTTGATGGTTCACACCCCGGGCACAGCCTGTTCTCACTGCTGTCCTCAGGAAAGAGGTACCAGTCCATCAAGGCCCGCACATCCAGACTCAACAACATGTTCTACCCAAGTGCAATACAGGTATTGAATGCACATTAGCCTACAGTCTGCACTATTCGTTGCATTTATTTTTTTATAAAGGTGAATGCAATGAATAGTACAGACTTCTATTTATATACACCTACTGGCTCCTTTGTAAATACATGTATATATTCTTATTTGTCTTTTTATATTTACTTTTACACCTTTGCACTACGGGAGTTGTCTTTTAATTTTGTTGTACCTTGTGTATAATGACAATAAAAAGCATTCTATTCTATGTGTTTAAATTACACATTATTTTTATGAATTTGTACATATTACAAATGTAGCATCTTTTTATATTTTTTAATGTTGTAGGCACATTAAAGGGATTATATTGAGCTTAATTATTATTTTGTCCTTCATGTGGTTAAATATGTTTAATATTAAACATCCTCAAAGTTCTGCAATTCTATGACCATGGAGGGGGAATCCCCCAACTGTAATTCAGTTTAGACCTGATAGTTTGTCGCACACATGTGTGACATGTGTCACAGATGTCCATATCTGCTCTTCTCTTTGCTATGAGTGACAGTAATTTATCAAGTTCGCAATCTGTAACAGGAAACTCAGTCTACAAATGGATGGTCACCCAATTGAGTTGCGTCCAGACTCTGCTCTTGTGAAGTGATTTGTGGCGACATATGTTGTGATTTATCTATGGGGCAATTATTGTAGCAAAAGTATTTGTAAATGTGTATTTCGATCTGTGTGTATGTAACCACATCCACAAATGTGTAAAAAAAATCTGTGTGTATTTCAATTTGTGCGTGTGTAACCAGATCTACAAATGTGTAAAAAAAAAAATCTGTGTGTGTGTGTGTATATTGCAATTTGTGCATGTGTAACCAGATATACAAATATGTAAAAAAAAAAAAAATCTCTGAGTGCAAAAGTATTGGCAAATGTGTATTTCAATCTGTGTATGCTTGATACTTCAAAACTACATATGGCATAATTTTAACAAGCTTGAACAAACGTCAACATGTTCACCACAGCAGTAGCGTAAAACACTGCAATCTGCAGAATAAGGACACATTTATTTATCAGTTCATTTTACCCAGAATGCATTGAATCCAACTTGAAGTGGTGGCCAGGCATGAATTCAAAGCTTCACGTCTGTCTCACCTCTCAGCGCTCAGAATGGTAGGAGAGGAGCAGAGGTTAGCAGTCACAAAGGGAGCACTGCTTGTTTAAGTGTTTGATTTTTTTTGGGGGGGGGGGGGGGGGGGGGGGGTTATTTCCAGCTTTGAACTTTTTCTTCAACCACACTTCACTGCACCTTCAAACTGAACCTTATCAGTAGGCAACTGCTGGTATTAATCATATGTAACTCTATGGAATAATCTAACTTTGCTGTGCCATGTGCATATCACACACACACACACACACATACATATAATTGTCCTAACATGCCATGGTGTTAATCAAAATAGAAAGTCATTGTTCCTACTCTGACGTGACCATTTATTCTTTATCGCTCGCATTACCAGGGATGCTGGCCATGCTAATGCTACGACAAAAATTTTTTAAAATGCTACGACAAAAAGATCAGGATGGTGAACATATTCACACTGTTGTTCTTAAATGACAACACAAACATTGTTCAAGGTTGGCTCTATTTTTCAATGTTTTGGAGCTCATCTTTACACTCAGAACAAAAATAAGTTTAACTAGAGCACCGCGCTCCTACAACACAAACCTCTGCCAATGCTAGTTTCCAATTACACAAATTTTTACCTTGGAAAGAATTTTGAAGGTCAAAGTCCTGTTAGAAGTGGCTTTTTATAAACTAAATTAGATGTGATCAAATGTCAGGAGTATGTATTTAGATCATGGATTTGAATCAAAGTTTTTTGTGGTGTGGTCAGGTTTTCTTTTTCAACTTTTTCAGTTTCTGAATTCTTTTTCAGATAATTTTCACAGAACATTGGTTATCTCTGCTATGCACAATTTGTCATTTCTTTTGGGAATTTGGTTTCTGACTGATAACTAGAAAATAGACAAACAAGCATAATATTTTGGTGATGTAGGTAAGTCCATAACAGAAACATAACAGTGATTGAGGCACTTTTGACTGAGATATAATCCAAAATGTACACCAAATGGTCTTTTCAATATTAAATTCAAATGTCCACAAAATCCACAATCCAGATCAGATCAGATTAAATTTTGATAGGCGATAGTGAGTGCCAGTCTGCACCTCACTTTCAAATATACAAGTAAGAGTGATTGGGCACGTTTGATTAAGTTAAGATATAATGTTAAACATATATTAAATGGGGTTTTCTATGTTAAATTTAAATGGCCACAAAATCTGTAATCCGGATCAAATGCAGATCAAACTTTGTCAGTCGATAAAGGATACCATCCTACATAACACTTTCAAGTATGAATATTTTTTGGACAGAGTTATGAATTTTTGAAAATTCATTCAATGCTAAAGGATAGGGATTTTACAGTTTTCCAAGATTTTTTTCTATCTTACGCCTTTGAACTATGACCTTGAAAATTTAATGAGTTCTTGCCTATCAGGATATGAATCCTCTGAAAAAATTTCATAACGATATATGAAAAACTGGGTTACAGGCTTTTCACAAACAGGGTGAAAACATAATCAGCACATTACTCACTGGCTAATTAATTTTATTGAACAGGGCAATTCGAAACACTCAGAATCAGCCATTTCTTGTTGACACTAAACAAGAGAAAACAACATTAGATATGTACAGCAGCAAGGACAGTTTCCATCCACTTTTCTGTTTAAGATGACCGATTGCAGTTTGCTGCTTACCTTTGTGTCTTAGCTGCTGAGTCATTACAGGTCGATTGCCAATGAGGTGAGGGGCTGGGTCTACAGAATGAGCTCCTCCTCTGCATTAACATTTACAATAACATTAATTAGCCAGGCAGCCCATGGCTGTGTTTGCATTTTAAATCAATAATCAAGTCAAATCTGGGAAGATGAGCTGCTGCTGCATTTCACTGCATCCACGGCACCACGAAATGTGTAAATCAATAATGTGCAGATTAAATTCCTTTTTGTCCTTTTGTCCTGTCACATTTTGCCCATGTGGTGCATTCAGTGGTGGGCACACATAACCAAAAAATTAACTTCAATAACAGATAATTAGATAACTGAAAAGTTATCTTTGATAAAGCTAAAACAATAAACCACCCAAAAATGTATCAGAAGTTACAGATAAGCGATAAATTCCAGTATCGGAAGTTACAGATAACCGATAAATTCCAGTATCGGAAGTTACAGATGACCGATAAATTCCAGTTTTGTCTCCGGTGCACTTGCAACTACTAACAAGATGATTTTGAGTTTTAACACCACAATTGCTTCTGGAACCATCAAAGGCGATGATAGACCCAAACAATGAGTCAGCACTTCTGTCTTTGAGCGCTCTGCCCCCTGCTGGAAGCTCCTGTTTACTACATGGCTTCCACCACAAAAGCAGCTGAGAGAAGCCACAAAGCTCAACTCTCTACTCAATCACAACGCTGCCATCAGGTGGAGGTCTTGGAAAATAAAGTGATGCTGACTTATGGTTTGGTGTAAATAAAATGAATACTGATAGAATACCTCCATTAATGTCCATCCATCCATTTTCTTCGGCTTTATCCGGAGTCGGGTCGCGGGGGCAGCAGCTCAAGCAAAGCCGCCCAGACCTCCCGATCCACACACACCTCCCCCAGCTCCCCCGCATGGCGCAAAGCAACGCCGTGATGAAGCCTCACGGGACATGTTCTGGCATGTGCAGGCACATCCACAATTTCTCGGATAATCACTCGATGGAAAAACCACCGACAGCTGTCTGAACGCCATCTCAAAGCCATCCTGTGAGACCAAAACGGAGGTGATTTTGTCTCGCTCCAGTAGCGAATCCATCGTGATGCGCGAAGCCTCCGCTCGGCTTTCCATGACAAAATCTCTTGTTAAAAGTGAAATCTGCCGGAAAATGGTTGATGTCCAGCTCTTGTGATAAATTGCACACGATGGTCACAGATCCATACAGGCATCCGTTTAGAAATGAAATGGTCGCTCAGCCTGTCAATGGCGGCTTCGGAGCGCGGCGCACCACCAGTCGCTCTGGGCTGTCCTTAAAGTGACAGTAACACTCCGTAATCTCTTTGAAGCCCATAAAATTTTCACCAAAAAACATCTGAATTTCTCGAATGGTGTCCACTTTGATGTCCCTCACAGTTTCTGAAAAAATTTTGATCAAGTAAAGCGGCAGTCTCTGAGCCATTCCTAAACAATGAAAAAAACGACGAGAGGGGTGGACCACTCCTCACTCAAAGCCTGCTCACAGGCAAATGACACAACTGACAGGCGTGAAAAAACTCACGCATGCGCACGAAGGTTCAAGCTTGGCTGACGCAATCACACGTGATTCAAATCCTTATGGTTTTTGAAAAAATAATAAGGTCGGATACTTTTCTAATAGACCTCGTATATATATTCATTCTATTTCTACCTCATTTTCTTATTTTGTATTGTTACAAGTATTATTATTATTATTGCTTATCTTTGTACACGCTGTTTGATGCTGACGTAACGTGAATTTCTCCACCATGAGATCAATAAAGTCTTATCTAAACATGCTTTTGTGGAGGCTTTTTAATAAGGGTCTGATTTACTCGAGCTTTGTGTGTGTAAAAACATGTGCAGACAGACACCATAGCGCTTGCAAAATAAAAAATAAAAATAAAATAAAAAAATTAATCATATAAAATCTGAGACCACGGTCCTCTGCTGAAAAATGGTAGACTGTCCCCTCTCAGTCAAGGGAGAGTTAATGTTTCAAGTGGAGGAGCTTATGTTTCTTGGGGTCTTGTTTACGAGTGGGGTTAAGTTGGAGCATGATATCAATAGACAAATTGGACTAGTGCCTGAAATCTTATGGCCAGTATTATTGTTATTGTACTGACCGTAGCTGAGCCAGAAGGTGAGGCTCTCAATTTACCAGTCGATTTACGCTCCTATCCTCACCTGTGGTCATGAGCTTTGGGTAAAGACTGAAAGAATAAGCTCGCGGATACAAACAACAGAAATGAAATTCCTCAGTCGGGGATCTGGGCTTACACTTCCGGGAAAGGGTGAGAATCTTGGCTATCCGGGAGGGATTAAGAGTAGAGCCACTGCTTCTTTGCATGGAAAGGAGCCAGTTGAGGTGGTTCAGGCCCTGGTGAGGATGTTCCCTGGTTGTCTGTATAGGCAGGCCTTCCAGGCATATCCAACCAGGAGAAGACCATGGGAATACCTAGGACATGCTGGAGAGATTATTTTTCCCAGCTGGCTTGGGAAGGCCTTGGGATCTCCCAGGAAGAATTACAGGTGAGATACTTGCTCTGCTGCAACCATGACCTGGACCCAGGTAATTGGTTGAAAATGAATGATTTATGCACGGTGCGCACTGACGATTGCATCTATCCACTGTGCATAATAACATGTATTGTCCATTTCCTTCATGAATATCAATTTGGAGTGTGTCCACCAGAGTGGACAAAACTGAGTGTTGACCAGTATTAAACAACAAATAGGTGAGGTTTTCACATGCATCACAATTTAACAAGCCTAAAAGCAATTTTGTTTAAAGGCTTGGTGCTAACTTACCTAGTGTAGGGCGATCAGTGCAGACTTGCATAAATCTCATTCAAAGTCATTCTCTGTGAGCTGTTCCAGTATGCATTTCTTTGTTTTCACACAATAATAATAATCTATATTGTAATAGCCAAGTGGCCTCTGTGTGCGTGCGTGCGTATGTATGTCTTAGATCACATGCTTATGTATTTTGGGTCAAGGATGAATGCTGCGAAAACGGAAAGTTGATAGGACAAATATTTTTTGAGAAATTAGCCATTTTAGCTTACCAATAAACAATGGACATTGTACTGCAATCCACCATGGGAATTTGGGGTTTTAAATGCTGTTAGTGTGGTTCATGTTAGTTTAACAGTGTTGTTTGTGTTCTTGATTTATTGTGTTTTTGTATTCCAATTGGTTTAGTCAGTTTCATGAAGTGTTATGTTGGTACCATGTGTAGTGCTTTTAATGCCTTTCACCACTGTCTCTGATTGTCAAATTAAAAGCACCTGCTTACAGCAGAATGCAGAAAAGACAAATGTGTGTGCATGCAATTTTGATCATGCACAAAGAGGGGAGAGCTGACATTTGCCATTTGGTATGTTTATGTATTTTGGGTCAAGGATGAACGGTGCCAAAACCAAACTGATAGGAGTAATATTTTTAGAGAAGCTACATATATTAGCTAGCAACACTGAACAGTGGGCAGTTGATATTTACATTCTGAAGTCACATGCCAAATTCAGCAGGGGGCGGTAAATCATTTCTATATTAAAAGCATGTCTGCGTGATTTTATTTAGTAAGTTCAATGTAAGTACATAATATAATTGTAAATACATTACAAATACATGGATGACACAAGAAAGTAAAAACACTTATTTCCATTGTGGTCAGTTTAAAAATCAAATGACAAAATACAAGTAATAATAATAATAATAATAATAATAATAATAATGTTGTGAAAGTGTAGTGACACGGACCCACAACAGGGGGCGTTAATGAACGGACAATGGATGAGCCAAAAAGTAAGATGGGCCTGGACCGAGGGCACCCCGACCTCTCCCTCCACTAGCGGAAATAATGGGGGCTGGTACCCCAAACATACCTCGAATGGGGAGAGGCCGGTGGCAGAGGACACTTGGCTATTATGAGCATACTCGATCCAGGCCAGATGGTCACTCCAGGCCGTCGGGTGCGCGGAGGTCACGCAGCGGAGGGCCTGCTCCAATTCCTGATTCATCCGCTCTGCCTGCCTGTTCGTCTGGGG
Organism: Thalassophryne amazonica; assembly: GCF_902500255.1. Taxonomy (NCBI): domain Eukaryota; kingdom Metazoa; phylum Chordata; class Actinopteri; order Batrachoidiformes; family Batrachoididae; genus Thalassophryne; species Thalassophryne amazonica. The sequence goes on from NC_047103.1 coordinate 66,011,772, forward strand.
GTGGTACCCGGACGAGAGACTTACGGTGGCCCCCAGTTCCCTGCAGAAACTCCTCCAGACCTGGGAGGAGAACTGAGGACCACGATCTGAGACAATGTCTGATGGAATCCCATGCAGACGGATGATATGGTGGACCAGGAGGTCTGCAGTCTCCTGGGCCGTTGGGAGCTTTGGGAGGGCCACGAAGTGGGCCGCCTTGGAGAACCGGTCCACTATCGTGAGGATGGTAGTCTTGCCCTGGGATGGCGGGAGGCCCGTGACGAAGTCCAGGCCGATATGAGACCAGGGGCGATGAGGCACTGGCAGAGGATGGAGGAGGCCTTGGGTCTTTTGGTGGTCCGCTTTGCCCCTGGCGCAGGTGGTGCAGGCCTGGACGTACTCCCGGACGTCAGCTTCCAGAGACGCCCACCAGAAGCGCTGCCGGACAACTGCCACGGTTCTTCGCACCCCTGGGTGGCAGGAGAGCTTGGAACTGTGACAGAAGTCCAGGACTGCAGCCCTGGCCTCTGGTGGGACGTACATTTTGCTCTTCGGTCCAGTCCCCGGGTCCAGGTTCCGTGTCAGGGCCTACCGGACGGTCTTCTCCACGTCCCAGGTGAGGGTGGCCACGACAGTGGACTCGGGGATGATGGTTTCTGTTGGGTCTGACAGCTCTGGTTTGACTTCCTCCTCGTGCACCCGGGACAGGGCGTCAGACCGTTGGTTCTTCGTCCCGGGGCGGTATGTGAGAACCTTGTCGGACTACCTGCTCTGGGACAGCACGGCTCCTATCCCTGAGTCAGAGGTGTCCACTTCAACTATAAACTGGCGATTTGGATCGGGCTGCACCAGAACTGGTGCAGTCGAGAACCGGCATTTCAACTCCCTAAACGCGGCTTCGCACCGTTCCGACCAGGTGAAAGGGACTTTAGTGGAGGTCAGGGCTGTCAGGGGGCTAACCACCTGACTATAGCCCTTGATGAACCTCCGGTAAAAATTAGCAAAACCGAGGAACTGTTGTAGTTTCCTACGGTTTGTTGGTTGGGGCCAATCTCTCACCGCCGCAACCTTGGCCGGATCAGGGGTGATGGAGTTGGAGGAGATAATAAACCCCAGGAAAGACAAAGAAGTACGGTGGAACTCGCACTTCTCGCCCTTCACAAACAGCCGGTTCTCCAACAACCGCTGCAGGACCTGACGTACATGCTGAACATGAGTCTCAGGATCCGGGGAAAAGATGAGTATATCGTCCAGATATACGAAGACAAACCGATGCAGGAAGTCCCGCAAGACGTCATTAACCAACGCTTGGAACGTCGCGGGCGCATTGGTGAGGCCGAACGGCATGACCAGGTACTCAAAGTGACCTAACGGGGTGTTAAATGCCGTCTTCCACTTGTCTCCCTTTCCCAATCCGAACCAGGTGATAAGCATTCCTAAGATCCAGTTTGGTGAAAATTTGGGCTCCATGCAGGGGCGTGAACACTGAATCTAACAGGGGCAGAGGGTATCGGTTGCGAACCGTGATCTCGTTCAGCCCCCTGTAATCAATGCATGGACGGAGTCCGCCGTCCTTTTTGCCCACGAAAAAGAAACCTGCACCCATCTGGGAGGTGGAGTTCCGGATCAGCCCGGCAGCTAATGAGTCCCGGATGTAGGTCTCCATTGATTCTCGCTCAGGACATGAGAGGTTGTACAGCCTGCTGGATGGGTACTCAACGCCCGGGATCAAATCAATGGCACAATCGTACGGATGGTGCGGGGGAAGGGTGAGCGCCAGATCTTTGCTGAAAACGTCAGCAAGATCGTGGTACTCACTTGGCACCGCCGTCAGATTGGGGGGGGACTTTAACCTCCTCACTAGCTGTCACATCAGGCGGAACCGAGGATCCGAGACATTCCCGGTGGCAGGTTTCGCTCCACGGAGCCACAACCCCAGATGGCCAATCAATCCAGGGATTGTGTTTTATCATCCAAGGATAACCCAATATCACACGGGAGGTAGAAGGTGTTACATAAAACACAATCTCCTCCCTGTGATTACCAGACACCACCAATATCACTGGCTGTGTCTGGTGTGTGATTAATGGAAGAAGGGTGCCATCTAGTGCCCGTACCTTCAAAGGTGAAGGTAGAGCCACTAGAGGGTTAGATCCCCACTCAGGATCGTGACTGGGATGCGTGCAGATTTTCAGGGTCTCCCCGCGTGGGTATTGTGACCCACCCTTAGCCCAGTCTCTAAGGACGAGTGCTGCTGTATTGACCGTTTGGGGCAGTTTTTCTGCGTGTCCTCGGTTGAGCTGCAGAGAAAACACTCCCCACGGACCAGCCTCCTTTGTCTCTGATCTGATCTCATTTTGGTCCTGTTTGTTTCCCTAACAACGGCAGCAGGGGGAGCTGTCGTCACGTGGAGTACCCTGGCTGTGGAGCGTGGGGAAGACGGCTCCCTTTCGGACCCGGGAGGAAGAGGGACAGCTTGTGCCTGACCACGCCCTTCGTCTCGCTCCCGTCGGTGTTCTGTTAATCAGTTGTCTAACCGTATTACCAGGTCGATAAGCCCGTCTAAATCCCGCGGCTCGTCCTTCGCCACCAGGTGCTCCTTAAGGACCAGAGACAGTCCGTTTACGAAGGCGGCACGGAGCGTAACAGCATTCCAGCCTGCTCGTGCTGCCGCGATGCGGAAGTCGACTGCATACTTAGCTGCGCTCCGGCACCCCTGTCTTATCGACAGCAGCATGCTTGAAGCGGTCTCGCCTCTATGAGGGTGGTCGAACACCTGTCTGAACTCCCTCACAAACCCAGTATATGTCGTTAGGAGCCGTGAATTTTGCTCCCAGAGCGCCGTGGCCCAGGCGCGTGCCTCTCCTCGAAGCAAATTTATTACGTAAGCCACCCGGCTAGCGTCTGACTCGTACATGACGGGATGCTGTGAAAAGACGAGCGAGCACTGCATTAAGAAGTCCGCACACGTCTCGACACAGCCTCCGTACGGCTCCGGAGGGCTTATGTAAGCTTCGGGGGATGGTGGGGGGGGGGTCGTTGAATGACCAGCAGAATGTCTGTTTCAGGCCTCCGGTCAGCAGGAGGAGGTGCTGCAGCAGTGCCCTGAGCATGCGCTTCCACCTGGGCGGTGAGAGCCTCCATCCTCCGATTGAGAATAACTTTCTGCTCAGTGACTAAGTCCAACCAAGCAGTGAAAGCGGTTAAGATTTGCTGCAGCTCACCTAACACGCCTCCTGCTGACGCCTGTTCACCTCGCTCTTCCATTGGCTGTTCAAGCGATGGTTAACGCCCCTCGGGATCCATGACGCTGACTGAGAAATCCTGTTGTGAAAGTGTAGTGACGCGGACCCACAACAGGGGGCGTTAATGAACGGACAATGGATGAGTCAAAAAGTAACAATTTAATGTTGTGAATTGCACAACGAAATACAGACAATCACAGAATTTGTATGCAATCAATATACAAAGCTGACGTGTTGGCAGGCTCGAGGATAGAAGACGTCTGTCCAGAGAAGAGCCGGATCCCACACGGCTTCCACCGCCAGCGGCTCTGAAGAACACCGGAGCCGCCAAGTCCCGAGTCCCAGGTGGCCACCGTCTCCAGCTGTCAGACCAGGTACTGCTGGCAGAAACAGAAACAGTTAATGGTGGGTGTGAGAAGACACACCCAGTAATCGTCCCTTGATCAGTTCCTCCGGGAGGGAGAACCTCCACCTCCAGAAACAGAGTCACCCGTGCAGCTCCTGTCAGTCACTTCCCTGGAAGGAGTGAGAGGCGAAGACGTCACGCTCACACTTTCCGCCAATCCAGCTTCCGACTGTAGCCACAGGAGAACGGCTGCACACAGAACAACGTTTAGTCACAGATAATTACCGCAGAGAGAGTTACCTCGAGTGGTAGATGATTTCTCGGCGAGGAGGTGGAGTTGCAGTCCGGCCTTTATAGTGATGGTGATGAGTGACAGCTGGTGCTGATAAGTGACAGCTGTCACTCCCAGCGACTCCGACGCCCTCTCGTGCTTGGAGCCCTCACTCCAAGCAGGGCGCCATCTGGTGGTGGTGGGCCAGCAGTACCTCCTCTTCAGCGGCCCACACAACAAATAATGTGAATATGATAACAAGAACCTGAACAATTTAGAAATACATTAAGACAGTAAATTAACATAAACGATTAAGCAATTAAAAGGAAATAAAAGGGCTGAATTCTTCTTCAAAAAACTGTTGAGGTCTAAGTGTTGTGTGGGCCGCTGAAGAGGAGGTACTGCTGGCCCACCACCACCAGAGGGCGCCCTGTCTGGAGTGCGGGCTCCAGGCATCAGAGGGCACTGCCGCCTCACAGGAGCAGCCGGGGTGACAGCTGTCACTTATCACCTACAACAGCTGTCACCAATCATCTGATCAGCAGTGGTATATCAGCAGGACGACATCTCCACCTCTTTGCCGAGATATCGCTCTACCGAGGAGGTAACGTTCTCAGCTGACTGTGAATATCTGTTGCTTGTGTGTGTTGGACAGCAGATATTCTGTTTCTTTTTTCAACGAGAGGTGGAGGTGGTTTTCCACCATACGTGTTGCTGGGTGCAGACGCACCCACATCTAACTGTTTTTGTTCCTCGCCAGCAGTACCAGATCCGACAAGCGGAGGCAGTGGCCACCTGGGAGTTCGGGACTTGGCGGCTCCAGTATTCCCGGGGTTCGGTGGCGGAGGAAATCGTGTGGTTCCGGTTCTGCTTTGGACAGACGTCTCTTATCTTCGAGCCTGCCCACGCGACACATTTTTGTGAATTGACTATTATTGTAATCTGCTGTGTTTGTTGTGCTCATTCACAACAGTAAAGTGTTGTTATTTGACTTCCTCCATTGTCCGTTCATTTGCGCCCCCTGTTGTGGGTCCGTGTTCCTACACTTTCCCAACACTAAGGTTATAAAAATATTCTGGACTCACAACTATTCCAACTCATTATAGAAACTTTGCGCAATTTATTACCACTCTTGAAAAATGTCAACTACCTGTTTTAGAAACACTACTCAATCTAGAGCCCGTGGATCCCCACAGGCAACGCGCTAGTCTTCTTTAACACAGAAAACACCATGGTTAACATTAACTTATATTGACCTATTTTAACTAAACGAGACATCCACTGCCTCAATAACATTAAATGTGACATTTGTCATGTCTTTCTATGTAATATAAATAAAGGTATAAAGTCTTGTGCTTGTCTATCAGCACCTGTGTGCAACAATACATGAGAACTGACAGCAGCCAGCACCACAGTCCATGGTCAGGACCGTGGACAGTATGGACAGCAGCCATGGACAAACAAAAACAAAATGATTCTCATTCTAAATCACGTACCCCCAATTATGACAGTGAAGACTGGAGCTAAATACACGGTGTTGTGGGAATACACATTTGAAGATCATCTTCTTAAACCAACAATTTGAGGTGATTGGTGCTGAATATTGACTTGTCCGTTCTGGACATCCAGACACAGAATCACGCAAGTTTGATTTATGCTGGTGTTTCCAAACACCTCTCTGAGATTCTGAAGCCCTGATCAATATTTTAAAAAGCCAACCCAAAAAGTACACGGATACCTGTGGGCCAGTTGTGCACCTGTTCATGCACATGTTCATATTCAATTGTTTATGGTGTTTTCATTACATATAGCTTTTGTATGTATTAATGGGGAGCCCCAATTCACTGTTCAAAGGCAACAGTAGTTAATTAAGTTACTGTACTGTTCTGTCTAAGACATAAAAATAAAACAGTGTGCAGAACACTCAGAAGAACACGCTGCTGAAAATGCAGGAAAACCTAAACATTGAACACATCAATTACTCTGAAGTAATTACAGTTCTCTGAGATCATCATCATCATCATCATCATCAACAACAAGAAACAGCACTGAGACATGTCAGATTTCTGGGTAGTGTGGATTACTCACCTTGATGATAATCTGAATTAAATACTGAGCCAGTCATCCCCCTCTAGTGGTTGGTGAGGATTTGTAAAACAAATACAGTGACTAAACCCCACAGAAACAGAAATACAACAACAACACAACACCAATAGACAAATAATAAGAAATAGTTTTGTAATAAAAAAATAACAGTGATGCCTCAACTACATTAAACACTTGGACTTCTGTAGTAAGCAAAATTTAGCAAAAAAAACAACTTTTTTTTTTTGAACACTGACATTGCTCAGTTTTGTTACTGGTAAACCTTTTATCTTTACAAAATACTAGTGTGGTGCCCGTAGGAAGTTTGTATTCCTATAGAAAATTGGGAGCTTAAGTAGATGGATGGTCATATAAGGTTGTGTTTGACGGTGGGATGTACAAAGAGGTGTATTTACTCTTAGCTTCAACAGACAAAGGGTACATTTGTTAAGACATGGTTGACACTGAGATACAAAGAGAAACACAAATACAGTTGTTTTAAGAAAAAGATTGACATTCAGCCAACATGGTCAGACATTACACATAGAGATACAGGAAGGAACAAACACAGTTAGTGTACATGAAGTACAGACATTCGCTTTATCGTACTATTGTGACAAAAAGGGAGCTGCATCAAAAGGCGAAGCTCTCGATCTACTGGTCAATCTTCGTTCCTACTCTCACCTATGGTCATGAGGGTTGGGTCATGACCGAAAAACTAGATTGTGGGTACAAGCGACTGAAATGGGCTTCCTCAGGAGGGTGGCTGGTGTCTCTCTTAGAGATAAGGTCAAAATGATATTAAAATATATACAAGTATAGAGGTGTTTTACTGTGCCATTGTATCATCAGTAAATGAATCTTAAAAATCACAGTCAGGTTTTGCATATTTTGTAAAGATAGAAAAAGTGGCAGTAGCATTACTTTGTTTTGACTTATTTAGGCAATAAAAGTACATGTACAAACATATAGATATTAATTAATACTGCTGAGAATAATACAAAAAGCTTCCACTACAGGTGCTTATTTACCTTGTGGCCCTTGTAACCAGGCGAGACACAAACACAACAAGAATTCCAAGAAAATTAGCCGTAAATTTAATCTAATCAAAATCTAACCAGTCTTGCAACACTTTTGGTTTTGCTCCCATTTTGTATGAGATGAACTCAAAGATCTAAAACTTTTTCCACATACACAATATCACCATTTCCCTCAAATATTGTTCGCAAACCAGTCTAAATCTGTGATAGTGAGCACTTCTCCTTTGCTGAGATAATCCATCCCACCTCACAGGTGTGCCATACCAAGATGCTGATTAGACACCATGATTAGTGCACAGGTGTGCCTTAGACTGCCCACAATAAAAGGCCACTCTGAAAGGTGCAGTTTTGTTTCATTGGGGGGGGGGGATACCAGTCAGTATCTGGTATGACCACCATTTGCCTCATGTAGTGCAACACATCTCCTTTGCATCATCCGTGAAGCGAACACCTCTCCAACGTGCCAAACGCCAGCGAATGTGAGCATTTGCCCACTCAAGTCGGATACAACGACGAACTGGAGTCAGGTCGAGACCCGTATGAGGACGACGAGCATGCAGATGAGCTTCCCTGAGATGGTTTCTGACAGTTTGTGCAGAAATTCTTTGGTTATGCAAACCGATTGTTTCAGCAGCTGTCCGAGTGGCTGGTCTCAGACGATCTTGGAAGTGAACATGCTGGATGTGGAGGTCCTGGGCTGGTGTGGTTACATGTGGTCTGCGGTTGTGAGGCTGGTTGGATGTACTGCCAAATTCTCTGAAACACCTTTGGAGACGGCTTATGGTAGAGAAATGAACATTCAATACATGAGCAACAGCTCTGGTTGACATTCCTGCTGTCAGCATGCCAATTGCACACTCCCTCAAATCTTGCGACATCTGTGGCATTGTGCTGTGTGATAAAACTGCACCTTTCAGAGTGGCCTTTTATTGTGGGCAGTCTAAGGCACACCTGTGCACTAATCATGGTGTCTAATCAGCATCTTGATATGGCACACCTGTGAGGTGGGATGGATTATCTCAGTAAAGGAGAAGTGCTCACTATCACAGATTTAGACTAGTTTGTGAACAATATTTGAGGGAAATGGTGATATTGTGTATGTGGAAAAAGTTTTAGATCTTTGAGTTCCTCTCATACAAAATGGGAGCAAAACCAAAAGTGTTGCGTTTATATTTTTGTTGAGTATATATACAATCATGCAAGTGACTAGAATTAAAATAATCACTGTTAGCTTAAAAGACTGAACACATAAAAAAATACAATAACTTCCATCTATCTCCCATACCCGCTTACTCCAATTACGTGCTGGAGCCTATCCCAACAATCATAGGATGTGAGGTGGGGTAAATCTTGGACAGGACACCCGTCTGTCACACGGCCACATATACACATACAAACACACTGACACACATGCGTGCGCACACACACACACACACACACACACACACACACACACACACACACACACACACACACACACACACACACACACACACACACACACACACACACACACACACACAATTTAAAGTTTCCAGTTCACCTAATATGCATGTCTTTGGATGTGGGAGCAAGCCAGAGCACCCACATGCAAGCAGAATGGCCACAGGTGGGAATCCCGATCCCACCTGCTAGCCACTAAACCACAGTGCTGCCATAATACAATACACAAAAATGAACAAACAGAATTCAACAGATTAAGAAAATTACCAAATAACTGCAAGCAACAAGATGGAAAGAGATTAATAGTATACAAATAATGAATGTTTATGAGTTCAGTGGTACAAATATTTCATGAGGTGAAAGATGGAACATACCATTCAACGAGGCGAAGCTGAAAAAAAGAATTATATAATGGCTGAGTGGATCACTGTCATTTGATTGGTGGCTTATATGTCACATGACATGGATTATTTGTACCATTTGCCGTTGTGTTTTATTTACCGTGCAATAGTTCTTTTTAGCATGCAATTGTGATACAATATGAAATGTGCTATTGCACACCCCGACCACAGCGGCACTTAGCTAATTTTTTCAATTTCAATTTAATTCAATTTATTTTCATTTATATTGCACCAAATCACAACAGAGTTGCCTCAAGGCGCTTCACACAAATAAGGTCTAACCTTACTAACCCCCAGAGCAGCAGTGCTAAGGAAATGTCCCTCTGAGGAAGAAACCTCAAGCAGACCAGACTCAAAGGGGTGACCCTCTGCTTGGGCCATGCTACAGACATAAATTACAGAACAATTCACAGAAACAATTCACAAAACAAATATACAGGAACTGCTGTTGGTGCACAGGACAGGAGGGTGTTCAGCACCAATACAACTCCCATCTCTGGATGGAGCTGCACATTAAACGGAGAGAAAAAACAGAATCAGGCATCAGAAACACAAGACATAAAGTATAATTTGCCAACATTAAACAACAAGAAAAACAGGAAATACCAGTGGTGGGCACAGTTCCGATAATCCGATAACAGATAATTATCGAAGATAATGTTTTCATTATCGGATTATCTTATAACTTTAAAAAACATTATTGGACTAATTATCTTCTGATAAATTTTTGTCCGATAACTTTTAGACCAATAACGTAGTAAACAAAGCTGAACAGCAACAAACAGCTCTCAGCTCTCAGCTGTGCTGGAAGCTGTGTAGTAAACAAGAGCTTCCAGCAGGGGGCAAGATGTTCAAAGACAGAAGTGCGGGCTCATTGTTTGGGTCTGTTGTCACTTTTGATGCTACGAGAAGCGATCGTGGTGTTAAAACTTAAATTCAGTTTGTTAGTAGTTGCAAATGTACCAGAGACAATACTGGAATTTATCGGTTATCTGTAACTTCCGATACATTTTTGGGTTTTTTACTGTTTCATCTTTATCAAAGATAAGTTTTCAGTTATCTGATTATCTGTTATCGAAGTTAATTTTTTGGTTATCTGTGCCCACCACTGGGAAATACTGAGGTGACTGCCGGCCACTAGACCTAAGCTTCACTAAAAAACATGGTGGAGTTTGTTTTGCTGGCAGACCACGATTTGAAGGAGCTATTTGACTGTGCTAATTCTTCTAACACACACACAAAACAAATTCACCACACCATAAGCCGTCTGGAGGCATGAAGACCTGTTAGGATGAAGAGCATGAATTTAGGATGAAAAGATGGACAAATTTCCAACGCGATTTTTCGTTGGAGTGAGGAAAGCGGACAGCAGAAGATGCACGAAGTCCAACACAGAAAATTACCAAGACTACAAAATTATTTCTACAGTGCCCAAAATTATTTCCGCCGTGTGGCGAAAAGCGCTGGTCGACATAATTTTCGCCACACGGTGGAAATTATTTTGGGCACGGCTATGCCACATTTTTTGAGCTGCTTTTAGCGTCCGAGAATCCCTCGAGCTATTTCCATCGCGTGGTGAAACGCGCTGGTGGAAATAATTTTGGGCGCGGCGGTGGAAGTAATTTCAGGCACAGCTATGCCACGTTTTTGAGCTGCTTTTAGCATCCAAGAATCCCTCAAGCTATTTCCACCGTGTGGCGAAAAGCGCTGGTGGAAATAATTTTGGGTGCGGTGGAAGTAATTTCGGGCACAGCTATGCCATGTTTTTGAGCTGCTTTTAGCGTCCGAGAATCCCTCCGGCAGTAGGTGATTTTCTGTTCCGATTTAAATGCCGATGAAATTAGCACCAACACTCAATGCCGAGGGCACTGCAACACACCGCCATGTTGAAATACCCTCTGCGATGACATCATTTGAACTAGCCAATCAGTGAGGAGATCCGGTCAAATAGCGCTAGAGGTGGGCGATACCGGAACTTTTGGTATTGATCTGATACCAAGTAAATACAGCCCCAGTATTGCCGATATCAATACAGATACTGATACTTTATAGATCCAAAGGATCCAGAAGACCTAGGATAGAATTTGGCCAAACATTGTACATGACAACAAAAATACTTTATTATCACAATCAACATTTTTGTTTTAAAAAAAATCACTCAACACAACTTAAAACAAAATCTCCTGAGGTAGAGGGCTGACAAACCACAATACGACGGTGCGCTGCTCTGTGTTGTGTGACACAGTGCAGCGCTGCTCTTACAGAGAGTAGACTTTGATGAATCTTCGTGTGCAGCAGTGAGTGCGTGTGGGAGAAAAAAAAAAAAGAAGCTTGAGCATCGTTCAATATCAATACCAGCGTTGGTATCGATAATATCGATATTAGGATCGATATGCCCACCTCTAAATAGCGCTAGGTTGCGTGTTTGCCGTATCCGGCAAAATATCCACTTCGATTAAAGAATAAAAAACTCTGACCATATCACTGTGATGATTGTGTATGTTGCTGCATTGCTGTGTGTTATTTCATTACACTACAAACATATTTAGCACACCAAAAACGTGCCACATACTACATTTTTCTCTCTAAATAAAAAAAAAAAACCCAACAACAACAACAACAACAACAAAACTTATAAGCTGACATGCCACACAGCTGTTATCCAATGAACGGTTGTGGGAATAAACTTTTTTTTTTTTTAGGATGGGAAAATTTGGCTGAGAAGGGAAGGATGGTGTGCGCACGCGCACTCGGTGGGACAGGCTGTTGAAAACGGGCAGCTATGCCGCCGCGCGCTGCAGAAAACGGGCTGGACTCGTCCGCTCTGAACGAGGGCCGGTGTTACCGGAGGACCGACCCGGGGACCGCGCGACCGGGAGGCTACTGACGGAGGCTAACGACGGCTGTCTCCCCGGGGGAAATACCTCCTCCTAACCCGCGGCCAAAAAGAAAAAAAAAAAAAAAAAGAGGAAACAAAACAAAACCCCATAAACCTCCTCCTTCTCCTCCTCCTCTGCTCTCCTTTCGGTACAGAGACACCGAGACGTCGGCGATGTTGCCGCGAGACGTGTAGGATTTTTTTTTATTACTATTATAATTATTCTTTTATCCCCGCTGCCTTTCGTTTTTTATCGACTGCAAATCAAAGTAAAGAGACAGGAAGCGACAGCAGCGGCTTTTCACTATGGTTTTATTGGCGTTCCGCAGAAGGACATGTTTTAATAGCTGCTGGACGGGGACGCTATGCGTGCAGTTGTTGCTGTGGATTTTATGCGCCGTCAACGGAGAGGAGCAGCCGTTCAGAGTGGAGGTAAGAATAAATAAATTTTAAAAAGCACTAAAAGGTGTTATTTTAAAGTAATATCCCTCTTATAATCCCCGCGTTGATGCTCCAACAATAGCGCCTTTGTGGGATGTCCAGCTGCGTTGGAATAGATGTTTTCCACCTCCCACTTTTAAAATTTGACACAGGTACAAATATGAAAAGTATTTTTTTGGTGATTAATTCTGAAAAAAGTATTTAATCCCCATTATGTCATCTCACAGGAGTTAGTCAGATGATTAACGTGGTGTTCCCACATTCATTTAGATCCCAACAACAGTAATCAGTCCTGTCATTGTGCAACGACAGTGAATGCATCACATGCCCAAAAGGTTCACTTTGTGCAAAAATTAAGAAAAACAACACAAAACAAAAAAGAGCCACGGGCAACAGTCTGTGCTGGAGATCATATGTTAACCAGACAAGAAATGTATCCTTTGTTCCTGACCTGAAATCTAAACCTAATGGATTGTTATTTGTTCAAGCCTTCAGGCTTCAAGTGTGATCGCTTTTAAAACAGAAACCAGTGTGACTGTGTGCATTGTTGATTCACAAGTCTATATTATTTATTCAATTTCTCACAGGCCAAATTGCTTAAATTCTGTCTGCTCAGCAGTCCAGAAACACACAGCTGCTTATCAATCTGCAGTGGCTAAAATAAAAATCAGAACTATATATCAGATCACCACATTTGGGAATCTGGAAGCAGACAGTGTTTGGCATCATTTCAAACCATTAACCACTCAACAAAGTTGCTATTTTTGTGAGTTGCTATTTTCAGTTCTAGTTTTGGTCTTTCTTTCAATGCTTGAGCATTTCTTTGAGGTTTGTGCCTTTTTGGAAAGGAGGGAACTGTGGAGCAGCACATCCATCTGTTTTTCATGCCTGCTGAACTTCCAGAGCAAGTCAGCACTGTGTGGCTAAAGCCGAATGCATAGGGCTTTGAAAAAGTGCTACCTTGTAAACCCTGGCTGTACTACCCCCCCCCCCACACACACACACACATCTCGGCATGTCTGCTGATGGTCATTTGAGTCCTATGTCTACATATCCTCATGATTTGCAAACTTGGCATGGAGCACTGTTCCCCCTGGAAAAACAGGCAACAGATTTAGTCCAGATGCTACAGGTTTTGCAGTTTAAATGTCCAAGACCACATGACAGAAGAAGAGTGAGTTAATAGGAGGAGGCATGGTTTTTGTACTCAGTAGGGATGCATTGATGTAGACCGGACTGACTCATTTGTGCTCAGTGTTAAATATGGATGTGGACAGAGCCTTGTGTCTGCACTCTGTCTTCATTTCATCCCTATTTGTGTTCATTTTATGAAAGTTTAGGGATACAGAAAAAAACAGCAATATTGGTGGTAATTGTGGGATCAGTGCACCCAAGGTTCAAGCAAGACACAATTTAACAGCAAAAGTTCATGAAGAAGACTGCTGATAGTGGCAGAATACTTTGAGAAGAGTTTTCTTGATATGAAGGGTTCAATTGCAAAACCCAGTATCTCCAAAACCATAAATTTTTAGTCGAGGCCAACATGTACTCGGCTGTCAAGGGGACCATCAGTGTGCAATTTTAACAAACTGTTTTCATTTTATTGATGAAAGTCTGTGCATTTCCACATTTGGTTTCCTTTAAATCTCCTTTTTCAACTGCATTTTTCTCCATTAAAAAAAATACTTACTGGGTTTTGCATCTGAACTCTTCATATAGTCTTAAGGGCCGAGACTTTCTGGACTTGTCACATTTCTGTTTGATTATGATTCACAGACCTGAGATTCTGTTATAAAATCATTATCAATGCATCTTTTTTCTGCACATGATTTCTTTTTTTTTTTCATTGTGTGGCTACTTGGTACTTTTCAAAGCAAAGCATTTGTAACCATCCATAGTGAATTTATTTCCAATGCGTTCTTTAACAGTTCAGCCATAGTTGCACTCAACGTGGCTCTCATTCATTCATTGTACAATCCAAGAGGAAGGAGCCACCGGCTAAACCTCCGTCTTATGTGTGGGCTCATGGATCATGTACAATGACTGACTCAGGTGTTTAGATTATTACCACTCCAACAAAGTAATAGGTTAAACATTTATGTGTACCTCATAGCAATGCACTGGCACACTGGCTCTGTTGCACGAAGGCACGTTGTACTTGTGTCAAAATAATTTAAACAGGGCTGTGTGATAGAATGACATCCTGTCGAGCATGTACCCTGCCTTACACCCTGTGACTGCTGTGATGGGCTCCACCCCCAACCCTTATATGGATATAGAAAATGGGAGGGTATAGAAAATGAATGAATGAATGAATAATTAAAACAGCAGTGCACTTTGTGTAATGGCAAAATTTTGTTGCAATGATGACACTCGGAAAACATGAGACGCAGTATCTGTTCTCATCTTGTTCACCCATATATTTTAATGTATGGATTTAATATATGGGTCATATTTTAATAGCATTTTGGGTTCAGCAGGATGAACTGTGCACACAGTGTGCTCCAACATGGTGTGACACAACGTATATTAAAATTAAAATAATGGTGTATATGATTTTAGGTGATTAGCCATAAGTAACAGCCATGATTCAAAACAAATAATCTATGGATTCTTAGCCCTTTCTGAAACAGAATATCAGTCTGCCTTGAATGCAGCCATCGCCTGAGTTTTAAATGTGCTTGCAGAGGGTGAAGATTGTAAAAAAAGTGTTCTTAGAGCAGCCCAGTCTCACGCTTTTTTTTTTTGTGCTCCTGTGACGAAATGAGTCAAATTTTCATGACGGGGGTTTTTTTTTTTAACTCACTATTGCAAACTCTGCTCCTACCCCGACCCTAACCTTAACCATAACCTAATCTTAAACTATAACCACCCCCGATCCCTCCGCTTCACTTTTAATTTTGTGCAGCCATTACGGAATGAATTAGAATGAATTTGTGACCAGGTTGCTTAGAGACACCATTGTATAATTATTGTTTGTTTTTGAAATTAAAAACTGTGTTCACATGGAGCCAGGCTTTTCCACTAGCTGTTTTTTTGTTCTGTGGTCTAAAATCAGGCGTTTTTATGTTTCATCTCGCATCTGGCTTCATGTTTCCACAGAAAGTCTGCTGTAGCCAGGGGATATCAGTTGTCTCCAATGACCTGTCAGATGAAACTTTGATTCATGAAGCTGAGAATTCAGTTTGCTGAGAATTGACACATAAATGAAGCATTTGTCTCATTCAGCTTTCCTGTTACTGACAGCGAAAATGGTCAGTCACACTGTGCCTTGTTTTCATTTTTGGAATCGAGTATTCTATCAATTATTTTATCGATTAATCGAGTAATCAGATAAAAAGTACCTTAGTGTTTTTAAACAATGTCAGTAGTGGCAGGGCTCTCCCTAAACAATGGAATAATGTCGCTGGGCCATCAGATTTTTAGTTCAGGGTGTTCCCTCTCTCTCTGTTTTCCTGGGTAATTATTTATTTTTTTGACATTAAGAGTTTTGGAGCTTTGCTGAACCATAAGCCCAGGTGGTCTGTGAAATCTTCATTCTGCAGACAGGACATTGTTTTTTTTCCTTTTATTGCACATTTCATGAGTCACATGTTTATGACTGTGATTTATTCAGTGTTTAGTGTATATTTATACATGCTCTACAGAGTAAAGCTCAAACCAAAGTCAAATTCCTTGTTTTCTGTGGCTACTTTGCAAATGACACAGCCTTTGAAAAATGGCTGTGGTGTTCAGTGTTTCCACAACAGCTGCACAGATAAATTAACTGTACAGCATGTTGATAAAAACTCTTATCAAATCCGAATATAGGCATTTTTTTTGGGGAACAGTTAAACATGATTCATTTAAAGTGTGCATCCTTTCGCTTCATCTGCGGAGGTGGAGAATGGCCATTGGAGCAAACAGTGTTTTAAAAAAAAAAATATACAAACACACTTTTTCACTTTAAAAGCATAATATGTCAGTTTCAGATGATCAGCGCGGACCCTTTCTTTTAAAAGGTTTTATTTTACTCAGCGTGTGGCTTTGTAAACTTGTAGCATCACCTGCTACATTGATTAGTGCTTACATTAGTTATGGGCATGCTCTATGGTCTTCTGTTTTTGTGGGAGCGTTACAGCTCCACCTACAGGCCTGGCATAGGTACTGCTGCTTTAAACAAAGCCTCGAAGAAAAGAATTTGCCTCGAAAATTTTTTGTAATCGAATTATTCGAATTACTCGATTAATCGTTTCAGCCCTAATTGTAAGTCTCTCCGCACACATGCGCTAATAATTAGTGATCGCTGATGTATTTTATTCATCTCACTCTGAGCGTTAGCAGATGCATTTCAGGAAAACGTCTCACCCGGTAATTCTCTACAATTCTCAGCATTTTTTGGCATGTGATGTACATTTTACAATGAGCAGAAACATCCCGATGACTGACAGACAGAGGAAAACAAACCTGCTCCATCTGAAAAGAGAGCTTCTGAGCTTTCATTTGAAAGTGATGGCTCAGATTTACAGAGGATATACAGACAGGAGATGACACACTTCACCCCGAAACTCCTAACTTTTTCAGAGTGTTGGCTTTTGGAACCTAAAGTGTGGTGATTCGCTGTTTGTGTGGATGCTGGTTTACTGAAGCTGTGTACATGGATGTGGGACATCTCCATGACGCTGACGGAGACGGATTTATTACATTGGAAAAAGTCAGAATACATTATTTCCAGGAGTTAATGGACTTTATTTAACGTGCTACAATCGTGAGAGAACTAAAGGCAAAGCTGCAGCTGGCAGTTGTGAGTGCGAGCATGTGTGCGTGCGTGGGGCTTCTTTGATCGTGTGGAGTTTACATTTGGAAAAAAATCTACAATTGGGTGAGACTGGCATGTTCAGATTTTTCCTCCTTTTGTCTTTCTTCTCAGTGGAGCTTGCAAAATTTTTGTAAACTCTGATAGAGTTTGTGAATTTGGATGTGGAATGTGTGCATGTGCTGTGCAGCATGCTGCTCCTCCTAGCTGTTGCTACTGTTGCTGTGAACATGAAGGAGTGTCTTCACAGCATTTTTTTCCCCCAGCAGCCTATACAGATTTATTTATTTATTTTTTTAGATTTTCGTGATAACACCACTTACAATTAATCATGCACAAAGCTGAACCTCTAGCAGAGACTGTTATTGACAGGCTGCGTTTATGAATAATTGCGGCAGGTGCACTCAGAGCTGCAGCTTTTACTGTGACTGCATCAAAATGAACAGTTTTCACATAAAAATGAATCATCATAACACGACATCACACTTATGTCAACTTTGTAATTAATCTGTGTCTTAGTTCTTAACGTTATTGGCTACATTCTATTCAATCGTGCGCTGGGTGCTTCTAATAGTCACTTCACCTGTCGGAAACACACTAGTACTCACGAGTGCTTTGTTTTCGGAAGTCTTTGTAGCTTCGTAGTTTGTTGCAAATGACATATATCTTGAAACCGGTCACGGAAGTGCACAGAGTAATCCCGGTGGATCATCAGATGGTCACTAACAGCCTAAATCTTAATTGTTATGATTTCGGTGCGACATGTCCTTTAATGTAACTGTCTCTTTATCGGACTGTTAGGGACTCAGCTACACCTGTCTGACATGACATTTTATGTGCATGTGACAAATGGACATCAGTTACTGATGAGCCATTTGTGATCATCATTAGAATAATTTATCGTGTAAATAATTATTAGTTGCACCCATAACATTCTAAATACTAAAACATTTTTCCTCTAATGACCAAAGAGACTTTGTGCCTGAGCCAATAATTTGGTAGAAGTTACACTTTTCATAGAACACAATAAGAACCAATAAATTCTACCCACATGCTCCGTTGCATAATCTGCAATGGAAATCACCAATTCTTCATTTGCAACTGCCCGAACGGCAACAAATTAATCTTGTAAGTTAGGAGGAAAGATGTGAGTCTTCTCTCTGAACAATTCCATATTTTTGTTCTTTGTTTATTGTCTCTGCTGTAGAGGTTTTGTTGTAAATCATGCAGTATTTTTGTAACACTATGCCTCCATGGTTCTCAGTATTTTTTTTTACATTTTAAAGTTGACTGCATCAATCTGGTCCACTGAGACAGCAAAATTAAAAGGCTAGAATGATTAAGAAATTTACCATTTTTCTTATAAACAATTTTGTTCTGTGTTCGAAATTTAATCACATTGGTTGTATAGATAGAATTGATGACAAATACGTCACACCAACAAAGCAGGACAGTGAGACTGAATTTGTACCCCAGTCACACATAGCCAGAATCACGCAGAGTGGTGTTGGGCTTTTGAAATGGCGCACATCCGAAAGGTGTCGGATTTCAGTTCCAGAATGTTCTGACAGCCATCTGCGGAAGTCGACACACTTGGTCAAAATCTGCCGGCAGCCCTGAGTGTGAAGCACATGTTCATAATTCTCTGGGTGTGGTTGAGATGGGACACCTATCTGACCGTGGTCCATGAGCAGTCTGAGGACCATCTAACCGCAATTTACATATTCTGATGGTGGCAAAATGCGATCCGAAGTGATCTGAGTGCATATGACGGAACCTCGAGATAGACTTGTCTTGTTGCAGGCAAGAAATGAGAATTGTTCTCCGTTACGTTCATAAAGCTCCAAACGCTGCGCCACTCTCTGCCGAGTCAAACTGCCTTTTTAAATCAAATGAGACCTCTTTCCAAACTTTTAATACAAACAATAAACAACAATAGACTAAAATGTTTTTTTCCTCTCAAAAAGACACATCCTGCGTTCTTTCTGAATTACATTGACGCTGACGTGCAGCTGGCTGACCTCAGCTCAGAGGTATGGAGTGACATTCATGCCATTAATGTCTGAAAGGAAATGCTTTTGACAACAAAGACAGATTTGGTTTATTTCTATTTATGTATGGAGATCAAGGATCCACCATATACGAGGTCTATTAGAAAAGTATCCAACCTTATTATTTTTTTCAAAAACCATATGGATTTGAATCACGTGTGATTGCGTCAGACAAACTTGAACCCTCGTGCGCATGCGTGAGTTTTTCCATGCCTGTCGGTTGCGTCATTCGCCTGTGAGCAGGCTTTGAGTGAGGAGTGGTCCAGCCCCCTCGTCGGATTTTCATTGCCAGGAAATGGCGGAATGATTTGGGCTTTTTTTTCCATCAGAATTTTTTCAGAAACTGTTAGAGACTGGCAGCTGGAAACCATTCGAAAAATTTATCTGGCTTTCAGTGAAAATGTTACGGGCTTGGTAGAGAATAAGGAGTGTTGCTGTCGCTTTAAGGATGGCCCCCAGCGGCTGTGGGGTGCGCCGCGCTCCGAAGCCGCCATCAACAGGCTGAACGACCATTTCATTTCTAAACGGATGGCTGTCTGGATCCCTGACCATCGTGTGCCATTTCTCTGGTTATCACAAGAGCTGGACATCAACCATTTTCCAGCAGATTTCACTTTTAACAAGAGATTTTGTCATGGAAAGCCGAGCGGAGGCTTCGCGTGTCACGATGGATTCGCTACTGGAGCGAGACAAAACCACCTCCATTTTGGTCTCACAGGACGGCTTTGAGATAGCGTTCAGACAGCTGTCAGTGGTTTTTCCATCGAGTGATTATCCGAGAAATTGTGGATGTGCCTGGACATGCCAGAACATGTCCTGTGAGGCTTCATCACGGCGTTGCTGTGCGCCATGCGGCACCGCCGCGATGCGCGAAGCCTCCGCTCCTCTTTCCATGACAAAAACTCCTGTAACAGTGGAATGTGCCGTTCATTTCCAAACTGGATGCTGTGTTTTATCCGGGATGTCGTCTGACTAGCACAGGAATTGTAAAAAGACGTGGACATCAGCACTTTTTCGGCACTTTGAGACAGACGTGCGGAGGAATTCCAGATAAATTTTTCTAATGGTTTCCAGCTGCCAGTCTCTAACAGTTTCTGAAAAAATTCTGATGGAAAAAAAGCCCATATCATTCCGCCATTTCCTGACAATGAAAATCCGACGAGGGGGCTGGACCACTCCTCACTCAAAGCCTGCTCACAGGCGAATGACGTGGAAAAACTCACGCATGCGCACGAGGGTTCAAGCTTGTCTGACGCAATCACACGTGATTCAAATCCATATGGTTTTTGAAAAAAATAATAAGGTTGGATACTTTTCTAATAGACTTCGTAGAGTTTATTTAAATCCACAGATCAAGGATCCAGTGACCAATTTCATATTTATTTACTTTAAGAATCAATAAAATGTTGTTGACATACAACCCCAATTTCAATAAAGTTGGGACATTGTGTAAAATGTAAATAAAAACAGAATACAATGATTTGCAAATCCTCTTCAACCTATATTTAATATTATATATAATATATGAATATATTTAATCTTCATACTGATAAACTTGAATGTTTTCGTGCAAATATTTGCTTATTTTGAAATGGATGCCTGCAACATGTTTCCAAAAAGCCCGGACAGTGGTATGATTACCACTGTGTTACATCACCTTTCCTTCTAACAACACTCAATAAGCTTTTGGATTGGGGTTGTATGATTGAAATCTCATATTTTGTTATTTTATGTTATACCTTCTGACTTTTGTTTTGCATAGGTCATAAATGATTTTAAAAAGTAAAAAAAAACCTTAATATTGAATCAATATCCCCTTTGCACCCTTCTTAACCCTTTATAGGGCAAGTGACTATTTTTGGTAATTTCCGCACACTTTGCATTTGGCCCCCCTCCTGTACCTGAGTAAGGCTGAGAAACTAATGGTCCTCATTCAGCCAATCAGAAGGGATCAGCCAGTGTCAAAAGTCCCTCCACTGTGAAATTTGACCAATCAGGTGACACCTGGGGTGTCTCCAACTTTCTCTTTTTTCTGAAGGCCAAAAAAGGCACCCATGTGGCTCGCCTAACTGTGCATTTCTGTACAGACCAACAAAACTAATTATGGTAAGTTGATGAAACTCACATATTTTATTGTTAACAAGTTGTGCTAAGTTATGACGTGTGTTGTTTGTGGAGTACTTGGTGAAATTAGTGAAATTACAGCATGAAAAATGTGGACACCATTTTTGATCATATGCCCGGTTCTCTTAAAAATTAGTTTTAATTACCTTTGTCTATTTTTAAACATATGCCCGGTACACTGTAGAATTTATGATTACACAATTTTGGTGAAATTAGTGAAATTACAGCATAAAAAATGTGGACACCATTTTTGATCATATGCCCAGTTCTCTTAAATATTAGTGTTAATTACCTTTGTCTATTTTTGAACATATGCCCAATACGCTGTAGAATTTATGATTACACAATTTTCTTGACAAGAAAGCAATACATCTAAGGAAATTGAGTTAGATTTTAAGGTTAAGTTTTGAAAACACTATACAGTAGGGCTGCAGCTATCGATTATTTTAGTAATCGAGTATTCTATCGATTATTCTGGCGATTAATCGAGTAATCGGATAAAAAGTACTTTTGTGTTTTTAAACAACATCGATAGTCCAGGGCTGTCCTTTAGCAATGGCACAATGTCACTGCACCAAAGTGTTGGCATTTTGTTGAAATGGCGATGGGATGTGGCTTTCTGTTTTGTTTTCTCCAACTTGTAAAATGTAACCATTTTTACGTTTTTTTTTTTTTTTTTTTTTTTTTAATTAAGGTTGATGGACTGGGTCCCTGTGTGATTTTTTTTTTTTTTTTTTTTCCCCCCCTCTTTCTCTGCAATTCAGCAGATGCATTTCAGCTGGAGGTTGAACATGCAGCCTCGCAGTCAGTTTTTTTTATTATTATTATTTTATTTAAGTCACCGTGTTTGTGAAGTGTTGTCCAAAAAAGCAAAAAATTAAAAAGTCAAACAGTGGACTTCTGCTGTTTGTCAATGTAGCCGGGGCCAGAGCTGTGACTCGCCCGGTCTGAGAGCCCCTCACACCGTGCAGAGAGCAGCCGGCCACCGTCCCTCCTCACGTAGAGCAGACCGTGTGTTTTTAAAACTAGACAAACACACTGCTTCGTTTTAAATGCACAGTAAGTCTATTTCAGATGATCAGCGTGGACCATCTATCTCTTAAAAGCCTTTATTTTACTCTGTGTCAGGCTGGAAAGTGGTAGCTATCGTTGCTAATTTCATTAGCTGTTATGCTCCAGTCTTCTTCTGTGTTTTTTTCCTGTGGACATTGCAGCGCCACACACAGGCCTGACATATGTACTACAACGTTAAACAAAGCTTCGAGGCACAGAATTTGCCTCGGAACATTTTTTGTAATCGAATTATTCGAGTTACTCGACTAATCGTTTCAGCCCTACTATACAGTGATTCAGAGTTAATTTTGGCCAATTTTTAGAAATGCGACACGAGCCACAGACCCCCAAACAGTCTGTAGATGAGGTGATGGTTGCCTACAAAGGGAAGACAGCTGGCAACCTGAGGCAATATATTAAAATAAGCCAGATAAATGGTGATTTAAGTTGTTTGCTAGGGCCTCTTAGGATGGCTTCATCCATGACATTGTGCTATACCAGGGCAAGACCACCTTGGATGCCCATGATGTACTCCTGACGAATGAACAAAAAGTCTTGGGTGCCACCAGCCAGATTGTCGCTGTCCTGGCCAGTACCACGTCGTCCCCCACCACCACAGCCATTTTTGCTGACAACTTTTTCACCAGCCTGGAGCTAGTGCGGTACCTCCGAGTCCACAATTGCAGGTACACAGGGACAGCCAGGGACAATAGAATCAGAAAGCCTCCACTCAAGTCCATCAAAGAGATGGATAAAAAGGTTGTCCCTCATGGTACTTGTGACTACGTTACCAGTGATGATGGAAAACTGGCCGTCAGGTGGAAGGACAACAAAACGGTCACTCTGCTGTCAACAGACATGGGGGTGGAGCCAATGTCCTCAGTCATCAGGTACTGCAGTGAGACCAAGATGAAGGAGCTTGTGAGCTGTCCAGCTGTCATCAAGAGTTATAATGCTAACATGGGGGGCGTTGATAAAAGTGACATGCTTGTACACCTCTACCGCACCCCCATGAAGTCCAAGAGGTGGTATTTACGTCTGTTTGCGTACGTCCTTGATATTAGTCTCACAAATGCATGGGAGTGGGAGGCCAGTCTCTGAAAGATTTCAGAATCCAGGTGTTCAGGGGTGCCAGCAGCCAGACACATTACTCATCTAGCTCCAGAAGAAGTTCATCTTCATCTGTTGACAGCCTGACCACCACTGTTGATGTCCCTAGACCTGTCCAGTGACACCGCAGCCACGCGCCAAACGAGGCTGTGCGCTTTGATCTGTCCCTCTTCCATGCCCCTGTACATGCAAAACGTCAAATATGCAAGTACAGCAGCAGCAAAGGCAACATTATCAGGTCAGATGTGGTCTGCAGGGTCTGCAAGGTTCTCGTAACTGCTTTATTAGATACCATGACAAACTAGCATAGTGGTGTCTAAGCACAAGTTGACATGTTTCTGTTGCAGCAGGAATGTTATAGTCTAAAAGTGATGTTCTAATGTTCAAACCTACATGTTCTGTTCCCCCTACATGTCTTTTTCTTGTTTTTTTTTATATATACAGTTATTGGATTTTTATTTACCACTTATGGGCAAGGAACCAAATACGATAACTTCGTTGACCTCAAATTCCTAAAGAATTTTAATTTTTTTTTCAAATGTAATAACAGAAATAAAGTTTGGTTATGGCCTTCAATAACAGTGTGGTGTTGAATTTTTGAATTTCAAAGTATTTCAATGGGTGCCCTGTAAAGGGTTAAAAACTTACAGTAGTTTTAATTTAGTGAGGCAGAAAGCTGAGCTTCATTAGACACAGAGATTTTCTACTGTGTGAAAGAGTGCAAATATATACTTTTTTTCCACATGACAAGTTTTTGAATTGAATTATATCTTTTAATTCATCTTGGATTGTTATTAGCTATTATTTTGTTAACATGCCATATTTTTCAGAGTATGTTGCATTTTATTTATTTATTCATTTTAACTAGTTTGGGAGGTCCAGCAACATAGACCTAAGTGCCACATATATACCAACTATAATAATAATTATAGTAATTATTTATATAGGACTTTACCAGGAATCAAAACATTAAAGAAAATAAACTACAGTAACAAAAGAATAAATGCTAGGTGTGTAACGCAAAAGCCACGGTTCGGATTGGATATGGGTTTAAGATACAGATTGGATCATTTTTCAAATCAGAAAAAATAAACCCACAAATACTATTTGCTTTCGATTTTTAAAAATAACAATAAGCAATTAAAATAAGTAAGTTTTGCCTGTCTGAATGAAAACAAGGCATCCAATGGTAACATCATTTTAAAATAAAATACTTCACTGTTGTATTAATTTGCTATATTAAACAGTATTCATGATTAAAAAGGAGCAAAACTATAGGAAAGAGATGGCGGGCAGTTTGTCCTCATTTCCTATAACGTTATTATTATTTTTGTTGTAGAATCCAGAAGTACACTGAGCCTGTCTGTAGGGGAGGACAGCGCTGTAACAGGCTGCATGAATGCACAGCTACAGTGTAGCAACAGTCTCTATGCCAGGCTGTTTTTATTTTTGAAACCGACTGTGTGTCAGGGGGTTGCTGCTGCACTTTTTCCACTCAGTGTGATTTGACCATAACTGCATCAAAATTAATGCAGTTATCTGTTTAAAAACCAAGTCACCATGACACAAAATCACACATATGTAAACTTTGTGTGAAGAAAAAAAAAAAACATGCTGCGATGGTTCCGTGTACGTGAAAACAGCAGCTTTTCCCCAGCAGGTGCACGATGTGGTTACACATTGCACAGCTGAAAAAAAAAAAAAAATACATGTCACACATGGGATTGGAACCCGTGCCTTCCAAAAGCTCTGATTTCAGTCAGAAACTTGACCAAGTGAGCTACCGTCACTGTCCTGTAAAAGGTGCTGAACACTGCTTCATATCAAGAAGCACATGGATGTATTTAAAAAATAAAAACCCATGGTTACTGACATACAGTCATGAAATGACATGAATGAGAAGCAGTTTGCTCATTCATGTCCACATCTGCTGGTGCGTGCCCTCCTGGCCCGCCACACACGTGTCTTGTGGATGGAGGGCTGTAGGATAGGGCTGCAACAAACAATTATTTGGATCATTGATTCATCTGATGGGGTTTTGACACGATTAATCGATTAATCAGATTAGCGGGGAATTTTTTAAAAATGTGCCAGGGAAACAATTTTTCTCTCCTTCCATCACTTTATTTAACAACAGAACATTATTTGAAAACTTAAAATACTTGAAAATCAACAAATTGTCAAATGTCCCTTGGCTGTTGAAATATAAAATAGTAAAGAATAAAAGAGTTTATAATAAAGAACAAAAATAATTATTTAAAATGGCATTGCTTTATCAAAGGGCTGAGTTGCCATAAAACAACATTGAAGCATATAAATGTTATAAAATATATGGTGAAAAAAGAGGTATTTTTATTGCTGCAAATGAGCAATTAGAATAACCAGTTAACCATAAAACCTAAATCAAAAACTGTAGCCGGACTCATTATATGTGCAACATTCTCTGTATAACTTGTAAACTATGTGGTCATTTCACAATGACACATGTGACTCATCCCACATACTCTCTCTCTCTCTCTCTCTCTCTCTCTCTCTCTCTCTCTCTCTCTCTCTCTCTCTCTCTCTCTCTGAGCAAACTTTGGAAACATGAAGGCTTTCAACTGTAAAATAAAGCCTATAAATGAATTTCTGGAGCTCGTTTTATGTGAAGACTTTGACAGTTTTTTTCCCGCTGCAGCGCTGCTCGGCTCTCTGTCTGCGGGGGGGCGGCCAGTTGTGTGAGAAGAATTTGAATGTTTTAAACCAAAAAAAAAAAAAAAAATGCCACTTGTCCGGTTGGACAACGATTTAGAGCTGTTACTTGTCTGATCACATTTTACACTTGTCCCGGACAATCGGACAAGCGTTAATGTCGATGGTTGGACTTTGACAACATTAATAAAAAACTGTCGGTGCTGTTACTGTTTTCTTTTTCTTTTTCTCTCTCTCTGCCCCTCACCCTCACTGCTCTGGGAGACGCGCAGACAGCATGAGCCTGACTAGCTTCATATCACTGCCTGACTTGTCATACTGAGACGTTGCGACTGCTTAAACAAAAATAAAGATTTGTTAACTTGCCCAGACACTGAGCTCTCCCCTTCCTCGTTGATGACTCCGACATGCTTTTGTTTGAGATGCATCATTACCGTCGTACTCCCGTGCCATGCGAGGTCCGACTTGCAAATGTTGCAGTTAACAAACGTCTTTGTGTTAACGTAAAGTGCTCCCACACTTTTGAAGTCTTGACTTTCTTCTGTCTACTTGCTTCTGCCATATTCTAAGTGTGTAATTCTTCTACGAAACAGCGTCTGATCTGCTCTGTGCACTGGTCGCTTCTGGCACCATAATCGCTCGACACAATGCATCGATGACGCAATGTGTTGCCAACGCCTGTCGTAATTGAATTTTATCGATTTTATCGATTCGTTGTTGCAGCCGTACTGTAGGACACCACATCACGTGGAACACAGCTCACATGGGTGACGTGACAGTCAGATCGCCTGCTGCGTGTTATGAGCGACAGTCAAGTTTCAACCTGGGGGCAGCCTGTCCATGTGCATGCCGCTTGCTTGCTGCAGCCTGTCGCCACAGTGATATATGTTTTTATTTATGTCCACTTGATGACAGCAAACAGACACACATGCGTCACAGTGGTCAGTTGTTAGTCCATGTCTGTCCAAACACAGTACTGTCCAGCTGGGATGTCCAGAATGACAGATCTCCATAGACACCTATTTCATAGCTACACCTCCTGTCAGTTCAGTGCACACACCAAAGCCAAACTCGTGGGGCACTTAGACAACTTTCACTGTGAGTACGACAGTGATTGTCTGCAGTCTGTTGCCAAGAGTGCGAATGGCCACACATTTTCTAAGTGCCATGCGAGTGGTGTTAGATGTTTGTGCATGTCAGCTGGAATTTGGCCGACACCTGCAGCAAAAGGGTTCAATGGGCTTGCACAGCGCACACTGTCTTTCAGCCGTTGGTGTGCGCAAATAGTTGTAGCAACAGGTGTATGAGGCATTAGAGGCAGCAATGAAATTACACGGTTTGCATATGATTCCTGCTTCATGTGCACTTAATGCGCAACTCGACCAAATTCACACTATGTGTGAAGGGGCCCTTAGAGAGAGCCCTGGACTATTGATGTTGTTTAAAAACGCAAAAGTACTTTTTGTTCAATTACTTGATTAATCGATTAAATAATTGCTAGAATACTCAATTTCAAAATAATTCTGTAGCTGCAGCCCTTCTCCATAGCCCTGAGCTGAACTCTTGCAGCTGGCTGTGCTGCAGGTCAACATCAGTGTAATTCATAAAGAATGGAGGAATTCTCATTTTAGGAGAAAAAAAATGGTTTTGGTCTGTTTTGGTCAACATCGTGGTTTAGGGGAAAGATACAAAACGCTACCTCAAAGATTTCAGCTCTCAGTTTCCACTGTGAGGAACATAGTGAGGAAATGGAAGACCACAGGCACTAGGGATGGGTATCGAGAACCGGTTCCTTTTGGGTATTGTTAAGAAATGATTTGATCCACCGACATCAATAACCTGTTTGCTTAACAATTCCCTTATCGGTCCTTCAGAGTGGCCGTTGTTTTTGGGGGTGTTTGTCAGGAAAATGATAATTTCTCTACATTAATTACAGATCCTGCAGCGGGTCTGTAATCAATTTTTCTGCAGCGCGACTTTGCTTTGAACCTTGAACCAATCAAAGCAGTGATTTGCAGAACGAAGCAGTGCTTCGACCTGCTGCTTCGTTCATTCATTGTTTTATTTCGCTTTATCTTAATTTTTCCCCACTAAAACCCTAAAGAGCATATGTCTGAGTAATATTTACCTTTTTTATGTTAAATCGACCTGTTATGGTCTTCTGAAACAGTTGATAGACGTATTTTATAACTTAAAAACTGGACTGATGCTAACGCCTTAGCATGTCTATGGCGTTTTCAGTGTTAAAGTTAGCATTAAGCTGTTTGCATCTCAGCATATATTACTAATAATAGCAACAATAATAGTAATAATAACTCATAATAACTAATAATGCTACAATACAATTTTAGAGAAAGAGACAAAAAGAACCTGATGAAAAAAAAAACACATCAGAAAAGATAAAACCAACTAACAATGAAAATAAATAAATACATATAGAAATCAATAAATTTGCTCCGTCAATCTGCCAAGCTATAAAACTGCTGCATCCTATTAAGAGCAGAATACTACTGGAATGAATTTCAATAAGGAAAGTTGTTTTTTTTCTCACCAAAATGGATGCTGCTCTCACTGCAGTTTATTGTCTGGAATAGTCCCACATTGCATTTCAGAGCTTCTAGAATTCAGATTTTCGTGCGGGTGGTGTTGGCGGATAACTTTGGGTTTCAGCTTTTTTTGTTTTTCACCACTTCCATCCTTGAATATGTCAATCATAAGTCACGTTTGTGCGGATTAAAGTCCCTAACTGGGACTCCTGTCTTGTTGCGAGAAAGAAACAAGAATCGTCCTCCGTTCTGTTCACACAGTCCCAAATGCTACGCAGCTCTCTGCCGAGTCAAGTTAGAATGACAGCGTCCAGTTGGAATTAATAAATTCAAAGCAAAGTGCCGTTTAAATCAAATGATGCCTCTTTCCAAATGTTGTAATAGAAACAAACTGCAATCGATCAAAACGTTTTTTCCTCCCAAAATGAGACATCCTGCGCTGATGTGCAGCAACCAGCTGAGCTCAGCTCAGAGGTATGGAGTGACATTCATGCCAAAATGTCTGAAAGGAAATGCTTTTGACAAAAACTACAGATTTTATTTATTTATATTTATTTCCAGAGATCAAGCATTCAATGACCAATTTAAAATGTTGTTGACATAGAAAACCTGTAAAGCTTACTTTTTGTTGGGAAAGTGTAGTGACACGGACCCACAACAGGGGGCGTAAATGAATGGACAATAGATGAGCCAAAAATACAACACTTTACTGCTGTGAAATGTGCACAATGAAATATAGACAAATACAGAATTTGGATAGAGTCAAATGTACAAAGGTGACGTGTGGGCAGGCTCGAGGATAGAAGACGTCTGTCCAGAGAAGAACCGGATCCCACACGATTTCCACTGCCACCGAACCCGGAGAATACTGGAGCCGCCAAATCCCGAGTCCCCAGGTGGCCACCGTCTCCGGCTGTCGGATCTGGTACTGCTGGCAGGAAGCAGAAACAGTTAGGTGTGGGTGTGTGCACACCCAGTAACTCGGTCAGCAACAGTTCCTTTATGGTGGGCAAAACACCTCCACCTCCGAAAGAGGAACACAGAAAAACAGCAGCGCCTGAATCACTACTTATCACAGTTCAGCGTGAGGAGTGAAGATCGTCACTTTGTCACAGAATATGGCCGAGAGATTACCTCGTAGATAGACGATATCTCAGCAGCGAGGTGGAGATGGGTGACAGCTGTCAAGAGATGATGAGTGACAGCTGTCACCCCCGGCTGTTGCCACGAGGCAGCAGCGCCCTCTTGTACCTGAAGCCTGCACTTCAGGCAGGGCGCCCTCTGGTGGTGGGCCAGCAGTACCTCCTCTTCAGCAGCCTGCACAACAGGACCCCCCCCTCAACGGGCGCCTCCTGGCGCCCGACCAGACTTGTCGGGGTGTCGGGTGTAGAAGTCGGCCAGGAGGGCCGGGTCCAGGATGAAGCTCCTCTTCACCCAGGAGCGTTCTTCAGGTCCATACCCCTCCCAGTCCACCAAGTACTGGAACCTCCGGCCCTTTCGACGGACGTCCAGGAGTCGGCGCACCGTCCATGCCGGCTCCCCGTCGATGATCCGGGCAGGAGGCGGCGCCGGTCCGGGAGCACAGAGGGGTGAGGTGTGGTACGGTTTGATCCTGGAGACGTGAAAAACTGGGTGGAGCCGCAGTGAAGCTCCAGCTCCCAGCTTCACTGCGGCCGGACTGAGGACTTTGAGGATCTTGAACGGACCGATGTATCTGTCCTTCAATTTAGGGGAGTCCACCTGTAGGGGGATGTCCTTCGTTGACAGCCACACCTCCTGCCCGGGCTGGTATGCAGGGGCTGGGGAACGCCGGCGGTCTGCATGGGCCTTAGCCCTCGTCCGGGCCTTCAACAAGGCAGAACGGGCGGTGCACCACACCCGACGGCATCTTCGTAGGTGGGCCTGGACCGAGGGTATTCCGACCTCTCCCTCCACCACGGGAAACAATGGGGGCTGGTACCCCAGACACACCTCAAACGGGGAGAGGCCGGTGGCAGAGGACACCTGTCTGTTATGTGCGTACTCGATCCAGGCCAGATGGTCACTTCAGGCCGTCGGGTGCACGGATGTCACACAGCGGAGGGCCTGTTCAAGTTCCTGGTTGGCCCGCTCTGCCTGTCCATTCGTCTGTGGGTGATACCCGGACGAGAGGCTCACGGTGGCCCCCAGTTCTCTGCAGAAACTCCCCCAGACCTGTGAGAAGAACTGAGGACCACGATCCGAGACAATGTCAGTTGGTATCCCATACAGACGCACGATGTGGTGGACCAGGAGGTCTGCTGTCTCCTGGGCCATTGGGAGCTTCGGGAGGGCCACGAAGTGGGCCGCCTTGGAGAATCGGTCCACTACCGTGAGGATGGTCGTCATGCCCTGGGACGGCGGGAGGCCCGTGACAAAGTCCAGGCCGATGTGGGACCAGGGGTGATGAGGCACCGGGAGCGGTTGCAGAAGTCCTTGAGTTTTTGAATGGTCTGCCTTGCCCCTGGCGCAGGTGGTACAGGCCTGGACATATTCCCAGACGTCGGCTTCCATGGATGCCCACCAGAAGCGCTGCCGGACCACTGCCACGGTCCTTCGCACCCCTGGGTGACAGGAGAGCTTGGAACCGTGACAGAAGTCCAGGACTGCAGCTCTGGCTTCTGGTGGGACATAGAGGCAGTCCTTCGGGCCCGTTCCTGGGTCCGGGCTCCGTGCCAGGGCCTCCCGGATGGTCTTCTCCACGTGCCAGGTGAGGGTGGCCACGATAGTGGACTCAGGAATGATGGACTCTGGCGGATTTGACAGCTCTGTTTTGACTTCATCCTCGTGAACCCGGGACAAGGCGTCCGATCTTTGATTCTTGGTCCCGGGGCAGTAGGTGATCCGGAAGTCAAAACGCCCGAAGAACAATGACCAGCGGGCTTGCCTGGGGTTCAGCCGCTTGGCGGTCCTGATATACTCCAGGTTCCGATGGTCCGTGAAAACTGTGAATGCTACCGTAGCTCCCTCCAACAGATGTCTCCACTCCTCAAGAGCCTCTTTCACCGCGAGGAGTTCCCGATTGCCCACGTCATAGTTCCATTCAGCTGGGGTCAACCTGCATGAAAAATAGGCACATGGGTGGAGAACCTTGTCGGACTCCCCGCTCTGGGACAGCACGGCTCCTATCCCTGAGTCAGAGGCATCCACTTCAACCACAAACTGGCGGCTAGGATCGGGCTGCACCAGAACTGGTGCAGTCGAAAACCGACGTTTCAACTCCCTAAACGCGGCTCTGCACCGATCATACCAGGTGAAGGGGACTTTTGACGAGGTCAGGGCTGTCAGGGGACTAACTACCTGACTGTTGCCCTTAATGAACCTCCTATAGAAATTTGCAAAGCCGAGGAACTGTTGCAGTTTCCTACGGCTTGTGAGTTGGGGCCGATCTCTCACTGCCGCAAACTTGGCCGGATCTGGGGCGACGGAGTTGGAGGAGATGATAAACTCCAGGAAGGACAAAGAAGTGCGGTGGAACTCGCACTTCTCGCCCTTAACAAACAGTCGGTTCTCCAACAACCGCTGCAGGACCTGACGTACATGCTGGACATGAGTCTCAGGATCCGGGGAAAAGATGAGTATATCGTCTAGATATATGAAGACGAATCGGTGCAGGAAGTCCCGCAAGACGTCATTAACCAAAGCTTGGAACGTCGCGGGGGCGTTAGTGAGGCCGAACGGCATGACCAGGTACTCAAAGTGACCTAACGGGGTGTTAAATGCCGTCTTCCACTCGTCTGCCTTCCGGATCCGAACCAGGTGATACGCATTCCTAAGATCAAGTTTGGTGAAAATTTGGGCTCCATGCAGGGGTGTGAACACTGAATCTAACAGGGGCAGAGGGTATCAATTGCGAACGGTAATCTCGTTCAGCCCTCTGTAATCAATGCATGGACGGAGTCCGCCGTCTTTCTTGCCCACAAAAAAGAAACCAGCACCCAGCGGGGAGGTGGAGTTCCGGATCAATCCGGCAGCTAACGAGTCCCGGATGTAGGTTTCCATTGATTCGCACTCTGTATGTGAGAGGTTGTACAGTCTACTGGATGGGTACTCAACGCCCGGGATCAGATCAATGGCGCAATCGTATGGCCGGTGTAGGGGAAGAGTGAGTGCCAGATCTTTGCTGAAGAAGTCAGCGAGATCGTGTTACTCCTCAGGCACCGCCGTCAGATTGGGGGGAACTTTTACCTCCTCGTTAGCAGTCAAACCAGGGGGAACCGAGGATCTTAAACACTCCTGGTGGCAGGTTTCGCTCCACTGAGCCACAACCCCAGACGGCCAATCAATCCGGGGATTGTGTTTAATCATCCATGGGAAGCCCAAAATCACGCGGGAGGTAGAAGGAGTCACATAAAACTCAATCTCTTCCTGATGATTCCCAGACACTACCCGAGTTACAGGTAGTGTCTTGTGTGTCATTACAGGGAGAAGGGTGCCATCTAGTGCCCGCACTTTCAATGGTGAAGGGAGTGCCACTAGAGAGAGCCCTACTTCCCTTGCCCATCTGCTGTCCAGCAGATTCCCTTCTGACCCCGTGTCCACCAGTGCTGGGGCTTGAAGGGTTAGATCCCCACTCAGGATCGTAACTGGGAGACGTGCAGAAATACGTGTGTGTCCCACGTGAATTTCTTGGCCCACCCTTAGCCCAGTTTCTAAGTGCGGGCGTTGGTGTTTAACCGCTTGGGGCAGTCTCTCTGCTGATGCTCGCTTGAGCCGCAAATAATGCACTCCCCGCGGGCCAGTCTCCTCTGTCTGTTAGAAGCTCTTAATTTTGCCCTGCTCGTGTCCATAGCATCATCAGCAGGGGGTGCTGTTACCACACGGAGCACTGAGGCTGTGGAGCGTGGGGAGGGCGGAACCTTTTCGGACCCGGAAGGGAGAGGGACGGCGCGTGCCCGGCCACGTCCTTCATCTCGCTCCCGACGGCGTTCTTCTAACTGATTGTCTAATTGTATAACTAGATCAATAAGCCCGTCCAAATCCCGCGGCTCATCCTTAGCCACCAGGTGCTCCTTCAGGACCGACGACAGTCCGTTTACGAAGGCGGCGCGGAGCGCAGTTGTATTCCAGCCGGACCTCGCAGCCGCGATGCGGAAGTCAACTGCATACTCAGCTGCGCTCCGACGCCCCTGTCTCATAGACAGCAGCACTGTTGAAGCGGTCTCACCTCTATTTGGGTGATCAAAGACTGTTCTGAACTCCCTCACAAACCCAGTATATGTTGTTAGGAGCTGTGAATTCTGCCCCCAAAGCGCCGTAGCCCAGGCGCGTGCCTCACCTCGAAGCAAATGAATTACATAAGCCACCAGACTGGAGTTTGACGCGTACATCACGGGACGCTGTGCAAAGATGAGCGAACGCTGCATCAAGAAGTCTGCGCACGTCTCCACACAGCCTCCGTACGGCTCCGGGGGACTTATGTATGCTTCAGGGGATGGTGGGGGGGGGGGGGTCGTTGAATGACCATTGGAACGTCTATATTTGGCACCAGGACAGCAGGAGGAGGAGCTGCAGCAGCGCCCTGTGCACGCGCTTCCACCTGTGCGGTGAGAGCCTCCATCCTGCGATTGAGAATGACGTTCTGCTCGGTCATTAAATCCAACTGAGCAGTGAAGGCGGTGAGGATTTGCTGCAACTCACCTACCACGCCTCCCGCTGGCGCCTGTGCACCCTGCTCTTCCATTGGTTGTTCAACAGATGGTTGACGCCCCTCGGAATCCATGATGCTGGCCGAGATATCCTGTTGGGGAAGTGTAGTGACACAGACCCACAACAGGGGGCGTAAATGAACGGACAATAGATGAGCCAAAAATACAACACTTTACTGCTGTGAAATGTGCACAACGAAATATAGACAAATACAGAATTTGGATAGAGTCAAATGTACAAAGGTGACATGTGGGCAGGCTCGAGGATAGAAGACGTCTGTCCAGAGAAGAACCGGATCCCACACAATTTCCACTGCCACCGAACCCGGAGAATACTGGAGCCGCCACGTCCCGAGTCCCCAGGTGGCCACCGTCTCCGGCTGTCGGATCTGGTACTGCTGGCAGGAAGCAGAAACAGTTAGGTGTGGGTGTGTGCACACCCAGTAACACGGTCAGCAACAGTTCCTTTATGGTGGGCAAAACACCTCCACCTCCGAAAGAGGAACACAGAAAAACAGCAGCGCCTGAATCACTACTTATCACAGTTCAGCGTGAGGAGTGAAGATCGTCACTCTGTCACCAGCTTCGAACCCAGCCTTCAGCTGTAAGTGGAGAAACAGGTACGCCTGCAAACAATACAGAATTAGTGCAGTAGGCACAGAATATGGCTGAGAGATTACCTCGTAGATAGACGATACCTCGGCAGCGAGGTGGAGATGTCGTCCGGCTTTATGGAGTGATTGATGAGGTGGAGATGGGTGACAGCTGTCAAGAGATGATGAGTGACAGCTGTCACCCCCGGCTGTTCCCGCGAGGCGGCAGCGCCCTCTCGTGCCTGAAGCCTGCACTTCAGGCAGGGCGCCCTCTGGTGGTGGGCCAGCAGTACCTCCTCTTCAGCGGCCCACACAACACTTTTAGTACACAGAAAATTCACAAGAGGTATCGATAAGCGGAATCGATAATGGCATTGATATCGATAAAATCTTATTAATACCCATTCCTAACAGCACAGTACTAGTTAAGGCCAGAAGTGGCAGGCTAAGAAAAATCTCAGATAAGCTGACGCGAAGGATGATGAGAACAGTCATAGTCAACCCACAGACCTGCTCCAAAGACATACAACATGATCTTGCTGTAGACAGTGTCTCTGTGCATCATTCAACTATACAGCACACTTTGCACAAGGAGCTGCTAGATGAGAGAGTAATGCAGAGGAAGCCTTTTCTGCATACACGCCACAAACAGTCATTTGAGGTAAGCTAAAGCACATTTGGACAAGCCAGATTCATTTTGAAATAAGGTGCTGTGGACTGATGAAACTAAAATTGAGTTATTTAGACATAACAAGGGGGTGGTATGCATGGCTGAAAAAGAACACAGCATTCCAAGAAAAACACTTGCTACCTACAGTAAAATTTGGAGGTGGTTCCATCATGCTGTGTGGCCAGTGCAGGTACTGGGAATCTTGTTAAAGCTGAGGGTCACATGGATTCCAGTCAATATCAGCAGATTCTTGAGAACAATGTTCATGAATCAGTGAAAAATTTGAAGTTGCGCCTGGGCTGGATCTTCCAACAAGACAATGACTCTAAACACTGCTCAAAATCTACTAAGGCATTCATGCAGAGGAACAAGTACAACATTCTGGAATGGCCATCTCAGTCCCCAGACCTGAATATTATTGAAAATCTGTGGTATGATTTTAAACGTGCTTGGAAACAAACAAACCTGACATGTTTTGTAAAGAAGAATGGCCCAAAATACAGTAGTGTTCAGAATAATAGTAGTGCTCTGTGACTAAAAAGATTAATCCAGGTTTTGAGTATATTTCTTATTGTTACATGGGAAACAAGGTACCAGTAGATTCAGTAGATTCTCACAAATCCAACAAGACCAAGCATTCATGAAATGCACACTCTTAAGGCTGTGAAATTGGGCTATTAGTAAAAAAATAGTAGAAAAGGCGGTGTTTACAATAATAGTAGTGTGGCATTCAGTGAGTTTGTCAGTTTTGTGGAACAAACAGTTGTGAATCAGGTGTCCCCTATTTAAGGATGAAGCCAGCACCTGTTGAACATGCCTTTCTCTTTGAAAGCCTGAGGAAAATGGGACATTCAAGACATTGATCAGAAGAACAGCGTAGTTTGATTAAAAAGTTGATTGGAGAGGGGAAAACTTATACGTAGGTGCAGAAAATATAGGCTGTTCATCTACAATGATCTCCACTGCTTTAAAATGGACAAAAAAAAAAACAAAAAAAAACAGACACATGGAAGAAAACGGAAAACAACCATCAAAATAGATAGAAGAATAACCAGAATGGCAAAGGCTCACCCATTGATCAGCTCCAGGATGATCAAAGGCAGTCTGGAGTTACCTGCAAGTGCTGTGACAGTTAGAAGACGCCTGTGTGAAGCTGATGTATTTGCAAGAATCCCCCGCAAAGTCCCTCTGTTAAATAAAAGACATGTGCAGAAGAGATTACAATTTGCCAAAGAACACATCAACTGGCCTATAGAGAAAGGGAGGAATATTTTGTGGACTGATGAGAGTAAAATTGTTCTTTTTGGGTCCAAGGGCCGCAGACAGTTTGTGAGACGACCCCCAAACTCTGAATTCAAGCCACAGTTCACAGTGAAGACAGTGAAGCATGGTGGTGCAAGCTTCATGATATGGGCATGTTTCTCCTACTATGGTGTTGGGCCTATATATGGCATACCAGGTATCATGGATCAGTTTGGATATGTCAAAATACTTGAAGAGGTCTTGTTGCCTTATGCTGAAGAGGACATGCCCTTAAAATGGGTGTTTCAACAAGACAGTGACCCCAAGCATACTAGTAAACGAGCAAAATCTTGGTTCTAAACCAACAAAATTAATGCCTCGCAGATGTGACGAAATCATGAAAAACTGTGGTTATACAACTAAATACTAGTTTAGTGATTCACAGGATTTTAAAAAATCAGTTTGAACATAATAGTTTTGAGTTTGTAGCGTCAACAGCAGATGCTACTATTATTGTGAACACTCCCTTTTCTACTTTTTTTTTTTTACTAATAGCCCAATTTCATAGCCTTAAGAGTGTGCATATCATGAATGCTTGGTCTTGTTGGATTTGTGAGAATCTACTGAATCTACTGGTACCTTGTTTCCCATGTAACAATAAGAAATATACTCAAAACCTGGATTAATCTTTTTAGTCATAGTACTACTATTATTCTGAACACTACTGTACATTCAAGCAGAATCCAGTCTCTCATTGGAAGCTATAGGAAGCCTTTAGAGGCTTGACCTAGTTTGACCTACTACCCTTCGGCCGACGGTATAGGTCAATCAAAACTAGGACAAACAGACTCGGGGACAGCTTTCTCCCCAGAGCGGTCACTGCACTGAACAATAACAAATCACTCTAATCCGCACCTTTCAAGTTTCTTGTGCAATATCTGTAAACCATGTGCAGTTTTCCCGTGCAATATGATTTCACAGTTGTATATAATTCTCGTTTTACATTTTACTTGGTCCACATTTTTTAAAATTTCATCTTACCTTATGTTTATATTAGTTGTACATATACTATAAATCATTTGCCGTTAAATTTCACTATCTTTTATTTGGCAAAAAATTACTCACACCACGGAAAGCACTTTTTAGGAGTTGCACTCAAATCTCGTTGTAATGCAAATTACAATGACAATAACGGCGATTCTGATTCTGATATACTAAATATTGATGTTTTTTCTGTTGCGGTGCCCAAATTTATGCACCTGCCTAATTGTGTTTAAAGAATTTTTGCACACTTTCTGTAAATCCTATAAACTTAATTTCACTTTTCAAATATCACTGTGTTCGTCTGCTATATGATATATTTAACTGAAATTTCTGATCCAAACAACCAATGATTTATAAAGGAAAATCATGGAAATTATCAAGAGTGCCCAAATGTCTGCAAACAACTGTATATGAGAAACAGATTTATACAGATATAAGCTGTTTCAGATCTTGATTTATTTTGTTCAAGCAATCAGACAGTTGACGTCATGCTGACTTTTTACTCCAATTAGCAGTTCCCATGTCACATTGCTCAGTATTTGCATAAAATAGACTTCTGGTCTATTTTCTCGTCTATGCTGTCTCTTGGCTCTGCAAAACACCCACTCTTGATTGGAAATGAATGGCAAGTTGTCACTTTGCCTCTGTTGCTTGCAACCTTATGCTCCAGTGAGACTTATACTCCAGAAAAAAAATCGTACTTTCAGTATCATGCTCTCACACCAAACATCTTATTTTGTCAACTTCAGTTTTTTTTAAACAATGGCATCTCATAAAACATTACTCTGTCCAGATTTAAAATCATTGTAGACAGTGTCCCTTCTTGGCATACATCCCGTCTGTGAAATCGTAACAGTTCATATAAAACATAAACTTTTGCCCTTCAGTTTTCATTGTCTCCTCCTGGTGCCGGTGGCTGTAAACTCACACGCACAGATCATGAGGACAGCGGTTCACAAATGTGGATCGGTGCACATTTAGCTTAATATTTCAGAGGACAAAGGAAGAAAAAGGCAAAAATGACAGCAGCTGTATCAGAGGCAAAGTAGCGCATTTTATCATGAAATTGGTCAAACAGTTTTTAAAATGACCATTGCTATTAACCAGAGGTCTTCAACTCATTCCAGAAAGGGTCAAGAGGGTGCAGGTTTTCAGGTAAGCTGTGAAATCACCTGGTGCAGTGGGTGTTTGCAAAGAAAATGTGCACCCTCTTGACCCTTTCTGGAATGAGTTGAAGACATCTGCCATTAACCATAAAAATTTGAATATTTGTGCCTGGTTGACCCCTAGTATTTATGTCAGTTGTGTGAGATGACCTCGACCCCACAGAAACACAGCTTTGAGTACCATTGTTCTGCAATGGGACATAGACACCTACAATCTCAGCCATAGTCAGTGCTTTTAAATTTAACATTTGTTAAGTTGTATATCAAAAATAAAGCAAGACACAAAGAACGGCAAATCAAAACAGTTAATGTAGCAGCACTGACACATTAGTCTTGATTATCAGCAGAATGGGACCAAATGGAATTGAGAATCAGCTTTGCGCTGTGTATGTGTCACTCCAGCATCCTCATTCTGCATTTACCGAAAGATAAGGGTCTTTTGTGGTTTGAAAAAGGAAGCACGGCATAAACCTGATAATAGCCTGTTGATGCTTGATAGTATAGTACTCAAGATCGATTCCTTGTAGTGGAAAAGCACCTACCTATAAATAAATATCTCCTGCTGAAGTAAATGTTGTGAAATCTTGGACTGCTTGTGCACTCACTGCCATATACAGCTGTGGTTACTCTTTATGAAAGTAGGTGAGAAAAAGAACAATGAACTGATCTGAGAGCAGGAAATCAAAATATACGAGGGCTGTCAATAAAGTATAGGTCCTTTTATTTTTTTCAAAAACTATATGGATTTCATTCATATGTTTTTACGTCAGACATGCTTGAACCCTCGTGCGCATGCGTGAGTTTTTCCATGGCTGTCGGTGACGTCATTCGCCTGTGAGCACTCCTTGTGGGAGGAGTCGTCCAGCCCCTCGTCGGAATTCCTTTGTCTGAGAAGTTGCTGAGAGACTGGTGCTTTGTTTGATCAAAATTTTTTCTAAACCTGTGAGGCACATCGAAGTGGACACGGTTCGAAAAATGAAGTTGGTTTTTGGTGAAAATTTTAACGGCTGATGAGAGATTTTGAGGTGATACTGTCACTTTAAGGACTTCCCATGGTGCGAGACGTTGCGCAGTGCTCCCAGGCGCCGTCGTCAGCCTGTTTCAAGCTGAAAACCTCCACATTTCAGGCTCTATTGATCCAGGATGTCGTGAGAAAACAGAGAAGTTTCAGAAGAAGTCGGTTTCAGCATTTTATCCGGATATTCCACTGTTAAAGGAGATTTTTTTAATGAAAGACGTGCGGACGGGTCCAGCGCGGTGCGGCGGCACAGGAAAAACACCTCCGTGTTGATAACCATTTGTAAAATCCAGGCGGCTTTTGATGGCTTTCAGTGGAGTGAGTATATGAGAAATTGTTTAACAGCTGGACATGTTTCAACTTGTCCTTAAGGCTTCCAACAGAGGTGTTTTTCCTGTGGCGGAGCGTTGCAGCGGCTGCGAGCCGACGCTGCAATCTGTCCGCACGGCTTTCATTAAAAAATTCTCCTTTAACAGTGGAATATCCAGATAAAATGCTGAAACCGACTTCTTCTGAAACTTCTCTGTTCTCTCACGACGTCCTGGATCAATAGAGCCTGAAATGTGGAGGTTTTCAGCCCTGAAACAGGCTGACGACGGCGCCTGAGAGCGCTGCGCGACGTCTCGCACCGTGGGAACTCCTTAAAGCGACAGTATCACCTCAAAATCTCTCATCAGCCGTTAAAATTTTCACCAAAAACCAGCTTAATTTT
This sequence comes from Thalassophryne amazonica, assembly GCF_902500255.1. Classification (NCBI taxonomy): domain Eukaryota; kingdom Metazoa; phylum Chordata; class Actinopteri; order Batrachoidiformes; family Batrachoididae; genus Thalassophryne; species Thalassophryne amazonica. The sequence goes on from NC_047103.1 coordinate 66,052,382, forward strand.
TCGAACCGTGTCCATTTCGATGTGCCTCACAGGTTTAGAAAAAATTTTGATAAAACAAAGCGCCAGTCTCTCAGCAACTTCTCAGACAAAGGAATTCCGACGAGGGGCTGGACGACACCTCCCACAAGGAGTGCTCACAGGCGAATGACGTCACCAACAGGCGTGGAAAAACTCACGCATGCGCACGAGGGTTCAAGCATGTCTGACGTAAAAACATATGAATGAAATCCATATAGTTTTTGAAAAAAATAAAAAGGACCTATACTTTATTGACAGACCTCATATGAAATGACTGTGAACTGAAGTGCATCTTGTTGCATTAGGAGCCTGAAACATTTTTCATATAAGTGATGACAAAATAATTCATTAGAGGGCAAAGTCATGTTTCTAAAGGATGGCATTCTCTACATGATGATAGTATGCAGTAGTACCCTGTGAATGTTAACCAGTGCTACATCAATGTTATGCCAAAGAGTATGGCAGAAGAAGAGCAGAACACAGCATACACATTAAGGTCATGTGGCTCAATCCACACAGCCAAGGATGACTGGGAGCTGTGCAGTACTGCACAGCTTGCACCATTTGTGGTCGATGCCCAGCTCCGGAGTGCAAAGAAATAAGTAACGAGGCTATGTTTTTGGAGAAACTCAACAGGGTTTAATTTAAAATGTGTATCACTAGTAAATAAAATGTCAAATGAGCTGACTATTCTAAATAAAGAAAGAATTATGAAAATATTGATCCATTGTATTTTATTTTTGGTGCCATATGCTCTGAGAAATTACGTCGTAACTTGGGATGGGTATTGATAAGATTTTATCGATATTGATGCCATTATCTATTCCGCTCATCGATCCAATTCCTTATCGATTCTCTTCTCAATACCTCTTGTAAATTTTCTGTGTACTAAAAGTAGGCTTTACAGGTTTACTATGTCAACAACATTTTATTGAGTCTTAAAGTAAATAAATATGAAATTGGTCATTGGATCCTTGATCTCTGGACTTAAATAAAATTTACATGTTGGATCCTTGATCTCTGGACATAAATAGAAATAAACAAAATCTGTAGTTTTTGTCAAAAGCATTTCCTTTCAGACATTTTGACATGAATGTCACTCCATACTTCTGAGCTGAGTTCTGAGTTGAGGCGTGACCACAGAGCCCTGTGGGCATGTCTCTCTCACTGAGACGAGAGTGTTCATGTGAGTTTGACACGCCTGAATATCTTCTCCACTTAGCAGTTCTGTCGCTGATATTTGCAAAGCCATTGTTTATTTATTTGAGTTTACGCACTCTGAGAAGGCAGAACCTCAAATCTAGGCTTGCATCTTAGATGTACCTTCTGGCTTGTTGTAGCTGTAGTTTTGAGATCTGCGCAATAAATGTTCAAAATTACATTATATCTGTTTAGGATTTTATTTATTTATTTATTTTTAGCATTTTACATTTGCTCAGGGACCCATTCAGAAACATTTGCATTATAATTTTTACACTTAAGTTTAGTTTATATCATGATATATACTGTTACTGTGAAGGTATTCAATTTATACCGCAATATGAATTTTAGGTCATATCGCCCAGCCCTAGTTATGTCACTTCCATGGCTAAAAACAGTTCTGAATCTGTCATGCATTTCAGATGCTGTATGGCTATTTTTATTTACATCAGGACTCACACAAGTTAGACTTGGATGTAATGATTTATCATCTAGTATATAAATCTTTAAACTATATTATTGATTGGAGTGTGATATTCCCTTTAAGGTTTTGAATTTGGAGCTCCTGGATTGTGAGGTAAAAAAGTTTGGAATCCCCTTGTCATTTGATGGAGCCTAATTCAGTGCATTTTGACATTGAAATGCAATGTACAGTTGAATACAGCCCATTTACCTTTCTTGCATAGCATGAACAGGTTTTTTATTAATTTGAGATTTGCTGTGTTTTTTCTGAAGAGTTAAATCGAACCCTGCACGCACAATTTGACACAGACAGGGAGCATCTGTCAGTTTGTGATATGCTGTTATCATGAATCATGCATACAAACTTATATTGATTCTTTTAGTACATTGCAATAGATGTTAATGCAACAGCCTCTGTAATGAGGGATCTTATTGATTCATTCTTCTTATTTATTTTCCCCTTTAAAAACAGAAGTGACCAAATTCTGACCTTTGGTTATAAATTAGTCTTAATGGAGGGTCATAGGCCAAAAATATATATTTTGGGAATTGCATACTATTTTATCTAAATGCATGATATTTTACAGAAAATTTATAGCTTGTGAAATTTCAAAGGAGGCTAAATTTCAGGAAAAGTGGACCACATGTGGCCTGCAGGTCATACATTGGACAGCCCTGCACACAAACTGTACTAGCGAAGCCACAGAAAGGTTCCCAGTTCTGATTACTAGTTTTGTTTAAATTGAAAATGGTAACAGTTTTTTTTCTGTGTGTCAGAAAAAAACAGGTGGCGCTCTCTGTCACACTCACACCGACGTTCTGTCTGTTCAGCAGCAGGCAGAAAGAAAAAAGTAGCCACAGTCCTATGATGGAGCTAATTCTAACAGCTCTGTATGTTGCTGTTGCAGTGATGTTCAAGTCTGTCCTAAACAGACTCCATACCGGCGGTCTTTACATGCTGTTCATCCTGCACACCTCTATGTAGCAGTATTTGTTTTTTTTTTTTTTGGTATTTTTTTTATTTTGTTGATAACCCGCACATATGTCATGAGAGATTCAGTGTTCTTGGGATGCTGCACATATGTAAAATCTGCATTCTTTTTTTTTCACATTTTTCTATAGATAGATGCCGTTAAATCAGACCCTGACTAAAAAATACTACTGTGTGCACACAAGATATTTATTTCCTATGTTTCATTACTTTGTGCACACATAAGCATTTGCACTTTGTCAGTTGAGCGCACACAGATAATTGAGTCATTGAAATGGTGAAACTGTAATTGTGGTGTTTGAGCCAGAGGATTCTTTTTTTGTGCTGCCAGCTTGTTTAAGCTTTAAAGTAGACCTGCATTGAAATAAATGCAGTCAGATCTTTGGACCAAAAAATGACTTACATTTACACATAAGATCCTTCTGAATGTAGTAAAGTAAATCTGGAAGTCCAGATCTGTCATTCAACGGAGAAATCTTCATTTAAAAATGACAAATTTACAGCTAACATTTAGCCCTCCGCAAAACTGTCCCTCTCATCATAGACGCTGCTGAGACACCACGGAGAAGACCCTCTCTCCCAGCATGCATTGCGCGCCAACTGTAATTTGTGGATTTACATCAGTTTGCACCTTTTTCTTGTCTTATACGGAAGGATCTACTTTTTTTAAAACTTCATATTGTCTTGCAGCACGTTTGGTGAGTACACATTTATTTGTGCTTGAAAATTATTTTTGGGGACTTTTTCATACGCCCGTTTGATTGAGTGGTGTCGCAATGAAAATCTACTGTCTTTCGCCTCCGGTACCATCGCGGGATATGGAGGCGAAACCCGCAAAGAATCCCAGTCATTAAAAATATATAAACCTCTCTCAGCGTCCATGGAGAGCTGGGACCACAGTCACAAAGATTACATTAGTAACACATGATGCTGTCATGGTTTAAAATCCTGCAGGGCAGCAAGGTCCCCCTGCTCAAGCCAGCACATGTCCAGGCCCATCTGAAGTTCACCAGTGACCATCTGGATGATCCAGAGGAGGCATGGGAGAAGGTCATGTGGTCAGATGAGACCAGAATAGAGCTTTTTGGAATCAAGTCCAATTACAATGTTTAGAGGATGAGAACAACCCCAAGAAAACCATCCCAACCGTGAAGCATGGGGGTGGAAACATCATACGTGGGGGTGCGCTTCTGCAAAGGCTACAGGACGACTGCACCGTATTGAAGGGAGGATGGATGGGGTCATGTATTGCAAGAGTTTGGCAAACAACCTGCTTCCCTCAGTAAGAGCATTGAAGATGGGTCATGGCTGGGTCTTCCAGCATGACAATGATCCCAAACACACAGCCAGGACAAATAAAGAGGGGCTCCATAAGAAGTATTTCAAGGTCCTAGAGTGGCCTGGCCAGTCTCCAGACCTGAACTCAATAGAAAATGCTTGGAGGGAGCTGAAACTCCAAACCTGAAAGATTTGGAGATGTTCTTATTTGCAGCAGTAACATACAAATAAATTATTAAAAAATCATACATTGTGATTGTGTACCGAAGCTGAAAATTTCAGACCCCTCCATGATTTCTAAGTGGGAGAACTTGCACAATTGCAGGGTGTTAACATACTTATTTTCCTCACTGTGTGTGTATATATATATATATATATATATCTTGGATTTGCTGTGGCGACCCCGAGTGCAAACAAGGGAGCAGCCGAAGGGACTTATTTACACACACACACACACACACACACACACACACACACACACACACACACACACACACACACACACACACACACACACACACACACACACACACACACACACACACACACACATTATACGAGGTCTGTTAGAAAAGTATCGGCCTTTTTATTTTTTTCAAAAACCATAGGGATTTGAATCACGTGTGATTGCATCAGCCAAGCTTGAACCTTCGTACGCATGCGTGAGTTTTTTCATGCCTGTCGGTTGCGTCATTCGCCAATGCAGGCTTTGAGTGAGCACTGGTCCACCCCTCTCATTGTTAAGGAAATGGCGGAATGATTTGGAGCTTTGCTGCATCAATTTTTTCTTGAAACTGTGAAAGACCTCCAGGTGGACACCATTCAGAAAATTAATATGGCTTTCAGGGACAATTTTATGGGGATTACACAGATTAAGGAGTGCTCCAGACGGTTTAAAGACCGCCCACAGCATCTGAGAGCGCGGCGCTCTCCGAGCGGCAATCGACAGGCTCAAACCCCACTGAAACAACCAGATCATTTCCAACGTGAAGGCTTTGTTGATCCGGGACGTCGTCTGACTTTCACAAAAACGCAGAAGGCGTGGACATCAGCACTTTTTCGGCACATTCCACTGTTACAGGAGTTTTTTTCATGGAAAAATAAGCGGATGAATACGCCACCGTGCCACTCATGGCGCGGGACAAAACCACCTCCATGTTGGTCTCTCAGGACGGCTTTCAGGTGGCTTTCAGTCGGCTTCCGGTTGCTTTTCAGTCTTGTGAATATCCGAGAAATTGAGCATGAGCTGGACATGCCCCAGCATGTCCTGTGAGGCTTCATCACGGCGTTGCTTTGCACCATGCGGCTCCGCCGTGATGCGCGGAATTCCTCCGCACGTCTGTCTCAGTGTGCCGAAAAAGTGCTGATGTCCACGTCTTCCGCAATTCCTGTGCTAGTCAGACAATGTCCCGGATAAAACACAGTGTCCAGTTTGGAAATGAACTTCACATTCCACTGTTACAGGAGTTTTTGTCATGGAAAGAGGAGCGGAGGAATTCCGCGCGTCGCGGCGGTGCCGCATGGTGCAAAGCAAAGCAGTGATGAAGCCTCACAGGACATGTTCTGGCATGTCCAGGCTCATCCACAATTTCTCGGATAGTCACACGACTGAAAAGTCACCGAAAGCCGTCTGAAAGCCATCTCAAAGCCGTCCTGTGAGACCAACACGGAGGTGGTTTTGTGCCGCGCCATGAACGGCTCTGTGGCGCATCCCTCCGCTTCTCTTTCCATGAAAAAACTCCTGTAACAGTGGAATGTGCCGAAAAATGTCCACGTCTCCTGCCATTTTTGTGTAAGTCAGACGACGTCCCGGATCAACAAAGCCTTCACGTTGGAAATGATCTGGTTGATTCAGCCTGTCGATCGGCGCTCAGAGCGCGGCGCGCTCTCAGCAGCTGTGGGCGGTTTTTAAACCGGCTGGAACACTCCTTAATCTGTGTAATCCTCATAAAATCGTCCCTGAAAGCCATCTGAATTTTCCGAATGGTGTCCACCTGGAGGTCTCTCACAGTTTCTGGAAAAAATTGATGCAGCAAAGCTCCAAATCGTTCAGACATTTATTCGCAATAAAAATCCGACGAGAGGGGTGGACCACTGCTCACACAAAGCCTGCTCACAGGCGAATGACGCAACCGACAGGCGTGAAAAAACTCATGCATGCACACGAAGGTTCAAGCTTGGCTGATGCATTCACACGTGATTCAAATCCATATGGTTTTTGAAAAAATAAAAAGGATGGATACTTTTCTATAGGAATATCGATGCAGCAAGATGGTTGGCATGTCCAAGCAGGTAGCGTGGACTCATGCAGAATGTGGAGCATGCAGAATCCCGCAAGATCACTTGGCCAGAGATGTGGAGAGCGGAGCCACTTCACATCAAGTTCCTCATCCAGTCAGTTTTTGACGTCCTTCCGAGCCCGGCCAACCTGCATACCTGGGGCCTGGTCAATATTCCTGATTGCAAGCTGTGCCAGAGAAGGGGCACCTTGGAGCATATCTTGAGCTGCTGTCCGAAGGCACTAGGAGAGGGGCGATACTGCTGGCACCATGACCAAGTTTTAAGATCTTTGGCGGACGCCATTTGCATGGCGATCCAGCACAGCAAGACTCAGGCTACCCCCAAACAGTTAATCTCTTTCATAAGACCGGGACAGAGGGCAAATCAACACCAGCCTAGCTCTTCGGGGGTGCTCCTCACCACAGTGCGCGACTGGAAACTCCAAGTTGACCTTGGCAGTCAACTTAAGTTCCCAGATAACATCACAACCACTCTTCTCCGCCCAGACATGGTGTTAGCATCGGTGTCCACTAAGCAAGTGGTCCTAATGGAACTGACTGTTCCTTGGGAGGACCGCATCGATGAGGCCAACGAGCAGAAGAAGGCCACATATGCCAATCTCATCTCTGATTGCCGGAACAACGACTGGAAAGCCCGCCGTGAGGCTGTCGAAGTCGGATGCCGCGGCTTTGCAGGCCATTTACTTGTGCGAACCCTCAAACTCCTTGGAGTGAAGGGACTGCAATTCAAGGGAGCCATCAAGAATACACTGGAGGCCGCAGAGAGGGCCTCAAGGTGGCTGTTGATCCGCAGGGGGGATCCTTGGAACAACGCGCTACTTGGACACAAGTCGGGGACTGATCACCCCTGGCTGGGTCGCCCAGGAGAGAGTGTATGAAGATCAAAGACCCGAAACACCCTATGAACCTGGGTTCTTCACTGATGACGTGTCCAAGTAGCACCGAAAGGTGTATTCAACTCCTGTATATATACGTGTGTGTGTATATGTATATATATATATATATATATATATATATATATATATATATATATGTATATGTATATGTATATATGTATATGTATATGTATATGTATATGTATATGTATATGTATATATGTATATGTATATGTATATGTATATGTATATATGTATATGTATATGTATATATATGTATATATGTATATGTATATATATATATATATATATATATATATATATATACACTCAACAGAAATATAAACGCAACACTTTTGGTTTTGCTCCCATTTTGTATGAGATGAACTCAAAGATCTAAAACTTTTTCCACATACACAATATCACCATTTCCCTCAAATATTGTTCACAAACCAGTCTACATCTGTGATAGTGAGCACTTCTCCTTTGCTGAGATAATCCATCCCACCTCACAGGTGTGCCATACCAAGATGCTGATTAGACACCATGATTAGTGCACAGGTGTGCCTTAGACTGTCCACAATAAAAGGCCACTCTGAAAGGTGCAGTTTTGTTTTATTGGGGGGGATACCAGTCAGTATCTGGTGTGACCACCATTTGCCTCATGCAGTGCAACACATCTCCTTCGCATAGAGTTGATCAGGTTGTCAATTGTGGCCTGTGGAATGTTGGTCCACTCCTCTTCAATGGCTGTGCGAAGTTGCTGGATATTGGCAGGAACTGGTATATGCTGTCGTATACTCCGGTCCAGAGCATCCCAAACATGCTCAATGGGTGACATGTCCGGTGAGAATGCCGGCCATGCAAGAACTGGGACATTGTCAGCTTCCAAGAATTGTGTACAGATCCTTGCAACATGGGGCCGTGCATTATCCTGCTACAACATGAGGTGATGTTCTTGGATGTATGGCACAACAATGGGCCTCAGGATCTCGTCACGGTATCTCTGTGCATTCAAAATGCCATCAATAAAATGCACCTGTGTTCTTCATCCATAACAGACGCCTGCCCATATCATAACCCCACCGCCACCATGGGCCACTTGATCCACAACATTGACATCAGAAAACCACTCACCCACAAGACGCCACACACGCTGTCTGCCATCTGCCCTGGACAGTGTGAACCGGGATTCATCCGTGAAGAGAACACCTCTCCAACGTGCCAAACGCCAGCGAATGTGAGCATTTGCCCACTCAAGTCGGTTGCGATGATGAACTGGAGTCAGGTCGAGACCCTGATGAGGATGACGAGCATGCAGATGAGCTTCCCTGAGACGGTTTCTGACAGTTTGTGCAGAAATTCTTTGGTTATGCAAACCGATTGTTTCAGCAGCTGTCCGAGTGGCTGGTCTCAGACGATCTTGGAGGTGAACCTGCTGGATGTGGAGGTCCTGGGCTGGTGTGGTTACACGTGGTCTGCGGTTGTGAGGCTGGTTGGATGTACTGCCAAATTCTCTGAAACGCCTTTGGAGACGGCTTATGGTAGAGAAATGAACATTCAATACACGAGCAACAGCTCTGGTTGACATTCCTGCTGTCAGCATGCCAATTGCACGCTCCCTCAAATCTTGCGACATCTGTGGCATTGTGCTGTGTGATAAAACTGCACCTTTCAGAGTGGCCTTTTATTGTGGGCAGTCTAAGGCACACCTGTGCACTAATCATGGTGTCTAATCAGCATCTTAATATGGCACACCTGTGAGGTGGGATGGATTATCTCAGGAAAGGGGAAGTGCTCACTATCACAGATTTAGACTGGTTTGTGAACAATATTTGAGGGAAATGGTGATATTGTGTATGTGGAAAAAGTTTTAGATCTTTGAGTTCATTAAATACAAAATGGGAGCAAAACCAAAAGTGTTGCGTTTATATTTTTGTTGAGTGTATATATATATATATAATATACACGCGTGTGTGTGTGTGTGTGTGTGTGTGTATATATATATATACATATATACATATACACATATACACATATATATATACATATATATATATACATATACACATATATATATATATATATAACACATATATATATATA